>NW_026988564.1:0-317239 GCF_030222135.1 Aotus nancymaae | reverse complement strand
AAACAGCAGTAAGCGCAGGGAAATATCTGCTTCTAAATCCAAAACGTAAGCTATCTAACAGAACGGTTGTCAATGTGTGCACTCAACTTGCCAGAGTTAAACCCGTGTGTGGATTCAGCAGTCTGCAAACACTTTCTCTGCAGAGTCCCAAAACAGGCGTTTTCAGCCCATTACCGG
Organism: Aotus nancymaae; assembly: GCF_030222135.1. Lineage (NCBI taxonomy): Eukaryota > Metazoa > Chordata > Mammalia > Primates > Aotidae > Aotus > Aotus nancymaae. The sequence goes on along the minus strand of NW_026988564.1, from coordinate 317,062 downwards.
GCATATGGAAGAAACAGCAGTAAGCACAGGGAAATATCTGCTTCTAAATCCAAAACGCAGCTATCTAACAGAACGGTTGTCAATGTGTGCACTCAACTTCCAGAGTTAAACCCGTGTGTGGATTCAGCAGTCTGCCAACACTTTCTCTGCAGAGTCCCAAAACAGGCGTTTTCAGCCCATTACCGGCCATATGGAAGAAACAGCAGTAAGCACAGGGAAATATCTGCTTCTAAATCAAAAACGCAGCTATCTAACCAGAACGGTTGTCAATGTGTGCACTCAACTTCCAGAGTTAAACCCGTGTGTGGATTCAGCAGTCTGCAAACACTTTCTCTGCAGAGTCCCAAAAACAGGCGTTTTCAACCCATTACCGGCATATGGAAGAAACAGCAGTAAGCACAGGGAAATATCTGCTTCTAAATCCAAAACGCAGCTATCTAACAGAACGGTTGTCAATGTGTGCACTCAACTTCCAGAGATAAACCAGTGTGTGGATTCAGCAGTCCTGCAAACACTTTCTCTGCAGAGTCACAAAACAGGCGTTTTCAGCCCATTTACCCGGCATATGGAAGAAACAGCAGTAAGCACAGGGAAATATCTGCTTCTAAATCCAAAACGCAGCTATCTAACAGAACGGTTGTGAATGTGTGCACTCAACTTCCAGAGTTAAACCCGTGTGTGGATTCAGCAGTCTGCAACACTTCTCTGCAGAGGTCCCAAAACAGGCGTTTTCAGCCCATAACCGGCATATGGAAGAAACAGCAGTAAGCACAGGGAAATATCTGCTTCTAAATCCAAAACGCAGCTATCTAACAGAACGGTTGTCAATGTGTGCACTCAACTTCCAGAGTTAAACCCGTGTGTGGATTCAGCAGTCCTGCAAACACTTTCTCTGCAGAGTCCCAAAACAGGCGTTTTCAGCCCCATTACCGGCATACGGTAGAAACAGCAGTAAGCACAGGGAAATATCTGCTTCTAAATCAAAAACGCAGCTATCTAACAGAACGGTTGTCAATGTGTGCACTCAACTTCCAGAGATAAACCAGTGTGTGGATTCAGCAGTCTGCAAACACTTTCTCTGCAGAGTCCCAAAACTGGCGTTTTCAGCCCAGTACTGGCATATGGAAGAAAAAGCAGTAAGCACAGGGAAATATCTGCTTCTAAATCAAAAACGCAGCTATCTAACAGAACGGTTGTCAATGTGTGCACTCAACTTCCAGAGTTAAACCCGTGTGTGGATTCAGCAGTCTGCAAACACTTTCTCTGCAGAGTCCCAAAACAGGCGTTTTCAGCCCATTACCGGCATATGGTAGAAACAGCAGTAAGCACAGGGGAAATATCTGCTTCTAAATCAAAAACGCAGCTATCTAACAGAACGGTTGTCAATGTGTGCACTCAACTTCCAGAGATAAACCAGTGTGTGGATTCAGCAGTCTGCAAACACTTTCTCTGCAGAGTCCCCAAAACAGGCGTTTTCAGCCCATTACCGGCATATGGAGAAACAGCAGTAAGCGCAGGGAAATATCTACTTCTAAATCCAAAACGCAGCTATCTAACACAACGGTTGTCAATGTGTGCACTCAACTTCCAGAGTTAAACCCGTGTGTGGATTCAGCAGTCTGCAAACACTTTCTCTGCAGAGTCCCAAAAACAGGCGTTTTCAGCCCATTACCGGCATATGGAAGAAACAGCAGTAAGCACAGGGAAATATCTGCTTCTAAATCCAAAACGCAGCTATCTAACAGAACGGTTGTCAATGTGTGCACTCAACTTCCAGAGTTAAACCCGTGTGTGGATTCAGCAGTCTGCAAACACTTTCTCTGCAGGTCCCAAAACAGGCGTTTTCAGCCCCATTACAGGCATATGGAAGAAACAGCAGTAAGCGCAGGGAAATATCTGCTTCTAAATCCAAAACGTAGCTATCTAACAGAACGGTTGTCAATGTGTGCACTCAACTTGCAGAGTTAAACCGTGTGTGGATTTCAGCAGTCCTGCAAACACTTTCTCTGCAGAGTCCCCAAAACAGGCGTTTTCAGCCCATTACCGGCATATGGGAAGAAACAGCAGTAAGCACAGGGGAAATATCTGCTTCTAAATCCAAAACGCAGCTATCTAACAGAACGGTTGTCAATGTGTGCACTCAACTTCCAGAGTTAAACCCGTGTGTGGATTCAGCAGTCTGCCAACACTTTCTCTGCAGAGTCCCCAAAACAGGCGTTTTCAGCCCATTACCCGCATATGGAAGAAACAGCAGTAAGCACAGGGAAATATCTGCTTCTAAATCCAAAACGCAGGCTATCTAACAGAACGGTTGTCAATGTGTGCACTCAACTTCCAGAGTTAAACCCGTGTGTGGATTCAGCAGTCTGCAAACACTTTCTCTGCAGAGTCCCAAAACAGGCGTTTTCCACCCATTACCCGGCATATGGAAGAAACAGCAGTAAGAACAGGGAAATATCTGCTTCTAAATCCAAAACGCAGCTATCTAACAGAACGGTTGTCAATGTGTGCACTCAACTTCCAGAGTTAAACCCGTGTGTGGATTCAGCAGTCTGTAAACACTTTCTCTGCAGAGTCCCAAAACAGGCGTTTTCAGCCCATTACCGGCATATGGAAGAAACAGCAGTAAGCATAGGGAAATATCTGCTTCTAAATCCAAAACGCAGCTATCTAACAGAACGGTTGTCAATGTCTGCACTCAACTTCCAGAGTTAAACCCGTGTGTGGATTCAGCAGTCTGCAAACACTTTTTTTGCAGAGTCTCAAAACAGGCGTTTTCAGCCCAATAGGGGCATATGGAAGAAACAGCAGAAAGCACAGGGAAATATCTGCTTCTAAATCCAAAACGCAGCTATCTAACAGAACGGTTGTCAATGTGTGCACTCAACTTCCAGAGTTAAACCCGTGTGTGGATTCAGCAGTCTGCAAACACTTTCTCTGCAGAGTCCCAAAACAGGCGTTTTCAGCCCATTACCGGCATATGGAAGAAACAGCAGTAAGCACAGGGAAATATCTGCTTCTAAATCCAAAACGCAGCTATCTAACAGAACGGTTGTCAATGTGTGCACTCAACTTCCAGAGTTAAACCCGTGTGTGGATTCAGCAGTCTGCAAACACTTTCTCTGCAGAGTCACAAAACAGGCGTTTTCAGCCCATTACCGGCATATGGAAGAAACAGCAGTAAGCACAGGGAAATATCTGCTTCTAAATCCAAAACGCAGCTATCTAACAGAACGGTTGTGAATGTGTGCACTCAACTTCCAGAGTTAAACCCGTGTGTGGATTCAGCAGTGTGCAAACACTTTCTCTGCAGAGTCCCAAAACAGGCGTTTTCAGCCCATAACCGGCATATGGAAGAAACAGCAGTAAGCACAGGGAAATATCTGCTTCTAAATCCAAAACGCAGCTATCTAACAGAACGGTTGTCAATGTGTGCACTCAACTTCCAGAGTTAAACCCGTGTGTGGATTCAGCAGTCTGCAAACACTTTCTCTGCACAGTCCCAAAACAGGCGTTTTCAGCCCATTACCGGCATATGGAAGAAACAGCAGTAAGCATAGGGAAATATCTGCTTCTAAATCCAAAACGCAGCTATCTAACAGAACGGTTGTCAATGTCTGCACTCAACTTCCAGAGTTAAACCCGTGTGTGGATTCAGCAGTCTGCAAACACTTTTTTTGCAGAGTCTCAAAACAGGCGTTTTCAGCCCAATAGGGGCATATGAAAGAAACAGCAGTAAGCACAGGGAAATATCTGCTTCTAAATCCAAAACGCAGCTATCTAACAGAACGGTTGTCAATGTGTGCACTCAACTTCCAGAGTTAAACCCGTGTGTGGATTCAGCAGTCTGCAAACACTTTCTCTGCAGAGTCCCAAAACAGGCGTTTTCAGCCCATTACCGGCATATGGAAGAAACAGCAGTAAGCACAGGGAAATATCTGCTTCTAAATCCAAAACGCAGCTATCTAACAGAACGGTTGTCAATGTGTGCACTCAACTTCCAGAGTTAAACCCGTGTGTGGATTCAGCAGTCTGCAAACACTTTCTCTGCAGAGTCACAAAACAGGCGTTTTCAGCCCATTACCGGCATATGGAAGAAACAGCAGTAAGCACAGGGAAATATCTGCTTCTAAATCCAAAACGCAGCTATCTAACAGAACGGTTGTGAATGTGTGCACTCAACTTCCAGAGTTAAACCCGTGTGTGGATTCCGCAGTCTGCAAACACTTTCTCTGCAGAGTCCCAAAACAGGCGTTTTCAGCCCATTACCAGCATATGGAAGAAACAGCAGTAAGCACAGGGAAATATCTGCTTCTAAATCCAAAACACAGCTATCTAACACAACGGTTGTCAATGTGTGCACTCAACTTCCAGAGTTAAACCCGTGTGTGGATTCAGCAGTCTGCAAACACTTTCTCTGCAGAGTCCCAAAACAGGCGTTTTCAGCCCATTACCAGCATATGGAAGAAACAGCAGTAAGCACAGGGAAATATCTGCTTCTAAATCCAAAACGCAGCTATCTAACACAACGGTTGTCAATGTGTGCACTCAACTTCCAGAGTTAAACCCGTGTGTGGATTCAGCAGTCTGCAAACACTTTCTCTGCAGAGTCCCAAAACAGGCGTTTTCAGCCTATTACCGGCATATGGAAGAAACAGCAGTAAGCAGAGGGAAATATCTGCTTCTAAACCCAAAACGCAGCTATCTAACAGAACGGTTGTCAATGTGTGCACTCAACTTCCAGAATTAAACCCGTGTGTGGATTCAACAGTCTGCAAACACTTTCTCTGCAGAGTCCCAAAACAGGCGTTTTCAGCCCATTACCGGCATATGGAAGAAACAGCAGTAAGCACAGGGAAATATCTGCTTCTAAATCCAAAACGCAGCCATTTAACAGAACGGTTGTCAATGTGTGCTCTCAACTTCCAGAGTTAAACCCGTGTGTGGATTCAACAGTCTGCAAAAACTTTCTCTGCAGAGTCCCAAAACAGGCGTTTCCAGCCCATTACCGGCATATGGAAGAAACAGCAGTAAGCACAGGGAAATACCTCCTTCTAAATCCAAAACGCAGCTATCTAACAGAACGGTTGTCAATGTGTGCACTCAACTTCCAGAGTTAAACCAGAGTGTGGATTCAGCAGTCTGCAAACACTTTCTCTGCAGAGTCCCAAAACAGGCGTTTTCAGCCCATTACCGGCATATGGAAGAAAAAGCAGTAAGCACAGTGAAATATCTGCTTCTAAATCAAAAACGCAGCTATCTAACAGAACGGTTGTCAATGTGTGCACTCAACTTCCAGAGATAAACCCGTGTGTGGATTCAGCAGTCTGCAAACACTTTCTCTGCAGAGTCCCAAAACAGGCGTTTTCAGCCCATTACCGGCATATGGAAGAAACAGCAGTAAGCACAGGGAAATATCTGCTTCTAAATCCAAAACGCAGCTATCTAACAGAACGGTTGTCAATGTGTGCACTCAACTTCCAGAGTTAAACCCGTGTGTGGATTCAGCAGTGTGCAAACACTTTCTCTGCAGAGTCCCAAAACAGGCGTTTTCAGCCCATAACCGGCATATGGAAGAAACAGCAGTAAGCACAGGGAAATATCTGCTTCTAAATCCAAAACGCAGCTATCTAACAGAACGGTTGTCAATGTGTGCACTCAACTTCCAGAGTTAAACCCGTGTGTGGATTCAGCAGTCTGCAAACACTTTCTCTGCAGAGTCCCAAAACAGGCGTTTTCAGCCCATTACCGGCATATGGTAGAAACAGCAGTAAGCACAGGGAAATATCTGCTTCTAAATCCAAAACGCAGCTATCTAACAGAACGGTTGTCAATGTGTGCACTCAACTTCCAGAGATAAACCAGTGTGTGGATTCAGCAGTCTGCAAACTCTTTCTCTGCAGAGTCCCAAAACAGGCGTTTTCAGCCCATTACCGGCATATGGAAGAAACAGCAGTAATCGCAGGGAAATATCTGCTTCTAACTCCAAAACGCAGCTATCTAACAGAACGGTTTTCAATGTGTGCACTCAACTTCCAGAGTTAAACCCGTGTGTGGATTCAGCAGTCTGCAAACACTTTCTCTGCAGAGTCCCAAAACAGGCGTTTTCAGCCCATTACCAGCATATGGAAGAAACAGCAGTAAGCACAGGGAAATATCTGCTTCTAAATCCAAAACGCAGCTATCTAACACAACGGTTGTCAATGTGTGCACTCAACTTCCAGAGTTAAACCCGTGTGTGGATTCAGCAGTCTGCAAACACTTTCTCTGCAGAGTCCCAAAACAGGCGTTTCCAGCCCATTACCGGCATATGGAAGAAACAGCAGTAAGCACAGGGAAATATCTGCTTCTAAATCCAAAACGCAGCTATCTAACAGAACGGTTGTCAATGTGTGCACTCAACTTCCAGAGTTAAACCCGTGTGTGGATTCAGCAGTCTGCAAACACTTTCTCTGCAGAGTCCCAAAACAGGCGTTTTCAGCCCATTACCGGCATATGGAAGAAACAGCAGTAAGCACAGGGAAATATCTGCTTCTAAATCCAAAACGCAGCTATCTAACAGAACGGTTGTCAATGTGTGCACTCAACTTCCAGAGTTAAACCCGTGTGTGGATTCAGCAGTCTGCAAACACTTTCTCTGCAGAGTCCCAAAACAGGCGTTTTCAGCCCATTACCGGCATATGGAAGAAACAGCAGTAAGCACAGGGAAATATCTGCTTCTAAATCCAAAACGCAGCTATCTAACAGAACGGTTGTCAATGTGTGCACTCAACTTCCAGAGTTAAACCCGTGTGTGGATTCAGCAGTCTGCAAACACTTTCTCTGCAGAGTCCCAAAACAGGCGTTTTCAGCCCATTACCGGCATATGGAAGAAACAGCAGTAAGCACAGGGAAATATCTGCTTCTAAATCCAAAACGCAGCCATTTAACAGAACGGTTGTCAATGTGTGCTCTCAACTTCCAGAGTTAAACCAGTGTGTGGATTCAGCAGTCTGCAAAAACTTTCTCTGCAGAGTCCCAAAACAGGCGTTTCCAGCCCATTACTGGCATATGGAAGAAACAGCAGTAAGCACAGGGAAATACCTCCTTCTAAATCCAAAACGCAGCAATCTAACAGAACGGTTGTCAATGTGTGCACTCAACTTCCAGAGTTAAACCAGTGTGTGGATTCAGCAGTCTGCAAACACTTTCTCTGCAGAGTCCCAAAACAGGCGTTTTCAGCCCATTACCGGCATATGGAAGAAAAAGCAGTAAGCACAGGGAAATATCTGCTTCTAAATCAAAAACGCAGCTATCTAACAGAACGGTTGTCAATGTGTGCACTCAACTTCCAGAGATAAACCAGTGTGTGGATTCAGCAGTCTGCAAACACTTTCTCTGCAGAGTCCCAAAACAGGCGTTTTCAGCCCATTACCGGCATACGGAAGAAACAGCAGTAAGCACAGGGAAATATCTCCTTCTAAATCCAAAACGCAGCTATCTAACAGATCGGTTGTCAATGTGTGCACTCAACTTCCAGAGTTAAACCGGTGTGTGAATTCAGAAGTCTGCAAACACTTTCTCTGCAGAGTCCCAAAACAGGCGTTTTCAGTCCATTACCGGCATAAGGAAGAAACAGCAGTAAGCACAGGGAAATATCTGCTTCTAAATCCAAAACGCAGCTATCTAACAGAACAGTTGTCAATGTGTGCACTCAACTTCCAGAGTTAAACCCGTGTGTGGATTCAGCAGTCTGCAAACACTTTCTCTGCAGAGTCCCAAAACAGGCGTTTTCAGCCCATTACCGGCATATGGAAGAAAAAGCAGTAAGCACAGGGAAATATCTGCTTCTAAATCAAAAACGCAGCTATCTAACAGAACGGTTGTCAATGTGTGCACTCAACTTCCAGAGATAAACCAGTGTGTGGATTCAGCAGTCTGCAAACACTTTCTCTGCAGAGTCCCAAAACAGGCGTTTTCAGCCCATTACCGGCATATGGAAGAAACAGCAGTAAGCACAGGGAAATATCTGCTTCTAAATCAAAAACGCAGCTATCTAACAGAACGGTTGTCAATGTGTGCACTCAACTTCCAGAGATAAACCAGTGTGTGGATTCAGCAGTCTGCAAACACTTTCTCTGCAGAGTCCCAAAACAGGCGTTTTCAGCCCATTACCGGCATATGGAAGAAACAGCAGTAAGCGCAGGGAAATATCTACTTCTAAATCCAAAACGCAGCTATCTAACATAACGGTTGTCAATGTGTGCACTCAACTTGCAGACTTAAACCCGTGTGTGGATTCAGCAGTCTGCAAACACTTTCTCTGCAGAGTCCAAAAACAGGCGTTTTCAGCCCATTACCGGCATATTGAAGAAACAGCAGTAAGCACAGGGAAATATCTGCTTCTAAATCAAAAACGCAGCTATCTAACAGAACGGTTGTCAATGTGTGCACTCAACTTCCAGAGTTAAACCCGTGTGTGGATTCAGCAGTCTGCAAACACTTTCTCTGCAGAGTCCCAAAACAGGCGTTTTCAGCCCATTACCGGCATATGGAAGAAACAGCAGTAAGCACAGGGAAATATCTGCTTCTAAATCCAAAACGTAGCTATCTAACAGAACGGTTGTCAATGTGTGCACTCAACTTGCAGAGTTAAACCCGTGTGTGGATTCAGCAGTCTGCAAACACTTTCTCTGCAGAGTCCCAAAACAGGCGTTTTCAGCCCATTACCGGCATATGGAAGAAACAGCAGTAAGCACAGGGAAATATCTGCTTCTAAATCAAAAACACAGCTATCTAACACAACGGTTGTCAATGTGTGCACTCAACTTCCAGAGTTAAACCCGTGTGTGGATTCAGCAGTCTGCAAACACTTTCTCTGCAGAGTCCCAAAACAGGCGTTTTCAGCCCATTACCGGCATATGGAAGAAACAGCAGTAAGCACAGGGAAATATCTGCTTCTAAATCCAAAACGCAGCTATCTAACAGAACGGTTGTCAATGTGTGCACTCAACTTCCAGAGTTAAACCCGTGTGTGGATTCAGCAGTCTGCAAACACTTTCTCTGCAGAGTCCCAAAACAGGCGTTTTCAACCCATTACCGGCATATGGAAGAAACAGCAGTAAGCACAGGGAAATATCTGCTTCTAAATCCAAAACGCAGCTATCCAACAGAACGGTTGTCAATGTGTGCACTCAACTTCCAGAGTTAAACCCGTGTGTGGATTCAGCAGTCTGCAAACACTTTCTCTGCAGAGTCCCAAAACAGGCGTTTTCAGCCCATTACCGGCATATGGAAGAAACAGCAGTAAGCATAGGGAAATATCTGCTTCTAAATCCAAAACGCAGCTATCTAACAGAACGGTTGTCAATGTCTGCACTCAACTTCCAGAGTTAAACCCGTGTGTGGATTCAGCAGTCTGCAAACACTTTTTTTGCAGAGTCTCAAAACAGGCGTTTTCAGCCCAATAGGGGCATACGGAAGAAACAGCAGTAAGCACAGGGAAATATCTGCTTCTAAATCCAAAACGCAGCTATCTAACAGAACGGTTGTCAATGTGTGCACTCAACTTCCAGAGTTAAACCCGTGTGTGGATTCAGCAGTCTGCAAACACTTTCTCTGCAGAGTCCCAAAACAGGCGTTTTCAGCCCATTACCGGCATATGGAAGAAACAGCAGTAAGCACAGGGAAATATCTGCTTCTAAATCCATAACGCAGCTATCTAACAGAACGGTTGTCAATGTGTGCACTCAACTTCCAGAGTTAAACCCGTGTGTGGATTCAGCAGTCTGCAAACACTTTCTCTGCAGAGTCCCAAAACAGGCGTTTTCAGCCCATTACCGGCATATGGAAGAAACAGCAGTAAGCGCAGGGAAATATCTACTTCTAAATCCAAAACGCAGCTATCTAACACAACGGTTGTCAATGTGTGCACTCAACTTCCAGAGTTAAACCCGTGTGTGGATTCAGCAGTCTGCAAACACTTTCTCTGCAGAGTCCCAAAACAGGCGTTTTCAGCCCATTACCGGCATATGGAAGAAACAGCAGTAAGCACAGGGAAATATCTGCTTCTAAATCCAAAACGCAGCTATCTAACAGAACGGTTGTCAATGTGTGCACTCAACTTCCAGAGTTAAACCCGTGTGTGGATTCAGCAGTCTGCAAACACTTTCTCTGCAGAGTCCCAAAACAGGCGTTTTCAGCCCATTACAGGCATATGGAAGAAACAGCAGTAAGCGCAGGGAAATATCTGCTTCTAAATCCAAAACGTAGCTATCTAACAGAACGGTTGTCAATGTGTGCACTCAACTTGCAGAGTTAAACCCGTGTGTGGATTCAGCAGTCTGCAAACACTTTCTCTGCAGAGTCCCAAAACAGGCGTTTTCAGCCCATTACCGGCATATGGAAGAAACAGCAGTAAGCACAGGGAAATATCTGCTTCTAAATCCAAAACGCAGCTATCTAACAGAACGGTTGTCAATGTGTGCACTCAACTTCCAGAGTTAAACCCGTGTGTGGATTCAGCAGTCTGCCAACACTTTCTCTGCAGAGTCCCAAAACAGGCGTTTTCAGCCCATTACCGGCATATGGAAGAAACAGCAGTAAGCACAGGGAAATATCTGCTTCTAAATCCAAAACGCAGCTATCTAACAGAACGGTTGTCAATGTGTGCACTCAACTTCCAGAGTTAAACCCGTGTGTGGATTCAGCAGTCTGCAAACACTTTCTCTGCAGAGTCCCAAAACAGGCGTTTTCAACCCATTACCGGCATATGGAAGAAACAGCAGTAAGAACAGGGAAATATCTGCTTCTAAATCCAAAACGCAGCTATCTAACAGAACGGTTGTCAATGTGTGCACTCAACTTCCAGAGTTAAACCCGTGTGTGGATTCAGCAGTCTGTAAACACTTTCTCTGCAGAGTCCCAAAACAGGCGTTTTCAGCCCATTACCGGCATATGGAAGAAACAGCAGTAAGCATAGGGAAATATCTGCTTCTAAATCCAAAACGCAGCTATCTAACAGAACGGTTGTCAATGTCTGCACTCAACTTCCAGAGTTAAACCCGTGTGTGGATTCAGCAGTCTGCAAACACTTTTTTTGCAGAGTCTCAAAACAGGCGTTTTCAGCCCAATAGGGGCATATGGAAGAAACAGCAGAAAGCACAGGGAAATATCTGCTTCTAAATCCAAAACGCAGCTATCTAACAGAACGGTTGTCAATGTGTGCACTCAACTTCCAGAGTTAAACCCGTGTGTGGATTCAGCAGTCTGCAAACACTTTCTCTGCAGAGTCCCAAAACAGGCGTTTTCAGCCCATTACCGGCATATGGAAGAAACAGCAGTAAGCACAGGGAAATATCTGCTTCTAAATCCAAAACGCAGCTATCTAACAGAACGGTTGTCAATGTGTGCACTCAACTTCCAGAGTTAAACCCGTGTGTGGATTCAGCAGTCTGCAAACACTTTCTCTGCAGAGTCACAAAACAGGCGTTTTCAGCCCATTACCGGCATATGGAAGAAACAGCAGTAAGCACAGGGAAATATCTGCTTCTAAATCCAAAACGCAGCTATCTAACAGAACGGTTGTGAATGTGTGCACTCAACTTCCAGAGTTAAACCCGTGTGTGGATTCAGCAGTGTGCAAACACTTTCTCTGCAGAGTCCCAAAACAGGCGTTTTCAGCCCATAACCGGCATATGGAAGAAACAGCAGTAAGCACAGGGAAATATCTGCTTCTAAATCCAAAACGCAGCTATCTAACAGAACGGTTGTCAATGTGTGCACTCAACTTCCAGAGTTAAACCCGTGTGTGGATTCAGCAGTCTGCAAACACTTTCTCTGCACAGTCCCAAAACAGGCGTTTTCAGCCCATTACCGGCATATGGAAGAAACAGCAGTAAGCATAGGGAAATATCTGCTTCTAAATCCAAAACGCAGCTATCTAACAGAACGGTTGTCAATGTCTGCACTCAACTTCCAGAGTTAAACCCGTGTGTGGATTCAGCAGTCTGCAAACACTTTTTTTGGCAGAGTCTCAAAACAGGCGTTTTCAGCCCAATAGGGGCATATGAAAGAAACAGCAGTAAGCACAGGGAAATATCTGCTTCTAAATCCAAAACGCAGCTATCTAACAGAACGGTTGTCAATGTGTGCACTCAACTTCCAGAGTTAAACCCGTGTGTGGATTCAGCAGTCTGCAAACACTTTCTCTGCAGAGTCCCAAAACAGGCGTTTTCAGCCCATTACCGGCATATGGAAGAAACAGCAGTAAGCACAGGGAAATATCTGCTTCTAAATCCAAAACGCAGCTATCTAACAGAACGGTTGTCAATGTGTGCACTCAACTTCCAGAGTTAAACCCGTGTGTGGATTCAGCAGTCTGCAAACACTTTCTCTGCAGAGTCACAAAACAGGCGTTTTCAGCCCATTACCGGCATATGGAAGAAACAGCAGTAAGCACAGGGAAATATCTGCTTCTAAATCCAAAACGCAGCTATCTAACAGAACGGTTGTGAATGTGTGCACTCAACTTCCAGAGTTAAACCCGTGTGTGGATTCCGCAGTCTGCAAACACTTTCTCTGCAGAGTCCCAAAACAGGCGTTTTCAGCCCATTACCAGCATATGGAAGAAACAGCAGTAAGCACAGGGAAATATCTGCTTCTAAATCCAAAACACAGCTATCTAACACAACGGTTGTCAATGTGTGCACTCAACTTCCAGAGTTAAACCCGTGTGTGGATTCAGCAGTCTGCAAACACTTTCTCTGCAGAGTCCCAAAACAGGCGTTTTCAGCCCATTACCAGCATATGGAAGAAACAGCAGTAAGCACAGGGAAATATCTGCTTCTAAATCCAAAACGCAGCTATCTAACACAACGGTTGTCAATGTGTGCACTCAACTTCCAGAGTTAAACCCGTGTGTGGATTCAGCAGTCTGCAAACACTTTCTCTGCAGAGTCCCAAAACAGGCGTTTTCAGCCTATTACCGGCATATGGAAGAAACAGCAGTAAGCAGAGGGAAATATCTGCTTCTAAACCCAAAACGCAGCTATCTAACAGAACGGTTGTCAATGTGTGCACTCAACTTCCAGAATTAAACCCGTGTGTGGATTCAACAGTCTGCAAACACTTTCTCTGCAGAGTCCCAAAACAGGCGTTTTCAGCCCATACCGGCATATGGAAGAAACAGCAGTAAGCACAGGGAAATATCTGCTTCTAAATCCAAAACGCAGCCATTTAACAGAACGGTTGTCAATGTGTGCTCTCAACTTCCAGAGTTAAACCCGTGTGTGGATTCAACAGTCTGCAAAAACTTTCTCTGCAGAGTCCCAAAACAGGCGTTTCCAGCCCATTAACCGGCATATGGAAGAAACAGCAGTAAGCACAGGGAAATACCTCCTTCTAAATCCAAAACGCAGCTATCTAACAGAACGGTTGTCAATGTGTGCACTCAACTTCCAGAGTTAAACCAGAGTGTGGATTCAGCAGTCTGCAAACACTTTCTCTGCAGAGTCCCAAACAGGCGTTTTCAGCCCATTACCGGCATATGGAAGAAAAAGCAGTAAGCACAGTGAAATATCTGCTTCTAAATCAAAAACGCAGCTATCTAACAGAACGGTTGTCAATGGTGTGCACTCAACTTCCAGAGATAAACCCGTGTGTGGATTCAGCAGTCTGCAAACACTTTCTCTGCAGAGTCCCAAAACAGGGCGTTTTCAGCCCCATTACCGGCATATGGAAGAAACAGCAGTAAGCACAGGGAAATATCTGCTTCTAAATCCAAAACGCAGCTATCTAACAGAACGGTTGTCAATGTGTGCACTCAACTTCCAGAGTTAAACCCGTGTGTGGATTCAGCAGTGGTGCAAACACTTTCTCTGCAGAGTCCCAAAACAGGCGTTTTCAGCCCATAACCGGCATATGGAAGAAACAGCAGTAAGCCACAGGGAAATATCTGCTTCTAAATCCAAAACGCAGCTATCTAACAGAACGGTTGTCAATGTGTGCACTCAACTTCCAGAGTTAAACCCGTGTGTGGATTCAGCAGTCTGCAAACACTTTCTCTGCAGAGTCCCCAAAACAGGCGTTTTCAGCCCATTACCGGCATATGGTAGAAACAGCAGTAAGCACAGGGAAATATCTGCTTCTAAATCCAAAACGCAGCTATCTAACAGAACGGTTGTCAATGTGTGCACTCAACTTCCAGAGATAAACCAGTGTGTGGATTCAGCAGTCTGCAAACTCTTTCTCTGCAGAGTCCCAAAACAGGCGTTTTCAGCCCATTACCGGCATATGGAAGAAACAGCAGTAATCGCAGGGAAATATCTGCTTCTAACTCCAAAACGCAGCTATCTAACAGAACGGTTTTCAATGTGTGCACTCAACTTCCAGAGTTAAACCCGTGTGTGGATTCAGCAGTCTGCAAAACACTTTCTCTGCAGAGTCCCAAAACAGGCGTTTTCAGCCCATTACCAGCATATGGAAGAAACAGCAGTAAGCACAGGGAAATATCTGCTTCTAAATCCAAAACGGCAGCTATCTAACACAACGGTTGTCAATGTGTGCACTCAACTTCCAGAGTTAAACCGTGTGTGGATTCAGCAGTCTGCAAACACTTTCTCTGCAGAGTCCCCAAAACAGGCGTTTCCAGCCCATTACCGGCATATGGAAGAAACAGCAGTAAGCACAGGGAAATATCTGCTTCTAAATCCAAAACGCAGCTATCTAACAGAACGGTTGTCAATGTGTGCACTCAACTTCCAGAGTTAAACCCGTGTGTGGATTCAGCAGTCTGCAAACACTTTCTCTGCAGAGTCCCAAAACAGGCGTTTTTCAGCCCATTACCGGCATATGGAAGAAACAGCAGTAAGCACAGGGAAATATCTGCTTCTAAATCCCAAAACGCAGCTATCTAACAGAACGGTTGTCAATGTGTGCACTCAACTTCCAGAGTTAAACCCGTGTGTGGATTCAGCAGTCTGCAAACACTTTCTCTGCAGAGTCCCAAAACAGGCGTTTTCAGCCCATTACCGGCATATGGAAGAAACAGCAGTAAGCACAGGGAAATATCTGCTTCTAAATCCAAAACGCAGCTATCTAACAGAACGGTTGTCAATGTGTGCACTCAACTTCCAGAGTTAAACCCGTGTGTGGATTCAGCAGTCTGCAAACACTTTCTCTGCAGAGTCCCCAAAACAGGCGTTTTCAGCCCATTACCGGCATATGGAAGGAAACAGCAGTAAGCACAGGGAACTATCTGCTTCTAAATCCAAAACGCAGCTATCTAACAGAACGGTTGGTCAATGTGTGCACTCAACCTTCCAGAGTTAAACCCCCGTGTGTGGATTCAGCAGTCTGCAAAACACTTTCTCTGCAGAGGCGTTTCCAGCCCATTACTGGCATATGGAAGAAACAGCAGTAAGCACAGGGAAATACCTCCTTCTAAATCCAAAACGCAGCAATCTAACAGAACGGTTGTCAATGTGTGCACTCAACTTCCAGAGTTAAACCAGTGTGTGGATTCAGCAGTCTGCAAACACTTTCTCTGCAGAGTCCCAAAACAGGCGTTTTCAGCCCATTACCGGCATATGGAAGAAAAAGCAGTAAGCACAGGGAAATATCTGCTTCTAAATCAAAAACGCAGCTATCTAACAGAACGGTTGTCAATGTGTGCACTCAACTTCCAGAGATAAACCAGTGTGTGGATTCAGCAGTCTGCAAACACTTTCTCTGCAGAGTCCCAAAACAGGCGTTTTCAGCCCATTACCGGCATACGGAAGAAACAGCAGTAAGCACAGGGAAATATCTCCTTCTAAATCCAAAACGCAGCTATCTAACAGATCGGTTGTCAATGTGTGCACTCAACTTCCAGAGTTAAACCGGTGTGTGAATTCAGAAGTCTGCAAACACTTTCTCTGCAGAGTCCCAAAACAGGCGTTTTCAGTCCATTACCGGCATAAGGAAGAAACAGCAGTAAGCACAGGGAAATATCTGCTTCTAAATCCAAAACGCAGCTATCTAACAGAACAGTTGTCAATGTGTGCACTCAACTTCCAGAGTTAAACCCGTGTGTGGATTCAGCAGTCTGCAAACACTTTCTCTGCAGAGTCCCAAAACAGGCGTTTTCAGCCCATTACCGGCATATGGAAGAAAAAGCAGTAAGCACAGGGAAATATCTGCTTCTAAATCAAAAACGCAGCTATCTAACAGAACGGTTGTCAATGTGTGCACTCAACTTCCAGAGATAAACCAGTGTGTGGATTCAGCAGTCTGCAAACACTTTCTCTGCAGAGTCCCAAAACAGGCGTTTTCAGCCCATTACCGGCATATGGAAGAAACAGCAGTAAGCACAGGGAAATATCTGCTTCTAAATCAAAAACGCAGCTATCTAACAGAACGGTTGTCAATGTGTGCACTCAACTTCCAGAGATAAACCAGTGTGTGGATTCAGCAGTCTGCAAACACTTTCTCTGCAGAGTCCCAAAACAGGCGTTTTCAGCCCATTACCGGCATATGGAAGAAACAGCAGTAAGCGCAGGGAAATATCTACTTCTAAATCCAAAACGCAGCTATCTAACATAACGGTTGTCAATGTGTGCACTCAACTTGCAGACTTAAACCCGTGTGTGGATTCAGCAGTCTGCAAACACTTTCTCTGCAGAGTCCAAAAACAGGCGTTTTCAGCCCATTACCGGCATATTGAAGAAACAGCAGTAAGCACAGGGAAATATCTGCTTCTAAATCAAAAACGCAGCTATCTAACAGAACGGTTGTCAATGTGTGCACTCAACTTCCAGAGTTAAACCCGTGTGTGGATTCAGCAGTCTGCAAACACTTTCTCTGCAGAGTCCCAAAACAGGCGTTTTCAGCCCATTACCGGCATATGGAAGAAACAGCAGTAAGCACAGGGAAATATCTGCTTCTAAATCCAAAACGTAGCTATCTAACAGAACGGTTGTCAATGTGTGCACTCAACTTGCAGAGTTAAACCCGTGTGTGGATTCAGCAGTCTGCAAACACTTTCTCTGCAGAGTCCCAAAACAGGCGTTTTCAGCCCATTACCGGCATATGGAAGAAACAGCAGTAAGCACAGGGAAATATCTGCTTCTAAATCAAAAACACAGCTATCTAACACAACGGTTGTCAATGTGTGCACTCAACTTCCAGAGTTAAACCCGTGTGTGGATTCAGCAGTCTGCAAACACTTTCTCTGCAGAGTCCCAAAACAGGCGTTTTCAGCCCATTACCGGCATATGGAAGAAACAGCAGTAAGCACAGGGAAATATCTGCTTCTAAATCCAAAACGCAGCTATCTAACAGAACGGTTGTCAATGTGTGCACTCAACTTCCAGAGTTAAACCCGTGTGTGGATTCAGCAGTCTGCAAACACTTTCTCTGCAGAGTCCCAAAACAGGCGTTTTCAACCCATTACCGGCATATGGAAGAAACAGCAGTAAGCACAGGGAAATATCTGCTTCTAAATCCAAAACGCAGCTATCCAACAGAACGGTTGTCAATGTGTGCACTCAACTTCCAGAGTTAAACCCGTGTGTGGATTCAGCAGTCTGCAAACACTTTCTCTGCAGAGTCCCAAAACAGGCGTTTTCAGCCCATTACCGGCATATGGAAGAAACAGCAGTAAGCATAGGGAAATATCTGCTTCTAAATCCAAAACGCAGCTATCTAACAGAACGGTTGTCAATGTCTGCACTCAACTTCCAGAGTTAAACCCGTGTGTGGATTCAGCAGTCTGCAAACACTTTTTTTGCAGAGTCTCAAAACAGGCGTTTTCAGCCCAATAGGGGCATACGGAAGAAACAGCAGTAAGCACAGGGAAATATCTGCTTCTAAATCCAAAACGCAGCTATCTAACAGAACGGTTGTCAATGTGTGCACTCAACTTCCAGAGTTAAACCCGTGTGTGGATTCAGCAGTCTGCAAACACTTTCTCTGCAGAGTCCCAAAACAGGCGTTTTCAGCCCATTACCGGCATATGGAAGAAACAGCAGTAAGCACAGGGAAATATCTGCTTCTAAATCCATAACGCAGCTATCTAACAGAACGGTTGTCAATGTGTGCACTCAACTTCCAGAGTTAAACCCGTGTGTCGATTCAGCAGTCTGCAAACAATTTCTCTGCAGAGTCCCAAAACAGGCGTTTTCAGCCCATTACCGGCATATGGAAGAAACAGCAGTAAGCACAGGGAAATATCTGCTTCTAAATCCAAAACGCAGCCATTTAAAAGAACGGTTGTCAATGTGTGCTCTCAACTTCCAGAGTTAAACCCGTGTGTGGATTCAGCAGTCTGCAAACACTTTCTCTGCAGAGTCCCAAAACAGGCGTTTCCAGCCCATTACCGGCATATGGAAGGAACAGCAGTAAGCCCAGGGAAATACCTCCTTCTAAATCCAAAACGCAGCTATCTAACAGAACGGTTGTCAATGTGTGCACTCAACTTCCAGAGTTAAACCAGTGTGTGGATTCAGCAGTCTGCAAACACTTTCTCTGCAGAGTCCCAAAACAGGCGTTTTCAGCCCATTACCGGCATAAGGAAGAAAAAGCAGTAAGCACAGGGAAATATCTGCTTCTAAATCAAAAACGCAGCTATCTAACAGAACGGTTGTCAATGTGTGCACTCAACTTCCAGAGATAAACCCGTGTGTGGATTCAGCAGTCTGCAAACACTTTCTCTGCAGAGTCCCAAAACAGGCGTTTTCAGCCCATTACCCGCATATGGAAGAAACAGCAGTAAGCACAGGGAAATATCTCCTTCTAAATCCAAAACGCAGCTATCTAACAGATCGGTTGTCAATGTGTGCACTCAACTTCCAGAGTTAAACCGGTGTGTGGATTCAGAAGTCTGCAAACACTTTCTCTGCAGAGTCCCAAAACAGGCGTTTTCAGCCCATTACCGGCATAAGGAAGAAACAGCAGTAAGCACAGGGAAATATCAGCTTCTAAATCCAAAACGCAGGTATCTAACAGAACAGTTGTCAATGTGTGCACTCAACTTCCAGAGTTAAACCCGTGTGTGGATTCAGCAGTCTGCAAACACTTTCTCTGCAGAGTCCCAAAACAGTCGTTTTCAGCCCATTACCGGCATATGGAAGAAACAGCAGTAAGCACAGGGAAATATCTGCTTCTAAATCCAAAACGCAGCTATCTAACAGAACGGTTGTCAATGTGTGCACTCAACTTCCAGAGTTAGACCCGTGTGTGGATTCAGCAGTCTGCAAACACTTTCTCTGCAGAGTCCCAAAACAGGCGTTTTCAGCCCATTACCGGCATATGGAAGAAACAGCAGTAAGCACAGGGAAATATCTGCTTCTAAATCCAAAACGCAGCTATCTAACAGAACGGTTGTCAATGTGTGCACTCAACTTCCAGAGTTAAACCCCTGTGTGGATTCAGCAGTGTGCAAACACTTTCTCTGCAGAGTCCCAAAACAGGCGTTTTCAACCCATTACCGGCATATGGAAGAAACAGCAGTAAGCACAGGGAAATATCTGCTTCTAAATCCAAAACGCAGCTATCTAACAGAACGGTTGTCAATGTGTGCACTCAACTTCCAGAGTTAAACCCGTGTGTGGATTCAGCAGTCTGCAAACACTTTCTCTGCAGAGTCCCAAAACAGGCGTTTTCGCCCATTACCGGCATATGGAAGAAACAGCGGTAAGCACAGGGAAATATCTGCTTCTAAATCCAAAACGCAGCTATTTAACAGAACGGTTGTCAATGTGTGCACTCAACTTCCAGAGTTAAACCCGTGTGTGGATTCAGCAGTCTGCAAACACTTTCTCTGCAGAGTCCCAAAACAGGCGTTTTCAGCCCATTACCGGCATATGGAAGAAACAGCAGTAAGCACAGGGAAATATCTGCTTCTAAATCCAAAACGCAGCTATCTAACAGAACGGTTGTCAATGTATGCACTCAACTTCCAGAGTTAAACCCGTGTGTGGATTCAGCAGTGTGCAAACACTTTCTCTGCAGAGTCCCAAAACAGGCGTTTTCAGCCCATTACCGGCATATGGAAGAAACAGCAGTAAGCACAGGGAAATATCTGCTTCTAAATCCAAAACGCAGCTATTTAACAGATCGGTTGTCAATGTGTGCACTCAACTTCCAGAGTTAAACCCGTGTGTGGATTCAGCAGTGTGCAGACACTTTCTCTGCAGAGTCCCAAAACAGGCGTTTTCAGCCCATTACCGGCATATGGAAGAAACAGCAGTAAGCGCAGGGAAATATCTGCTTCTAAATGCAAAACGCAGCTATCTAACAGAACGGTTGTCAATGTGTGCACTCAACTTCCAGAGTTAAACCCGTGTGTGGATTCAGCAGTCTGCAAACACTTTCTCTGCAGAGTCCCAAAACAGGCGTTTTCAGCCCATTACCGGCATATGGAAGAAACAGCAGTAAGCACAGGGAAATATCTGCTTCTAAATCCAAAACGCAGCTATCTAACAGAACGGTTGTCAATGTGTGCACTCAACTTCCAGAGTTAAACCCGTGTGTGGATTCAGCAGTCTGCAAACACTTTCTGTGCAGAGTCCCAAAACAGGCGTTTTCAGCCCATTACCGGCATATGGAAGAAACAGCAGTAAGCCCAGGAAAATATCTGCTTCTAAATCCAAAACGCAGCTATCTAACAGAACGGTTGTCAATGTGTGCACTCAACTTCCAGAGTTAAACCCGTGTGTGGATTCAGCAGTCTGCAAACACTTTCTCTGCAGAGTCCCAAAACAGGCGTTTTCAGCCCATTACCGGCATATGGAAGAAATAGCAGTAAGCACAGGGAAATATCTGCTTCTAAATCCAAAACGCAGCTATCTAACAGAACGGTTGTCAATGTGTGCACTCAACTTCCAGAGTTAAACCCGTGTGTGGATTCAGCAGTCTGCAAACACTTTCTCTGCAGAGTCCCAAAACAGGCGTTTTGAGCCCATTACCGGCATATGGAAGAAACAGCAGTAAGCACAGGGAAATATCTGCTTCTAAATCCAAAACGCAGCCATCTAACAGAACTGTGTCAATGTGTGCACTCAACTTCCAGAGTTAAACCGGTGTGTGGATTCAGCAGTCTGCAAACACTTTCTCTGCAGAGTCCCAAAACAGGCGTTTCCAGCCCATTACCGGCTTATGGAAGAAACAGCAGTAAGCACAGGGAAATATCTGCTTCTAAATCCAAAACGCATCTATCTAACAGAACGGTTGTCAATGTGTGCACTCAACTTCCAGAGTTAGACCAGTGTGTGGATTCAGCAGTCTGCAAACACTTTCTCTGCAGAGTCCCAAAACAGGCGTTTTCAGCCCATTACCGGCATATGGAAGAAACAGCAGTAAGCACAGGGAAATATCTGCTTCTAAATCCAAAACGCAGCTATCTAACAGAACGGTTGTCAATGTGTGCACTCAACTTCCAGAGTTAAACCCGTGTGTGGATTCAGCAGTGTGCAAACACTTTCTCTGCAGAGTCCCAAAACAGGCGTTTTCAACCCATTACCGGCATATGGAAGAAACAGTAGTAAGCACAGGGAAATATCTGCTTCTAAATCCAAAACGCAGCTATCTAACAGAACGGTTGTCAATGTGTGCACTCAACTTCCAGAGTTAAACCCGTGTGTGGATTCAGCAGTCTGCAAACCCTTTCTCTGCAGAGTCCCAAAACAGCCGTTTTCGCCCATTACCGGCATATGGAAGAAACAGCAGTAAGCACAGGGAAATATCTGCTTCTAAATCCAAAACGCAGCTATTTAACAGAACGGTTGTCAATGTGTGCACTCAACTTCCAGAGTTAAACCCGTGTGTGGATTCAGCAGTCTGCAAACACTTTCTCTGCAGAGTCCCAAAACAGGCGTTTTCAGCCCATTACCGGCATATGGAAGAAACAGCAGTAAGCACAGGGAAATATCTGCTTCTAAATCCAAAACGCAGCTATCTAACAGAACGGTTGTCAATGTGTGCACTCAACTTCCAGAGTTAAACCCGTGTGTGGATTCAGCAGTCTGCAAACACTTTCTCTGCAGAGTCCCAAAACAGGCGTTTTCAGCCCATTACCGGCATATGGAAGAAACAGCAGTAAGCACAGGAAAATATCTGCTTCTAAATCCAAAACGCAGCTATTTAACAGATCGGTTGTCAATGTGTGCACTCAACTTCCAGAGTTAAACCCGTGTGTGGATTCAGCAGTGTGCAAACACTTTCTCTGCAGAGTCCCAAAACAGGCGTTTTCAGCCCATTACCGGCATATGGAAGAAACAGTAGTAAGCGCAGGGAAATATCTGCTTCTAAATGCAAAACGCAGCTATCTAACAGAACGGTTGTCAATGTGTGCACTCAACTTCCATAGTTAAACCCGTGTGTGGATTCAGCAGTCTGCAAACACTTTCTCTGCAGAGTCCCAAAACAGGCGTTTTCAGCCCATTACCGGCATATGGAAGAAACAGCAGTAAGCACAGGGAAATATCTGCTTCTAAATCCAAAACGCAGCTATCTAACAGAACGGTTGTCAATGTATGCACTCAACTTCCAGAGTTAAACCCGTGTGTGGATTCAGCAGTTTGCAAACACTTTCTCTGCAGAGTCCCAAAACAGACGTTTTCAGCCCATTACCGGCATATGGAAGAAACAGCAGTAAGCACAGGGAAATATCTGCTTCTAAATCCAAAACGCAGCTATCTAACAGAACGGTTGTCAATGTGTGCACTCAACTTCCAGAGTTAAACCCGTCTGTGGATTCAGCAGTCTGCAAACACTTTCTGTGCAGAGTCCCAAAACAGGCGTTTTCAGCCCATTACCGGCATATGGAAGAAACAGCAGTAAGCACAGGGAAATATCTGCTTCTAAATCCAAAACGCAGCTATCTAACAGAACGGTTGTCAATGTGTGCACTCAACTTCCAGAGTTAAACCCGTGTGTGGATTCAGCAGTCTGCAAACACTTTCTCTGCAGAGTCCCAAAACAGGCGTTTTCAGCCCATTACCGGCATATGGAAGAAACAGCAGTAAGCACAGGGAAATATCTGCTTCTAAATCCAAAACGCAGCTATCTAACAGAACGGTTGTCAATGTGTGCACTCAACTTCCAGAGTTAAACCCGTGTGTGGATTCAGCAGTCTGCAAACACTTTCTCTGCAGAGTCCGAAAACAGGCGTTTTCAGCCCATTACCGGCATATGGAAGAAACAGCAGTAAGCACAGGGAAATATCTGCTTCTAAATCCAAAACGCAGCCATCTAACAGAACGGTTGTCAATGTGTGCACTCCACTTCCGGAGTTAAACCGGTGTGTGGATTCAGCAGTCTGCAAACACTTTCTCTGCAGAGTCCCAAAACAGGCGTTTCCAGCCCATTACCGGCATATGGAAGAAACAGCAGTAAGCACAGGGAAATACCTCCTTGTAATCCAAAACGCAGCTATCTAACAGAATGGTTTTCAATGTGTGCACTCAACTTCCAGAGTTAAACCCGTGTGTGGATTCAGCAATCTGCAAACACTTTCTCTGCAGAGTCCCAAAACAGGCGTTTTCAGCCCATTACCGGCATATGGAAGAAACAGCAGTAAGCACAGGGAAATATCTGCTTCTAAATCCAAAACGCAGCTATCTAACAGAACGGTTGTCAATGTGTGCACTCAACTTCCAGAGTTAAACCCGTGTGTGGATTCAGCAGTCTGCAAACACTTTCTCTGCAGAGTCCCAAAACAGGCGTTTTCAGCCCATTACCGGCATATGGAAGAAACAGCAGTAAGCACAGGGAAATATCTGCTTCTAAATCCAAAACGCAGCCATCTAACAGAACGGTTGTCAATGTGTGCACTCAACTTCCAGAGTTAAACCGGTGTGTGGATTCAGCAGTCTGCAAACACTTTCTCTGCAGAGTCCCAAAACAGGCGTTTCCAGCCCATTACCGGCGTATGGAAGAAACAGCAGTAAGCACAGGGAAATACCTCCTTCTAAATCCAAAACGCAGCTATCTAACAGAATGGTTTTCAATGTGTGCACTCAACTTCCAGAGTTAAACCCGTGTGTGGATTCAGCAGTCTGCAAACACTTTCTCTGCAGAGTCCCAAAACAGGCGTTTTCTGCCCATTACCAGCATATGGAAGAAACAGCAGTAAGCACGGGGAAATATCTGCTTCTAAATCCAAAACGCAGCTATCTAACAGAACGGTTGTCAATGTGTGCACTCAACTTCCAGAGTTAAACCCGTGTGTGTATTCAGCAGTCTGCAAACACTTTCTCTGCAGAGTCCCAAAACAGGCGTTTTCAACCCATTACCGGCATATGGAAGAAACAGCAGTAAGCACAGGGAAATATCTGCTTCTAAATCCAAAACGCAGCTATCTAACAGAACGGTTGTCAATGTGTGCACTCAACTTCCAGAGTTAAACCCGTGTGTGGATTCAGCAGTCTGCAAACACTTTCTCTGCAGAGTTCCAAAACAGGCGTTTTCAGCCCATTACCGGCATATGGAAGAAACAGCAGTAAGCACAGGGAAATATCTGCTTCTAAATCCAAAACGCAGCTATTTAACTGATCGGTTGTCAATGTGTGCACTCAATTTCCAGATTTAAACCCGTGTGTGTATTCAGCAGTCTGCAAACACTTTCTCTGCAGAGTCCCAAAACAGGCGTTTTAAGCCCATTACCGGCATATGGAAGAAACAGCAGTAAGAGCAGGGAAATATCTGCTTCTAAATACAAAACGCAGCTATCTAACACAACGGTTGTCAATGTGTGCACTCAACTTCCAGAGTTAAACCCGTGTGTGGATTCAGCAGTCTACAAACACTTTCTCTGCAGAGTCCAAAAACAGGCGTTTCCAGCCCATTACCGGCATATTGAAGAAACAGCAGTAAGCACTGGGAAATATCTGCTTCTAAATCAAAAACACAGCTATCTAACAGAACGGTTGTCAATGTGTGCACTCAACTTCCAGAGTTAAACCCGTGTGTGGATTCAGCAGTCTGCAAACACTTTCTGTGCAGAGTCCCAAAACAGGCGTTTTCAGCCCATTACCGGCATATGGAAGAAACAGCAGTAAGCACAGGGAAATATCTGCTTCTAAATCCAAAACGCAGCTATCTAACAGAACGGTTGTCAATGTGTGCACTCAACTTCCGGAGTTAAACCCGTGTGTGGATTCAGCAGTCTGCAAACACTTTCTCTGCAGAGTCCCAAAACAGGCGTTTTCAGCCCATTACCGGCATATGGAAGAAACAGCAGTAAGCACAGGGAAATATCTGCTTCTAAATTCAAAACGCAGCCATCTAACAGAACGGCTGTCAATGTGTGAACTCAACTTCCAGAGTTAAACCGGTGTGTGGATTCAGCAGTCTGCAAACACTTTCTCTGCAGAGTCCCAAAACAGGCGTTTCCAGCCCATTACCGGCATATGGAAGAAACAGCAGTAAGCACAGGGAAATATCTGCTTCTAAATCCAAAACGCAGCTATCTAACAGAATGGTTTTCAATGTGTGCACTCAACTTCCAGAGTTAAACCCGTGTGTGGATTCAGCAGTCTGCAAACACTTTCTCTGCAGAGTCCCAAAACAGGCGTTTTCAGCCCATTACCGGCATATGGAAGAAACAGCAGTAAGCACAGGGAAATATCTGCTTCTAAATTCAAAACGCAGCCATCTAACAGAACGGCTGTCAATGTGTGAACTCAACTTCCAGAGTTAAACCGGTGTGTGGATTCAGCAGTCTGCAAACACTTTCTCTGCAGAGTCCCAAAACAGGCGTTTCCAGCCCATTACCGGCATATGGAAGAAACAGCAGTAAGCACAGGGAAATATCTGCTTCTAAATCCAAAACGCAGCTATCTAACAGAATGGTTTTCAATGTGTGCACTCAACTTCCAGAGTTAAACCCGTGTGTGGATTCAGCAGTCTGCAAACACTTTCTCTGCAGAGTCCCAAAACAGGCGTTTTCAGCCCATTACCGGCATATGGAAGAAACAGCAGTAAGCACAGGGAAATATCTGCTTCTAAATCCAAAACGCAGCTATCTAACAGAACGGTTGTCATTGTGTGCACTCAACTTCCAGAGTTAAACCGGTGTGTGGATTCAGCAGTCTGCAAACACTTTCTCTGCAGAGTCCCAAAACAGGCGTTTTCAGCCCTTTACCGGCATATGGAAGAAACAGCAGTAAGCACAGGGAAATATCTGCTTCTAAATCCAAAACGCAGCTATCTAACAGAACGGTTGTCAATGTCTGCACTCAACTTCCAGAGTTAAACCCGTGTGTGGATTCAGCAGTCTGCAAACACTTTTTGTGCAGAGTCTCAAAACAGGCGTTTTCAGCCCAATAGGGGCATATGGAAGAAACAGCAGTAAGCACAGGGAAATATCTGCTTCTAAATCCAAAACGCAGCTATCTAACAGAACGGTTGTCAATGTGTGCACTCAACTTCCAGAGTTAAACCCGTGTGTGGATTCAGCAGTCTGCAAACACTTTCTGTACAGAGTCCCAAAACAGGCGATTTCAGCCCATTACCGGCATATGGTAGAAACAGCAATAAGCACAGGGAAATACCTCCTTCTAAATCCAAAACGCAGCTATCTACCAGAATGGTTTTCAATGTGTGCACTCAACTTCCAGAGTTAAACCGGTGTGTGGATTCAGCAGTCTGCAAACACTTTCTCTGCAGAGTCCCAAAACAGGCGTTTTCAGCCCATTACCGGCATATGGAAGAAACAGCAGTAAGCACAGGGAAATATCTGCTTCTAAATCCAAAACGCAGCTATTTAACAGAACGGTTGTCAATGTGTGCTCTCAACTTCCAGAGTTAAACCCGTGTGTGGATTCAGCAGTCTGCAAACACTTTCTCTGCAGAGTCCCAAAACAGGCGTTTCCAGCCCATTACCGGCATTAGGAAGAAACAGCAGTAAGCACAGGGAAATACCTCCTTCTAAATCCAAAACGCAGCTATCTAACAGAACGGTTGTCAATGTGTGCACTCAACTTCCAGAGTTAAACCAGTGTGTGGATTCAGCAGTCTGCAAACACTTTCTCTGCAGAGTCCCAAAACAGGCGTTTTCAGCCCATTACCGGCATATGGAAGAAAAAGCAGTAAGCACAGGGAAATATCTGCTTCTAAATCAAAAACGCAGCTATCTAACAGAACGGTTGTCAATGTGTGCACTCAACTTCCAGAGTTAAACCCGTGTGTGGATTCAGCAGACTGCAAACACTTTCTCTGCAGAGTCCCAAAACAGGCGTTTTCAGCCCATTACCGGCATATGGAAGAAACAGCAGTAAGCACAGGGAAATATCTGCTTCTAAATCCAAAACGCAGCTATCTAACAGAACGGTTGTCAATGTGTGCACTCAACTTCCAGAGTTAAACCGGTGTGTGGATTCAGAAGTCTGCAAACACTTTCTCTGCAGAGTCCCAAAACAGGCGTTTTCAGCCCATTACCGGCGTTAGGAAGAAACAGCAGTAAGCACAGGGAAATATCTGCTTCTAAATCCAAAACGCAGCTATCTAACAGAACGGTTGTCAATGTGTGCACTCAACTTCCAGAGTTAAACCCGTGTGTGGATTCAGCAGTCTGCAAACACTTTCTCTGCAGAGTCCCAAAACAGGCGTTTTCAGCCCATTACCGGCATATGGAAGAAACAGCAGTAAGCATAGGGAAATATCTGCTTCTAAATCCAAAACGCAGCTATCTAACAGAACGGTTGTCAATGTCTGCACTCAACTTCCAGAGTTAAACCCGTGTGTGGATTCAGCAGTCTGCAAACACTTTTTGTGCAGAGTCTCAAAACAGGCGTTTTCAGCCCAATAGGGGCATATGGAAGAAACAGCAGTAAGCACAGGGAAATATCTGCTTCTAAATCCAAAACGCAGCTATCTAACAGAACGGTTGTCAATGTGTGCACTCAACTTCCAGAGTTAAACCCGTGTGTGGATTCAGCAGTCTGCAAACACTTTCTCTGCAGAGTCCCAAAACAGGCGTTTTCAGCCCATTACCGGCATATGGAAGAAACAGCACTAAGCACAGGGAAATATCTGCTTCTAAATCTAAAACGCAGCTATCTAACAGAACGGTTGTCAATGTGTGCACTCAACTTCCAGAGTTAAACCCGTGTGTGGATTCAGCAGTCTGCAAACACTTTCTCTGCAGAGTCCCAAAACAGGCGTTTTCAGCCCATTACCGGCATATGGAAGAAACAGCAGTAAGCACAGGGAAATATCTGCTTCTAAATCCAAAACGCAGCTATTTAACAGAACGGTTGTCAATGTGTGCTCTCAACTTCCAGAGTTAAACCCGTGTGTGGATTCAGCAGTCTGCAAACACTTTCTCTGCAGAGTCCCAAAACAGGCGTTTCCAGCCCATTACCGGCATTAGGAAGAAACAGCAGTAAGCACAGGGAAATACCTCCTTCTAAATCCAAAACGCAGCTATCTAACAGAACGGTTGTCAATGTGTGCACTCAACTTCCAGAGTTAAACCGGTGTGTGGATTCAGAAGTCTGCAAACACTTTCTCTGCAGAGTCCCAAAACAGGCGTTTTCAGCCCATTACCGGCGTTAGGAAGAAACAGCAGTAAGCACAGGGAAATATCTGCTTCTAAATCCAAAACGCAGCTATCTAACAGAACGGTTGTCAATGTGTGCACTCAACTTCCAGAGTTAAACCCGTGTGTGGATTCAGCAGTCTGCAAACACTTTCTCTGCAGAGTCCCAAAACAGGCGTTTTCAGCCCATTACCGGCATATGGAAGAAACAGCAGTAAGCATAGGGAAATATCTGCTTCTAAATCCAAAACGCAGCTATCTAACAGAACGGTTGTCAATGTGTGCACTCAACTTCCAGAGTTAAACCCGTGTGTGGATTCAGCAGTCTGCAAACACTTTCTCTGCAGAGTCCGAAAACAGGCGTTTTCAGCCCATTACCGGCATATGGAAGAAACAGCAGTAAGCACAGGGAAATATCTGCTTCTAAATCCAAAACGCAGCTATCTAACAGAACGGTTGTCAATGTGTGCACTCATCTTCCAGAGTTAAACCCGTGTGTGGATTCAGCAGTGTGCAAACACTTTCTCTGCAGAGTCCCAAAACAGGCGTTTTCGGCCCATTACCGGCATATGGAAGAAACAGCAGTAAGCACAGGGAAATATCTGCTTCTAAATCCAAAACGCAGCTATCTAACAGAACGGTTTTCAATGTGTGCACTCAACTTCCAGAGTTAAACTCGTGTGTGGATTCAGCAGTCTGCAAACACTTTCTCTGCAGAGTCCCAAAACAGGCGTTTTCAGCCCATTACCGGCATATGGAAGAAACAGCAGTAAGCACAGGGAAATATCTGCTTCTAAATCCAAAACGCAGCTATCTAACAGAACGGTTGTCAATGTGTGCACTCAACTTCCAGAGTTAAACCCGTGTGTGGATTCAGCAGTCTGCAAACACTTTCTCTGCAGAGTCCCAAAACAGGCGTTTTCAGCCCATTACCGGCATATGGAAGAAACAGCAGTAAGCACAGGGAAATATCTGCTTCTAAATCCAAAACGCAGCTATCTAACAGAACGGTTGTCAATGTGTGCACTCAACTTCCATAGTTAAACCCGTGTCTGCATTCAGCAGTCTGCAAACACTTTCTCTGCAGAGTCCCAAAACAGGCGTTTTCAGCCCATTACCGGCATATGGAAGAAACAGCAGTAAGCGCAGGGAAATATCTGCTTCTAAATCCAAAACGCAGCTATCTAACAGAACGGTTGTCAATGTATGCACTCAACTTCCAGAGTTAAACCCGTGTGTGGATTCAGCAGTCTGCAAACACTTTCTCTGCAGAGTCCCAAAACAGGCGTTTTCAGCCCATTACCGGCATATGGAAGAAACAGCAGTAAGCACAGGGAAATATCTGCCTCTAAATCCAAAACGCAGCCATCTAACAGAACGGTTGTCAATGTGTGCACTCAACTTCCAGAGTTAAACCGGTGTGTGGATTCAGCAGTCTGCAAACACTTTCTCTGCAGAGTACCAAAACAGGCGTTTCCAGCCCATTACCGGCATATTGAAGAAACAACAGTAAGCACAGGGAAATACCTCCTTCTAAATCCAAAACGCAGCTATCTAACAGAACGGTTTTCAAGGTGTGCACTCAACTTCCAGAGTTAAACCCGTGTGTGGATTCAGCAGTCTGCAAACACTTTCTCTGCAGAGTCCCAAAACAGGCGTTTTCAGCCCATTACCGGCATATGGAAGAAACAGCAGTAAGCACAGGGAAATATCTGCTTCTAAATCCAAAACGCAACTATCTAACAGAACGGTTGTCAATGTGTGCACTCAACTTCCAGAGTTAAACCCGTGTGTGGATTCAGCAGTCTGCAAACACTTTCTCTGCAGAGTCCCAAAACAGGCGTTTTCAGCCCATTACCGGCATATGGAAGAAACAGCAGTAAGCACAGGGAAATATCTGCTTCTAAATCCAAAACGCAGCTATCTAACAGAACAGTTGTCAATGTATGCACTCAACTTCCAGAGTTAAACCCGTGTGTGGATTCAGCAGTCTGCAAACACTTTCTCTGCAGAGTCCCAAAACAGGCGTTTTCAGCCCATTACCGGCATATGGAAGAAACAGCACTAAGCACAGGGAAATATCTGCTTCTAAATCCAAAACGCAGCTATCTAACAGAACGGTTGTCAATGTGTGCACTCAACTTCCAGAGTTAAACCCGTGTGTGGATTCAGCAGTCTGCAAACACTTTCTCTGCAGAGTCCCAAAACAGGCGTTTTCAGCCCATTACCGGCATATGGAAGAAACAGCAGTAAGCACAGGGAAATATCTGCTTCTAAATCCAACACGCAGCTATTTAACAGAACGGTTGTCAATGTGTGCTCTCAACTTCCAGAGTTAAACCCGTGTGTGGATTCAGCAGTCTGCAAACACTTTCTCTGCAGAGTCCCAAAACAGGCGTTTTCAGCCCATTACCGGCATTAGGAAGAAACAGCAGTAAGCACAGGGAAATACCTCCTTCTAAATCCAAAACGCAGCTATCTAACAGAACGGTTGTCAATGTGTGCACTCAACTTCCAGAGTTAAACCAGTGTGTGGATTCAGCAGTCTGCAAACACATTCTCTGCAGAGTCCCAAAACAGGCGTTTTCAGCCCATTACCGGCATATGGAAGAAAAAGCAGTAAGCACAGGGAAATATCTGCTTCTAAATAAAAAACGCAGCTATCTAACAGAACGGTTGTCAATGTGTGCACTCAACTTCCAGAGTTAAACCCGTGTGTGGATTCAGCAGTCTGCAAACACTTTCTCTGCAGAGTCCCAAAACAGGCGTTTTCAGCCCATTACCGGCATATGGAAGAAACAGCACTAAGCACAGGGAAATATCTGCTTCTAAATCCAAAACGCAGCTATCTAACAGAACGGTTGTCAATGTGTGCACTCAACTTCCAGAGTTAAACCCGTGTGTGGATTCAGCAGTCTGCAAACACTTTCTCTGCAGAGTCCCAAAACAGGCGTTTTCAGCCCATTACCGGCATATGGAAGAAACAGCAGTAAGCACGGGGAAATATCTGCTTCTAAATCCAACACGCAGCTATTTAACAGAACGGTTGTCAATGTGTGCTCTCAACTTCCAGAGTTAAACCCGTGTGTGGATTCAGCAGTCTGCAAACACTTTCTCTGCAGAGTCCCAAAACAGGCGTTTTCAGCCCATTACCGGCATTAGGAAGAAACAGCAGTAAGCACAGGGAAATACCTCCTTCTAAATCCAAAACGCAGCTATCTAACAGAACGGTTGTCAATGTGTGCACTCAACTTCCAGAGTTAAACCAGTGTGTGGATTCAGCAGTCTGCAAACACATTCTCTGCAGAGTCCCAAAACAGGCGTTTTCAGCCCATTACCGGCATATGGAAGAAAAAGCAGTAAGCACAGGGAAATATCTGCTTCTAAATAAAAAACGCAGCTATCTAACAGAACGGTTGTCAATGTGTGCACTCAACTTCCAGAGTTAAACCCGTGTGTGGATTCAGCAGTCTGCAAACACTTTCTCTGCAGAGTCCCAAAACAGGCGTTTTCAGCCCATTACCGGCATATGGAAGAAACAGCAGTAAGCGCAGGGAAATATCTGCTTCTAAATCCAAAACGCAGCTATCTAACAGAACGGTTGTCAATGTGTGCACTCAACTTCCAGAGTTAAACCCGTGTGTGGATTCAGCAGTCTGCAAACACTTTCTCTGCAGAGTCCGAAAACAGGCGTTTTCAGCCCATTACCGGCATATGGAAGAAACAGCAGTAAGCACAGGGAAATATCTGCTTCTAAATCCAAAACGCAGCTATCTAACAGAACGGTTGTCAATGTGTGCACTCATCTTCCAGAGTTAAACCCGTGTGTGGATTCAGCAGTGTGCAAACACTTTCTCTGCAGAGTCCCAAAACAGGCGTTTTCGGCCCATTACCGGCATATGGAAGAAACAGCAGTAAGCACAGGGAAATATCTGCTTCTAAATCCAAAACGCAGCTATCTAACAGAACGGTTTTCAATGTGTGCACTCAACTTCCAGAGTTAAACTCGTGTGTGGATTCAGCAGTCTGCAAACACTTTCTCTGCAGAGTCCCAAAACAGGCGTTTTCAGCCCATTACCGGCATATGGAAGAAACAGCAGTAAGCACAGGGAAATATCTGCTTCTAAATCCAAAACGCAGCTATCTAACAGAACGGTTGTCAATGTGTGCACTCAACTTCCAGAGTTAAACCCGTGTGTGGATTCAGCAGTCTGCAAACACTTTCTCTGCAGAGTCCCAAAACAGGCGTTTTCAGCCCATTACCGGCATATGGAAGAAACAGCAGTAAGCACAGGGAAATATCTGCTTCTAAATCCAAAACGCAGCTATCTAACAGAACGGTTGTCAATGTGTGCACTCAACTTCCATAGTTAAACCCGTGTCTGCATTCAGCAGTCTGCAAACACTTTCTCTGCAGAGTCCCAAAACAGGCGTTTTCAGCCCATTACCGGCATATGGAAGAAACAGCAGTAAGCGCAGGGAAATATCTGCTTCTAAATCCAAAACGCAGCTATCTAACAGAACGGTTGTCAATGTATGCACTCAACTTCCAGAGTTAAACCCGTGTGTGGATTCAGCAGTCTGCAAACACTTTCTCTGCAGAGTCCCAAAACAGGCGTTTTCAGCCCATTACCGGCATATGGAAGAAACAGCAGTAAGCACAGGGAAATATCTGCCTCTAAATCCAAAACGCAGCCATCTAACAGAACGGTTGTCAATGTGTGCACTCAACTTCCAGAGTTAAACCGGTGTGTGGATTCAGCAGTCTGCAAACACTTTCTCTGCAGAGTACCAAAACAGGCGTTTCCAGCCCATTACCGGCATATTGAAGAAACAACAGTAAGCACAGGGAAATACCTCCTTCTAAATCCAAAACGCAGCTATCTAACAGAACGGTTTTCAAGGTGTGCACTCAACTTCCAGAGTTAAACCCGTGTGTGGATTCAGCAGTCTGCAAACACTTTCTCTGCAGAGTCCCAAAACAGGCGTTTTCAGCCCATTACCGGCATATGGAAGAAACAGCAGTAAGCACAGGGAAATATCTGCTTCTAAATCCAAAACGCAGCTATCTAACAGAACGGTTGTCAATGTGTGCACTCAACTTCCAGAGTTAAACCCGTGTGTGGATTCAGCAGTCTGCAAACACTTTCTCTGCAGAGTCCCAAAACAGGCGTTTTCAGCCCATTACCGGCATATGGAAGAAACAGCAGTAAGCACAGGGAAATATCTGCTTCTAAATCCAAAACGCAGCTATCTAACAGAACAGTTGTCAATGTATGCACTCAACTTCCAGAGTTAAACCCGTGTGTGGATTCAGCAGTCTGCAAACACTTTCTCTGCAGAGTCCCAAAACAGGCGTTTCCAGCCCATTACCGGCATATGGAAGAAACAGAACTAAGCACAGGGAAATATCTGCTTCTAAATCCAAAACGCAGCTATCTAACAGAACGGTTGTCAATGTGTGCACTCAACTTCCAGAGTTAAACCGGTGTGTGGATTCAGCAGTCTGTAAACACTTTCTCTGCAGAGTCCCAAAACAGGCGTTTCCAGCCCTTTACCGGCATATGGAAGAAACAGCAGTAAGCACAGGGAAATACCTCCTTCTAAATCCAAAACGCAGCTATCTAACAGAACGGTTGTCAATGTGTGCACTCAACTTCCAGAGTTAAACCAGTGTGTGGATTCAGCAGTCTGCAAACACTTTCTCTGCAGAGTCCCAAAACAGGCGTTTTCAGCCCATTACCGGCATATGGAAGAAACAACAGTAAGCACAGGGAAATATCTGCTTCTAAATCAAAAATGCAGCTATCTAACAGAACGGTGGTCAATGTGTGCACTCAACTTCCAGAGATAAACCAGTGTGTGGATTCAGCAGTCTGCAAACACTTTCTCTGCAGAGTCCCAAAACAGGCGTTTCCAGCCCATTACCGGCATATGGAAGAAACAGCAGTAAGCACAGGGAAAAATCTGCTTCTAAATCCAAAACGCAGCTATCTAACAGAACGGTTTTCAATGTGTGCACTCAACTTCCAGAGTTAAACCCGTGTGTGGATTCAGCAGTCTACAAACACTTTCTGTGCAGAGTCCCAAAACAGGTGTTTTCAGCCCATTACCGGCATATGGAGGAAACAGCAGTAAGCACAGGGAAATATCTGCTTCTAAATCCAAAACGCAGCTATCTAACAGAACGGTTGTCAATGTGTGCACTCAACTTCCAGAGTTAAACCGGTGTGTGGATTCAGCAGTCTGCAAACACTTTCTCTGCAGAGTCCCAAAACAGGCGTTTTCAGCCCATTACCGGCATATGGAAGAAACAGCAGTAAGCACAGGGAAATATCTGCTTCTAAATCCAAAACGCAGCTATCTAACAGAACGGTTGTCAATGTCTGCACTCAACTTCCAGAGTTAAACCCGTGTGTGGATTCAGCAGTCTGCAAACACTTTTTGTGCAGAGTCTCAAAACAGGCGTTTTCAGCCCAATAGGGGCATATGGAAGAAACAGCAGTAAGCACAGGGAAATACCTGCTTCTAAATCCAAAACGCAGCTATCTAACAGAACGGTTGTCAATGTGTGCACTCAACTTCCAGAGTTAAACCCGTGTGTGGATTCAGCAGTCTGCAAACACTTTCTCTGCAGAGTCCCAAAACAGGCGTTTTCAGCCCATTACCGGCATATGGAAGAAACAGCAGTAAGCGCAGGGAAATATCTGCTTCTAAATCCAAAACGCAGCTATCTAACAGAACGGTTGTCAATGTGTGCACTCAACTTCCAGAGTTAAACCCGTGTGTGGATTCAGCAGTCTGCAAAAACTTTCTCTGCAGAGTCCCAAAACAGGCGTTTTCAGCCCAGTACCGGCATATGGAAGAAACAGCAGTAAGCACAGGGAAATATCTGCTTCTAAATCCAAAACGCAGCTATTTAACAGAACGGTTGTCAATGTGTGCTCTCAACTTCCTGAGTTAAACCCGTGTGTGGATTCAGCTGTCTGCAAACACTTTCTCTGCAGAGTCCCAAAACAGACGTTTCCAGCCCATTACCGGCATTAGGAAGAAACAGCAGTAAGCACAGGGAAATACCTCCTTCTAAATCCAAAACGCAGCCATCTAACAGAACGGTTGTCAATGTGTGCACTCAACTTCCAGAGTTAAACCAGTGTGTGGATTCAGCAGTCTGCAAACACTTTCTCTGCAGAGTCCCAAAACAGGCGTTTTCAGCCCATTACCGGCATATGGAAGAAACAGCAGTAAGCACAGGGAAATATCTGCTTCTACATCCAAACCGCAGCTATCTAACAGAACGGTTTTCAATGTGTGCACTCAACTTCCAGAGTTAAACCCGTGTGTGGATTCAGCAGTCTGCAAACACTTTCTCTGCAGAGTCCCAAAACAGGCGTTTTCAGCCCATTACCGGCATATGGAAGAAACAGCAGTAAGCACAGGGAAATATCTGCTTCTAAATCCAAAACGCAGCTATCTAACAGAACGGTTGTCAATGTGTGCACTCAACTTCCAGAGTTAAACCCGTGTGTGGATTCAGCAGTCTGCAAACACTTTCTCTGCAGAGTCCCAAAACAGGCGTTTTCAGCCCATTACCGGCATATGGAAGAAACAGCAGTAAGCATAGGGAAATATCTGCTTCTAAATCCAAAACGCAGCTATCTAACAGAACGGTTGTCAATGTCTGCACTCAACTTCCAGAGTTAAACCCGTGTGTGGATTCAGCAGTCTGCAACACTTTTTGTGCAGAGTCTCAAAACAGGCGTTTTCAGCCCAATAGGGGCATATGGAAGAAACAGCAGTAAGCACAGGGAAATATCTGCTTCTAAATCCAAAACGCAGCTATCTAACAGAACGGTTGTCAATGTGTGCACTCAACTTCCAGAGTTAAACCCGTGTGTGGATTCAGCAGTCTGCAAACACTTTCTCTGCAGAGTCCCAAAACAGGCGTTTTCAGCCCATTACCGGCATATGGAAGAAACAGCACTAAGCACAGGGAAATATCTGCTTCTAAATCCAAAACGCAGCTATCTAACAGAACGGTTGTCAATGTGTGCACTCAACTTCCAGAGTTAAACCCGTGTGTGGATTCAGCAGTCTGCAAAAACTTTCTCTGCAGAGTCCCAAAACAGGCGTTTTCAGCCCATTACCGGCATATGGAAGAAACAGCAGTAAGCACAGGGAAATATCTGCTTCTAAATACAAAACGCAGCTATTTAACAGAACGGTTGTCAATGTGTGCTCTCAACTTCCTGAGTTAAACCCGTGTGTGGATTCAGCAGTCTGCAAACACTTTCTCTGCAGAGTCCCAAAATAGGCGTTTTCAGCCCATTACCGGCATATGGAAGAAACAGCAGTAAGCACAGGGAAATATCTGCTTCTAAATCCAAAACGCAGCTATTTAACAGATCGGTTGTCAATGTGTGCACTCAACTTCCAGAGTTAAACCCGTGTGTGGATTCAGCAGTGTGCAAACACTTTCTCTGCAGAGTCCCAAAACAGGCGTTTTCAGCCCATTACCGGCATATGGAAGAAACAGCAGTAAGCGCAGGGAAATATCTGCTTCTAAATGCAAAACGCAGCTATCTAACAGAACGGTTGTCAATGTGTGCACTCAACTTCCATAGTTAAACCCGTCTGTGGATTCAGCAGTCTGCAAACACTTTCTCTGCAGAGTCCCAAAACAGGCGTTTTCAGCCCATTACCGGCATATGGAAGAAACAGCAGTAAGCACAGGGAAATATCTGCTTCTAAATCCAAAACGCAGCTATCTAACAGAACGGTTGTCAATGTATGCACTCAACTTCCAGAGTTAAACCCGTGTGTGGATTCAGCAGTCTGCAAACACTTTCTCTGCAGAGTCCCAAAACAGGCGTTTTCAGCCCATTACCGGCATATGGAAGAAACAGCAGTAAGCACAGGGAAATATCTGCTTCTAAATCCAAAACGCAGCTATCTAACAGAACGGTTGTCAATGTGTGCACTCAACTTCCAGAGTTAAACCCGTCTGTGGATTCAGCAGTCTGCAAACACTTTCTGTGCAGAGTCCCAAAACAGGCGTTTTCAGCCCATTACCGGCATATGGAAGAAACAGCAGTAAGCACAGGGAAATATCTGCTTCTAAATCCAAAACGCAGCTATCTAACAGAACGGTTGTCAATGTGTGCACTCAACTTCCAGAGTTAAACCCGTGTGTGGATTCAGCAGTCTGCAAACACTTTCTCTGCAGAGTCCCAAAACAGGCGTTTTCAGCCCATTACCGGCATATGGAAGAAACAGCAGTAAGCACAGGGAAATATCTGCTTCTAAATCCAAAACGCAGCTATTTAACAGATCGCTTGTCAATGTGTGCACTCAACTTCCAGAGTTAAACCCGTGTGTGGATTCAGCAGTGTGCAAACACTTTCTCTGCAGAGTTCCAAAACAGGCGTTTTCAGCCCATTACCGGCATATGGAAGAAACAGCAGTAAGCGCAGGGAAATATCTGCTTCTAAATGCAAAACGCAGCTATCTAACAGAACGGTTGTCAATGTGTGCACTCAACTTCCATAGTTAAACCCGTGTGTGGATTCAGCAGTCTGCAAACACTTTCTCTGCAGAGTCCCAAAACAGGCGTTTTCAGCCCATTACCGGCATATGGAAGAAACAGCAGTAAGCACAGGGAAATATCTGCTTCTAAATACAAAACGCAGCTATCTAACAGAACGGTTGTCAATGTATGCACTCAACTTCCAGAGTTAAACCCGTGTGTGGATTCAGCAGTCTGCAACACTTTTTGTGCAGAGTCTCAAAACAGGCGTTTTCAGCCCAATAGGGGCATATGGAAGAAACAGCAGTAAGCACAGGGAAATATCTGCTTCTAAATCCAAAACGCAGCTATCTAACAGAACGGTTGTCAATGTGTGCACTCAACTTCCAGAGTTAAACCCGTGTGTGGATTCAGCAGTCTGCAAACACTTTCTCTGCAGAGTCCCAAAACAGGCGTTTTCAGCCCATTACCGGCATATGGAAGAAACAGCACTAAGCACAGGGAAATATCTGCTTCTAAATCCAAAACGCAGCTATCTAACAGAACGGTTGTCAATGTGTGCACTCAACTTCCAGAGTTAAACCCGTGTGTGGATTCAGCAGTCTGCAAAAACTTTCTCTGCAGAGTCCCAAAACAGGCGTTTTCAGCCCATTACCGGCATATGGAAGAAACAGCAGTAAGCACAGGGAAATATCTGCTTCTAAATACAAAACGCAGCTATTTAACAGAACGGTTGTCAATGTGTGCTCTCAACTTCCTGAGTTAAACCCGTGTGTGGATTCAGCAGTCTGCAAACACTTTCTCTGCAGAGTCCCAAAATAGGCGTTTTCAGCCCATTACCGGCATATGGAAGAAACAGCAGTAAGCACAGGGAAATATCTGCTTCTAAATCCAAAACGCAGCTATTTAACAGATCGGTTGTCAATGTGTGCACTCAACTTCCAGAGTTAAACCCGTGTGTGGATTCAGCAGTGTGCAAACACTTTCTCTGCAGAGTCCCAAAACAGGCGTTTTCAGCCCATTACCGGCATATGGAAGAAACAGCAGTAAGCGCAGGGAAATATCTGCTTCTAAATGCAAAACGCAGCTATCTAACAGAACGGTTGTCAATGTGTGCACTCAACTTCCATAGTTAAACCCGTCTGTGGATTCAGCAGTCTGCAAACACTTTCTCTGCAGAGTCCCAAAACAGGCGTTTTCAGCCCATTACCGGCATATGGAAGAAACAGCAGTAAGCACAGGGAAATATCTGCTTCTAAATCCAAAACGCAGCTATCTAACAGAACGGTTGTCAATGTATGCACTCAACTTCCAGAGTTAAACCCGTGTGTGGATTCAGCAGTCTGCAAACACTTTCTCTGCAGAGTCCCAAAACAGGCGTTTTCAGCCCATTACCGGCATATGGAAGAAACAGCAGTAAGCACAGGGAAATATCTGCTTCTAAATCCAAAACGCAGCTATCTAACAGAACGGTTGTCAATGTGTGCACTCAACTTCCAGAGTTAAACCCGTCTGTGGATTCAGCAGTCTGCAAACACTTTCTGTGCAGAGTCCCAAAACAGGCGTTTTCAGCCCATTACCGGCATATGGAAGAAACAGCAGTAAGCACAGGGAAATATCTGCTTCTAAATCCAAAACGCAGCTATCTAACAGAACGGTTGTCAATGTGTGCACTCAACTTCCAGAGTTAAACCCGTGTGTGGATTCAGCAGTCTGCAAACACTTTCTCTGCAGAGTCCCAAAACAGGCGTTTTCAGCCCATTACCGGCATATGGAAGAAACAGCAGTAAGCACAGGGAAATATCTGCTTCTAAATCCAAAACGCAGCTATTTAACAGATCGCTTGTCAATGTGTGCACTCAACTTCCAGAGTTAAACCCGTGTGTGGATTCAGCAGTGTGCAAACACTTTCTCTGCAGAGTTCCAAAACAGGCGTTTTCAGCCCATTACCGGCATATGGAAGAAACAGCAGTAAGCGCAGGGAAATATCTGCTTCTAAATGCAAAACGCAGCTATCTAACAGAACGGTTGTCAATGTGTGCACTCAACTTCCATAGTTAAACCCGTGTGTGGATTCAGCAGTCTGCAAACACTTTCTCTGCAGAGTCCCAAAACAGGCGTTTTCAGCCCATTACCGGCATATGGAAGAAACAGCAGTAAGCACAGGGAAATATCTGCTTCTAAATACAAAACGCAGCTATCTAACAGAACGGTTGTCAATGTATGCACTCAACTTCCAGAGTTAAACCCGTGTGTGGATTCAGCAGTCTGCAAACACTTTCTCTGCAGAGTCCCAAAACAGGCGTTTTCAGCCCATTACCGGCATATGGAAGAAACAGCAGTAAGCACAGGGAAATATCTGCTTCTAAATCCAAAACGCAGCTATCTAACAGAACGGTTGTCAATGTGTGCACTCAACTTCCAGAGTTAAACCCGTCTGTGGATTCAGCAGTCTGCAAACACTTTCTGTGCAGAGTCCCAAAACAGGCGTTTTCAGCCCATTACCGGCATATGGAAGAAACAGCAGTAAGCACAGGGAAATATCTGCTTCTAAATCCAAAACGCAGCTATCTAACAGAACGGTTGTCAATGTATGCACTCAACTTCCAGAGTTAAACCCGTGTGTGGATTCAGCAGTCTGCAAACACTTTCTCTGCAGAGTCCCAAAACAGGCGTTTTCAGCCCATTACCGGCATATGGAAGAAACAGCAGTAAGCACAGGGAAATATCTGCTTCTAAATCCAAAACGCAGCTATCTAACAGAACGGTTGTCAATGTGTGCACTCAACTTCCAGAGTTAAACCCGTGTGTGGATTCAGCAGTCTGCAAACACTTTCTCTGCAGAGTCCCAAAACAGGCGTTTTCAGCCCATTACCGGCATATGGAAGAAACAGCAGTAAGCGCAGGGAAATATCTGCTTCTAAATCCAAAACGTAGCTATCTAACAGAACGGTTGTCAATGTGTGCACTCAACTTGCAGAGTTAAACCCGTGTGTGGATTCAGCAGTCTGCAAACACTTTCTCTGCAGAGTCCCAAAACAGGCGTTTTCAGCCCATTACCGGCATATGGAAGAAACAGCAGTAAGCACAGGGAAATATCTGCTTCTAAATCCAAAACGCAGCTATCTAACAGAACGTTTGTCAATGTGTGCACTCAACTTCCAGAGTTAAACCCGTGTGTGGATTCAGCAGTCTGCAAACACTTTCTCTGCAGAGTCCCAAAACAGGCGTTTTCAGCCCATTACCGGCATATGGAAGAAACAGCAGTAAGCACAGGGAAATATCTGCTTCTAAATCCAAAACGCAGCTATCTAACAGAACGGTTGTCAATGTGTGCACTCAACTTCCAGAGTTAAACCCGTCTGTGGATTCAGCAGTCTGCAAACACTTTCTGTGCAGAGTCCCAAAACAGGCGTTTTCAGCCCATTACCGGCATATGGAAGAAACAGCAGTAAGCACAGGGAAATATCTGCTTCTAAATCCAAAACGCAGCTATCTAACAGAACGGTTGTCAATGTGTGCACTCAACTTCCAGAGTTAAACCCGTGTGTGGATTCAGCAGTCTGCAAACACTTTCTCTGCAGAGTCCCAAAACAGGCGTTTTCAGCCCATTACCGGCATATGGAAGAAACAGCAGTAAGCACAGGGAAATATCTGCTTCTAAATCCAAAACGCAGCTA
The DNA here is from genome assembly GCF_030222135.1 of Aotus nancymaae. Taxonomy (NCBI): domain Eukaryota; kingdom Metazoa; phylum Chordata; class Mammalia; order Primates; family Aotidae; genus Aotus; species Aotus nancymaae. Next base: position 275,358 of record NW_026988564.1, on the reverse strand, counting down.
TCTAACAGAACGGTTGTCAATGTGTGCACTCAACTTGCAGAGTTAAACCCGTGTGTGGATTCAGCAGTCTGCAAACACTTTCTCTGCAGAGTCCCAAAACAGGCGTTTTCAGCCCATTAGCGGCATATGGAAGAAACAGCAGTAAGCGCAGGGAAATATCTGCTTCTAAATGCAAAACGCAGCTATCTAACAGAACGGTTGTCAATGTGTGCACTCAACTTCCATAGTTAAACCCGTGTGTGGATTCAGCAGTCTGCAAACACTTTCTCTGCAGAGTCCCAAAACAGGCGTTTTCAGCCCATTACCGGCATATGGAAGAAACAGCAGTAAGCACAGGGAAATATCTGCTTCTAAATCCAAAACGCAGCTATCTAACAGAACGGTTGTCAATGTATGCACTCAACTTCCAGAGTTAAACCCGTGTGTGGATTCAGCAGTCTGCAAACACTTTCTCTGCAGAGTCCCAAAACAGGCGTTTTCAGCCCATTACCGGCATATGGAAGAAACAGCAGTAAGCACAGGGAAATATCTGCTTCTAAATCCAAAACGCAGCTATCTAACACAACGGTTGTCAATGTGTGCACTCAACTTCCAGAGTTAAACCCGTCTGTGGATTCAGCAGTCTGCAAACACTTTCTGTGCAGAGTCCCAAAACAGGCGTTTTCAGCCCATTACCGGCATATGGAAGAAACAGCAGTAAGCACAGGGAAATATCTGCTTCTAAATCCAAAACGCAGCTATCTAACAGAACGGTTGTCAATGTATGCACTCAACTTCCAGAGTTAAACCCGTGTGTGGATTCAGCAGTCTGCAAACACTTTCTCTGCAGAGTCCCAAAACAGGCGTTTTCAGCCCATTACCGGCATATGGAAGAAACAGCAGTAAGCACAGGGAAATATCTGCTTCTAAATCCAAAACGCAGCTATCTAACAGAACGGTTGTCAATGTGTGCACTCAACTTCCAGAGTTAAACCCGTGTGTGGATTCAGCAGTCTGCAAACACTTTCTCTGCAGAGTCCCAAAACAGGCGTTTTCAGCCCATTACCGGCATATGGAAGAAACAGCAGTAAGCGCAGGGAAATATCTGCTTCTAAATCCAAAACGTAGCTATCTAACAGAACGGTTGTCAATGTGTGCACTCAACTTGCAGAGTTAAACCCGTGTGTGGATTCAGCAGTCTGCAAACACTTTCTCTGCAGAGTCCCAAAACAGGCGTTTTCAGCCCATTACCGGCATATGGAAGAAACAGCAGTAAGCACAGGGAAATATCTGCTTCTAAATCCAAAACGCAGCTATCTAACAGAACGGTTGTCAATGTGTGCACTCAACTTCCAGAGTTAAACCCGTGTGTGGATTCAGCAGTCTGCAAACACTTTCTCTGCAGAGTCCCAAAACAGGCGTTTTCAGCCCATTACCGGCATATGGAAGAAACAGCAGTAAGCACAGGGAAATATCTGCTTCTAAATCCAAAACGCAGCTATCTAACAGAACGGTTGTCAATGTGTGCACTCAACTTCCAGAGTTAAACCCGTGTGTGGATTCAGCAGTCTGCAAACACTTTCTCTGCAGAGTCCCAAAACAGGCGTTTTCAGCCCATTACCGGCATATGGAAGAAACAGCAGTAAGCACAGGGAAATATCTGCTTCTAAATCCAAAACGCAGCTATCTAACAGAACCGTTGTCAATGTGTGCACTCAACTTCCAGAGATAAACCCGTGTGTGGATTCAGCAGTCTGCAAACACTTTCTCTGCAGAGTCCCAAAACAGGCGTTTTCAGCCCATTACCGGCATATGGAAGAAACAGCAGTAAGCACAGGGAAATATCTGCTTCTAAATCCAAAACGCAGCTATTTAACAGATCGGTTGTCAATGTGTGCACTCAACTTCCAGAGTTAAACCCGTGTGTGGATTCAGCAGTCTGCAAACACTTTCTCTGCAGAGTCCCAAAACAGGCGTTTTCAGCCCATTACCGGCATATGGAAGAAACAGCAGTAAGCGCAGGGAAATATCTGCTTCTAAATGCAAAACGCAGCTATCTAACAGAACGGTTGTCAATGTGTGCACTCAACTTCCATAGTTAAACCCGTGTGTGGATTCAGCAGTCTGCAAACACTTTCTCTGCAGAGTCCCAAAACAGGCGTTTTCAGCCCATTACCGGCATATGGAAGAAACAGCAGTAAGCACAGGGAAATATCTGCTTCTAAATCCAAAACGCAGCTATCTAACAGAACGGTTGTCAATGTGTGCACTCAACTTCCAGAGTTAAACCCGTCTGTGGATTCAGCAGTCTGCAAACACTTTCTCTGCAGAGTCCCAAAACAGGCGTTTTCAGCCCATTACCGGCATATGGAAGAAACAGCAGTAAGCGCAGGGAAATATCTGCTTCTAAATCCAAAACGTAGCTATCTAACAGAACGGTTGTCAATGTGTGCACTCAACTTGCAGAGTTAAACCCGTGTGTGGATTCAGCAGTCTGCAAACACTTTCTCTGCAGAGTCCCAAAACAGGCGTTTTCAGCCCATTACCGGCATATGGAAGAAACAGCAGTAAGCACAGGGAAATATCTGCTTCTAAATCCAAAACGCAGCTATCTAACAGAACGGTTGTCAATGTGTGCACTCAACTTCCAGAGTTAAACCCGTCTGTGGATTCAGCAGTCTGCAAACACTTTCTGTGCAGAGTCCCAAAACAGGCGTTTTCAGCCCATTACCGGCATATGGAAGAAACAGCAGTAAGCACAGGGAAATATCTGCTTCTAAATCCAAAACGCAGCTATCTAACAGAACGGTTGTCAATGTGTGCACTCAACTTCCAGAGTTAAACCCGTGTGTGGATTCAGCAGTCTGCAAACACTTTCTCTGCAGAGTCCCAAAACAGGCGTTTTCAGCCCATTACCGGCATATGGAAGAAACAGCAGTAAGCACAGGGAAATATCTGCTTCTAAATCCAAAACGCAGCTATCTAACAGAACGGTTGTCAATGTGTGCACTCAACTTGCAGAGTTAAACCCGTGTGTGGATTCAGCAGTCTGCAAACACTTTCTCTGCAGAGTCCCAAAACAGGCGTTTTCAGCCCATTACCGGCATATGGAAGAAACAGCAGTAAGCGCAGGGAAATATCTGCTTCTAAATGCAAAACGCAGCTATCTAACAGAACGGTTGTCAATGTGTGCACTCAACTTCCATAGTTAAACCCGTGTGTGGATTCAGCAGTCTGCAAACACTTTCTCTGCAGAGTCCCAAAACAGGCGTTTTCAGCCCATTACCGGCATATGGAAGAAACAGCAGTAAGCACAGGGAAATATCTGCTTCTAAATCCAAAACGCAGCTATCTAACAGAACGGTTGTCAATGTATGCACTCAACTTCCAGAGTTAAACCCGTGTGTGGATTCAGCAGTCTGCAAACACTTTCTCTGCAGAGTCCCAAAACAGGCGTTTTCAGCCCATTACCGGCATATGGAAGAAACAGCAGTAAGCACAGGGAAATATCTGCTTCTAAATCCAAAACGCAGCTATCTAACAGAACGGTTGTCAATGTGTGCACTCAACTTCCAGAGTTAAACCCGTCTGTGGATTCAGCAGTCTGCAAACACTTTCTGTGCAGAGTCCCAAAACAGGCGTTTTCAGCCCATTACCGGCATATGGAAGAAACAGCAGTAAGCACAGGGAAATATCTGCTTCTAAATCCAAAACGCAGCTATCTAACAGAACGGTTGTCAATGTATGCACTCAACTTCCAGAGTTAAACCCGTGTGTGGATTCAGCAGTCTGCAAACACTTTCTCTGCAGAGTCCCAAAACAGGCGTTTTCAGCCCATTACCGGCATATGGAAGAAACAGCAGTAAGCACAGGGAAATATCTGCTTCTAAATCCAAAACGCAGCTATCTAACAGAACGGTTGTCAATGTGTGCACTCAACTTCCAGAGTTAAACCCGTGTGTGGATTCAGCAGTCTGCAAACACTTTCTCTGCAGAGTCCCAAAACAGGCGTTTTCAGCCCATTACCGGCATATGGAAGAAACAGCAGTAAGCGCAGGGAAATATCTGCTTCTAAATCCAAAACGTAGCTATCTAACAGAACGGTTGTCAATGTGTGCACTCAACTTGCAGAGTTAAACCCGTGTGTGGATTCAGCAGTCTGCAAACACTTTCTCTGCAGAGTCCCAAAACAGGCGTTTTCAGCCCATTACCGGCATATGGAAGAAACAGCAGTAAGCACAGGGAAATATCTGCTTCTAAATCCAAAACGCAGCTATCTAACAGAACGGTTGTCAATGTGTGCACTCAACTTCCAGAGTTAAACCCGTGTGTGGATTCAGCAGTCTGCAAACACTTTCTCTGCGGAGTCCCAAAACAGGCGTTTTCAGCCCATTACCGGCATATGGAAGAAACAGCAGTAAGCACAGGGAAATATCTGCTTCTAAATCCAAAACGCAGCTATCTAACAGAACGGTTGTCAATGTGTGCACTCAACTTCCAGAGTTAAACCCGTGTGTGGATTCAGCAGTCTGCAAACACTTTCTCTGCAGAGTCCCAAAACAGGCGTTTTCAACCCATTACCGGCATATGGAAGAAACAGCAGTAAGCACAGGGAAATATCTGCTTCTAAATCCAAAACGCAGCTATCTAACAGAACGGTTGTCAATGTGTGCACTCAACTTCCAGAGTTAAACCGGTGTGTGGATTCAGAAGTCTGCAAACACTTTCTCTGCAGAGTCCCAAAACAGGCGTTTTCAGCCCATTACCGGCATATGGAAGAAACAGCAGTAAGCATAGGGAAATATCTCCTTCTAAATCCAAAACGCAGCTATCTAACAGAACGGTTGTCAATGTCTGCACTCAACTTCCAGAGTTAAACCCGTGTGTGGATTCAGCAGTCTGCAAACACTTTTTTTGCAGAGTCTCAAAACAGGCGTTTTCAGCCCAATAGGGGCATATGGAAGAAACAGCAGTAAGCACAGGGAAATATCTGCTTCTAAATCCAAAACGCAGCTATTTAACAGATCGGTTGTCAATGTGTGCACTCAACTTCCAGAGTTAAACCCGTGTGTGGATTCAGCAGTGTGCAAACACTTTCTCTGCAGAGTCCCAAAACAGGCGTTTTCAGCCCATTACCGGCATATGGAAGAAACAGCAGTAAGCGCAGGGAAATATCTGCTTCTAAATGCAAAACGCAGCTATCTAACAGAACGGTTGTCAATGTGTGCACTCAACTTCCATAGTTAAACCCGTGTGTGGATTCAGCAGTCTGCAAACACTTTCTCTGCAGAGTCCCAAAACAGGCGTTTTCAGCCCATTACCGGCATATGGAAGAAACAGCAGTAAGCACAGGGAAATATCTGCTTCTAAATCCAAAACGCAGCTATCTAACAGAACGGTTGTCAATGTATGCACTCAACTTCCAGAGTTAAACCCGTGTGTGGATTCAGCAGTCTGCAAACACTTTCTCTGCAGAGTCCCAAAACAGGCGTTTTCAGCCCATTACCGGCATATGGAAGAAACAGCAGTAAGCACAGGGAAATATCTGCTTCTAAATCCAAAACGCAGCTATCTAACAGAACGGTTGTCAATGTGTGCACTCAACTTCCAGAGTTAAACCCGTCTGTGGATTCAGCAGTCTGCAAACACTTTCTGTGCAGAGTCCCAAAACAGGCGTTTTCAGCCCATTACCGGCATATGGAAGAAACAGCAGTAAGCACAGGGAAATATCTGCTTCTAAATCCAAAACGCAGCTATCTAACAGAACGGTTGTCAATGTATGCACTCAACTTCCAGAGTTAAACCCGTGTGTGGATTCAGCAGTCTGCAAACACTTTCTCTGCAGAGTCCCAAAACAGGCGTTTTCAGCCCATTACCGGCATATGGAAGAAACAGCAGTAAGCACAGGGAAATATCTGCTTCTAAATCCAAAACGCAGCTATCTAACAGAACGGTTGTCAATGTGTGCACTCAACTTCCAGAGTTAAACCCGTGTGTGGATTCAGCAGTCTGCAAACACTTTCTCTGCAGAGTCCCAAAACAGGCGTTTTCAGCCCATTACCGGCATATGGAAGAAACAGCAGTAAGCGCAGGGAAATATCTGCTTCTAAATCCAAAACGTAGCTATCTAACAGAACGGTTGTCAATGTGTGCACTCAACTTGCAGAGTTAAACCCGTGTGTGGATTCAGCAGTCTGCAAACACTTTCTCTGCAGAGTCCCAAAACAGGCGTTTTCAGCCCATTACCGGCATATGGAAGAAACAGCAGTAAGCACAGGGAAATATCTGCTTCTAAATCCAAAACGCAGCTATCTAACAGAACGGTTGTCAATGTGTGCACTCAACTTCCAGAGTTAAACCCGTGTGTGGATTCAGCAGTCTGCAAACACTTTCTCTGCAGAGTCCCAAAACAGGCGTTTTCAGCCCATTACCGGCATATGGAAGAAACAGCAGTAAGCACAGGGAAATATCTGCTTCTAAATCCAAAACGCAGCTATCTAACAGAACGGTTGTCAATGTGTGCACTCAACTTCCAGAGTTAAACCCGTGTGTGGATTCAGCAGTCTGCAAACACTTTCTCTGCAGAGTCCCAAAACAGGCGTTTTCAGCCCATTACCGGCATATGGAAGAAACAGCAGTAAGCACAGGGAAATATCTGCTTCTAAATCCAAAACGCAGCTATCTAACAGAACCGTTGTCAATGTGTGCACTCAACTTCCAGAGATAAACCCGTGTGTGGATTCAGCAGTCTGCAAACACTTTCTCTGCAGAGTCCCAAAACAGGCGTTTTCAGCCCATTACCGGCATATGGAAGAAACAGCAGTAAGCACAGGGAAATATCTGCTTCTAAATCCAAAACGCAGCTATTTAACAGATCGGTTGTCAATGTGTGCACTCAACTTCCAGAGTTAAACCCGTGTGTGGATTCAGCAGTCTGCAAACACTTTCTCTGCAGAGTCCCAAAACAGGCGTTTTCAGCCCATTACCGGCATATGGAAGAAACAGCAGTAAGCGCAGGGAAATATCTGCTTCTAAATGCAAAACGCAGCTATCTAACAGAACGGTTGTCAATGTGTGCACTCAACTTCCATAGTTAAACCCGTGTGTGGATTCAGCAGTCTGCAAACACTTTCTCTGCAGAGTCCCAAAACAGGCGTTTTCAGCCCATTACCGGCATATGGAAGAAACAGCAGTAAGCACAGGGAAATATCTGCTTCTAAATCCAAAACGCAGCTATCTAACAGAACGGTTGTCAATGTGTGCACTCAACTTCCAGAGTTAAACCCGTCTGTGGATTCAGCAGTCTGCAAACACTTTCTGTGCAGAGTCCCAAAACAGGCGTTTTCAGCCCATTACCGGCATATGGAAGAAACAGCAGTAAGCACAGGGAAATATCTGCTTCTAAATCCAAAACGCAGCTATCTAACAGAACGGTTGTCAATGTATGCACTCAACTTCCAGAGTTAAACCCGTGTGTGGATTCAGCAGTCTGCAAACACTTTCTCTGCAGAGTCCCAAAACAGGCGTTTTCAGCCCATTACCGGCATATGGAAGAAACAGCAGTAAGCACAGGGAAATATCTGCTTCTAAATCCAAAACGCAGCTATCTAACAGAACGGTTGTCAATGTGTGCACTCAACTTCCAGAGTTAAACCCGTGTGTGGATTCAGCAGTCTGCAAACACTTTCTCTGCAGAGTCCCAAAACAGGCGTTTTCAGCCCATTACCGGCATATGGAAGAAACAGCAGTAAGCGCAGGGAAATATCTGCTTCTAAATCCAAAACGTAGCTATCTAACAGAACGGTTGTCAATGTGTGCACTCAACTTGCAGAGTTAAACCCGTGTGTGGATTCAGCAGTCTGCAAACACTTTCTCTGCAGAGTCCCAAAACAGGCGTTTTCAGCCCATTACCGGCATATGGAAGAAACAGCAGTAAGCACAGGGAAATATCTGCTTCTAAATCCAAAACGCAGCTATCTAACAGAACGGTTGCCAATGTGTGCACTCAACTTCCAGAGTTAAACCCGTGTGTGGATTCAGCAGTCTGCAAACACTTTCTCTGCAGAGTCCCAAAACAGGCGTTTTCAGCCCATTACCGGCATATGGAAGAAACAGCAGTAAGCACAGGGACATATCTGCTTCTAAATCCAAAACGCAGCTATCTAACAGAACGGTTGTCAATGTGTGCACTCAACTTCCAGAGTTAAACCCGTGTGTGGATTCAGCAGTCTGCAAACACTTTCTCTGCAGAGTCCCAAAACAGGCGTTTTCAACCCATTACCGGCATATGGAAGAAACAGCAGTAAGCACAGGGAAATATCTGCTTCTAAATCCAAAACGCAGCTATCTAACAGAACGGTTGTCAATGTGTGCACTCAACTTCCAGAGTTAAACCGGTGTGTGGATTCAGAAGTCTGCAAACACTTTCTCTGCAGAGTCCCAAAACAGGCGTTTTCAGCCCATTACCGGCATATGGAAGAAACAGCAGTAAGCATAGGGAAATATCTCCTTCTAAATCCAAAACGCAGCTATCTAACAGAACGGTTGTCAATGTCTGCACTCAACTTCCAGAGTTAAACCCGTGTGTGGATTCAGCAGTCTGCAAACACTTTTTTTGCAGAGTCTCAAAACAGGCGTTTTCAGCCCAATAGGGGCATATGGAAGAAACAGCAGTAAGCACAGGGAAATATCTGCTTCTAAATCCAAAACGCAGCTATTTAACAGATCGGTTGTCAATGTGTGCACTCAACTTCCAGAGTTAAACCCGTGTGTGGATTCAGCAGTGTGCAAACACTTTCTCTGCAGAGTCCCAAAACAGGCGTTTTCAGCCCATTACCGGCATATGGAAGAAACAGCAGTAAGCGCAGGGAAATATCTGCTTCTAAATGCAAAACGCAGCTATCTAACAGAACGGTTGTCAATGTGTGCACTCAACTTCCATAGTTAAACCCGTCTGTGGATTCAGCAGTCTGCAAACACTTTCTCTGCAGAGTCCCAAAACAGGCGTTTTCAGCCCATTACCGGCATATGGAAGAAACAGCAGTAAGCACAGGGAAATATCTGCTTCTAAATCCAAAACGCAGCTATCTAACAGAACGGTTGTCAATGTGTGCACTCAACTTCCAGAGTTAAACCCGTGTGTGGATTCAGCAGTCTGCAAACACTTTCTCTGCAGAGTCCCAAAACAGGCGTTTTCAGCCCATTACCGGCATATGGAAGAAACAGCAGTAAGCACAGGGAAATATCTGCTTCTAAATCCAAAACGCAGCTATCTAACAGAACGGTTGTCAATGTGTGCACTCAACTTCCAGAGTTAAACCCGTCTGTGGATTCAGCAGTCTGCAAACACTTTCTGTGCAGAGTCCCAAAACAGGCGTTTTCAGCCCATTACCGGCATATGGAAGAAACAGCAGTAAGCACAGGGAAATATCTGCTTCTAAATCCAAAACGCAGCTATCTAACAGAACGGTTGTCAATGTGTGCACTCAACTTCCAGAGTTAAACCCGTGTGTGGATTCAGCAGTTTGCAAACACTTTCTCTGCAGAGTCCCAAAACAGGCGTTTTCAGCCCATTACCGGCATATGGAAGAAACAGCAGTAAGCACAGGGAAATATCTGCTTCTAAATCCAAAACGCAGGTATTTAACAGATCGGTTGTCAATGTGTGCACTCAACTTCCAGAGTTAAACCCGTGTGTGGATTCAGCAGTGTTCAAACACTTTCTCTGCAGAGTCCCAAAACAGGCGTTTTCAGCCCATTACCGGCATATGGAAGAAACAGCAGTAAGCGCAGGGAAATATCTACTTCTAAATGCAAAACGCAGCTATCTAACAGAACGGTTGTCAATGTGTGCACTCAACTTCCATAGTTAAACCCGTGTGTGGATTCAGCAGTCTGCAAACACTTTCTCTGCAGAGTCCCAAAACAGGCGTTTTCAGCCCATTACCGGCATATGGAAGAAACAGCAGTAAGCACAGGGAAATATCTGCTTCTAAATCCAAAACGCAGCTATCTAACAGAACGGTTGTCAATGTGTGCACTCAACTTCCAGAGTTAAACCCGTGTGTGGATTCAGCAGTCTGCAAACACTTTCTCTGCAGAGTCCCAAAACAGGCGTTTTCAGCCCATTACCGGCATATGGAAGAACCAGCAGTAAGCACAGGGAAATATCTGCTTCTAAATCCAAAACGCAGCTATCTAACAGAACGGTTGTCAATGTGTGCACTCAACTTCCAGAGTTAAACCCGTGTGTGGATTCAGCAGTCTGCAAACACTTTCTCTGCAGAGTCCCAAAACAGGCGTTTTCAACCCATTACCGGCATATGGAAGAAACAGCAGTAAGCACAGGGAAATATCTGCTTCTAAATCCAAAACGCAGCTATCTAACAGAACGGTTGTCAATGTGTGCACTCAACTTCCAGAGTTAAACCCGTGTGTGGATTCAGCAGTCTGCAAACACTTTCTGTGCAGAGTCCCAAAACAGGCGTTTTCAGCCCATTACCGGCATATGGAAGAAACAGCAGTAAGCACAGGGAAATATCTGCTTCTAAATCCAAAACGCAGCTATCTAACAGAACGGTTGTCAATGTGTGCACTCAACTTCCAGAGTTAAACCCGTGTGTGGATTCAGCAGTCTGCAAACACTTTTTTTGCAGAGTCTCAAAACAGGCGTTTTCAGCCCAATAGGGGCATACGGAAGAAACAGCAGTAAGCACAGGGAAATATCTGCTTCTAAATGCAAAACGCAGCTATCTAACAGAACGGTTGTCAATGTGTGCACTCAACTTCCAGAGTTAAACCCGTGTGTGGATTCAGCAGTCTGCAAACAATTTCTCTGCAGAGTCCCAAAAAAGGCGTTTTCAGCCCATTACCGGCATATGGAAGAAACAGCAGTAAGCACAGGGAAATATCTGCTTCTAAATCCATAACGCAGCTATCTAACAGAACGGTTGTCAATGTGTGCACTCAACTTCCAGAGTTAAACCCGTGTGTCGATTCAGCAGTCTGCAAACACTTTCTCTGCAGAGTCCCAAAACAGGCGTTTTCAGCCCATTACCGGCATATGGAAGAAACAGCAATAAGCACAGGGAAATATCTGCTTCTAAATCCAAAACGCAGCCATTTAACAGAACGGTTGTCAATGTGTGCTCTCAACTTCCAGAGTTAAACCCGTGTGTGGATTCAGCAGTCTGCAAACACTTTCTCTGCAGAGTCCCAAAACAGGCGTTTCCAGCCCATTACCGGCATATGGAAGAAACAGCAGTAAGCCCAGGGAAATACCTCCTTCTAAATCCAAAACGCAGCTATCTAACAGAACGGTTGTCAATGTGTGCACTCAACTTCCAGAGTTAAACCCGTGTGTGGATTCAGCAGTCTGCAAACACTTTCTCTGCAGAGTCCCAAAACAGGCGTTTTCAGCCCATTACCGGCATATGGAAGAAACAGCAGTAAGCGCAGGGAAATATCTGCTTCTAAATCCAAAACGTAGCTATCTAACAGAACGGTTGTCAATGTGTGCACTCAACTTGCAGAGTTAAACCCGTGTGTGGATTCAGCAGTCTGCAAACACTTTCTCTGCAGAGTCCCAAAACAGGCGTTTTCAGCCCATTACCGGCATATGGAAGAAACAGCAGTAAGCACAGGGAAATATCTGCTTCTAAATCCAAAACGCAGCTATCTAACAGAACGGTTGTCAATGTGTGCACTCAACTTCCAGAGTTAAACCCGTGTGTGGATTCAGCAGTCTGCAAACACTTTCTCTGCAGAGTCCCAAAAAAAGGCGTTTTCAGCCCATTACCGGCATATGGAAGAAACAGCAGTAAGCACAGGGAAATATCTGCTTCTAAATCCATAACGCAGCTATCTAACAGAACGGTTGTCAATGTGTGCACTCAACTTCCAGAGTTAAACCCGTGTGTCGATTCAGCAGTCTGCAAACACTTTCTCTGCAGAGTCCCAAAACAGGCGTTTTCAGCCCATTACCGGCATATGGAAGAAACAGCAGTAAGCACAGGGAAATATCTGCTTCTAAATCCAAAACGCAGCCATTTAACAGAACGGTTGTCAATGTGTGCTCTCAACTTCCAGAGTTAAACCCGTGTGTGGATTCAGCAGTCTGCAAACACTTTCTCTGCAGAGTCCCAAAACAGGCGTTTCCAGCCCATTACCGGCATATGGAAGAAACAGCAGTAAGCCCAGGGAAATACCTCCTTCTAAATCCAAAACGCAGCTATCTAACAGAACGGTTGTCAATGTGTGCACTCAACTTCCAGAGTTAAACCCGTGTGTGGATTCAGCAGTCTGCAAACACTTTCTCTGCAGAGTCCCAAAACAGGCGTTTTCAGCCCATTACCGGCATATGGAAGAAACAGCAGTAAGCACAGGGAAATATCTCCTTCTAAATCCAAAACGCAGCTATCTAACAGATCGGTTGTCAATGTGTGCACTCAACTTCCAGAGTTAAACCGGTGTGTGGATTCAGAAGTCTGCAAACACTTTCTCTGCAGAGTCCCAAAACAGGCGTTTTCAGCCCATTACCGGCATAAGGAAGAAACAGCAGTAAGCACAGGGAAATATCTGCTTCTAAATCCAAAACGCAGCTATCTAACAGAACAGTTGTCAATGTGTGCACTCAACTTCCAGAGTTAAACCCGTGTGTGGATTCAGCAGTCTGCAAACACTTTCTCTGCAGAGTCCCAAAACAGGCGTTTTCAGCCCATTACCGGCATATGGAAGAAACAGCAGTAAGCACAGGGAAATATCTGCTTCTAAATCCAAAACGCAGCTATCTAACAGAACGGTTGTCAATGTGTGCACTCAACTTCCAGAGTTAGACCCGTGTGTGGATTCAGCAGTCTGCAAACACTTTCTCTGCAGAGTCCCAAAACAGGCGTTTTCAGCCCATTACCGGCATATGGAAGAAACAGCAGTAAGCACAGGGAAATATCTGCTTCTAAATCCAAAACGCAGCTATCTAACAGAACGGTTGTCAATGTGTGCACTCAACTTCCAGAGTTAAACCCCTGTGTGGATTCAGCAGTGTGCAAACACTTTCTCTGCAGAGTCCCAAAACAGGCGTTTTCAACCCATTACCGGCATATGGAAGAAACAGCAGTAAGCACAGGGAAATATCTGCTTCTAAATCCAAAACGCAGCTATCTAACAGAACGGTTTTCAATGTGTGCACTCAACTTCCAGCGTTAAACCGGTGTGTGGATTCAGCAGTCTGCAAACACTTTCTCTGCAGAGTCCCAAAACAGGCGTTTTCGCCCATTACCGGCATATGGAAGAAACAGCGGTAAGCACAGGGAAATATCTGCTTCTAAATCCAAAACGCAGCTATTTAACAGAACGGTTGTCAATGTGTGCACTCAACTTCCAGAGTTAAACCCGTGTGTGGATTCAGCAGTCTGCAAACACTTTCTCTGCAGAGTCCCAAAACAGGCGTTTTCAGCCCATTACCGGCATATGGAAGAAACAGCAGTAAGCACAGGGAAATATCTGCTTCTAAATCCAAAACGCAGCTATCTAACAGAACGGTTGTCAATGTGTGCACTCAACTTCCAGAGTTAAACCCGTGTGTGGATTCAGCAGTCTGCAAACACTTTCTCTGCAGAGTCCCAAAACAGGCGTTTTCAGCCCATTACCGGCATATGGAAGAAACAGCAGTAAGCACAGGGAAATATCTGCTTCTAAATCCAAAACGCAGCTATTTAACAGATCGGTTGTCAATGTGTGCACTCAACTTCCAGAGTTAAACCCGTGTGTGGATTCAGCAGTGTGCAAACACTTTCTCTGCAGAGTCCCAAAACAGGCGTTTTCAGCCCATTACCGGCATATGGAAGAAACAGCAGTAAGCGCAGGGAAATATCTGCTTCTAAATGCAAAACGCAGCTATCTAACAGAACGGTTGTCAATGTGTGCACTCAACTTCCAGAGTTAAACCCGTGTGTGGATTCAGCAGTCTGCAAACACTTTCTCTGCAGAGTCCCAAAACAGGCGTTTTCAGCCCATTACCGGCATATGGAAGAAACAGCAGTAAGCACAGGGAAATATCTGCTTCTAAATCCAAAACGCAGCTATCTAACAGAACGGTTGTCAATGTGTGCACTCAACTTCCAGAGTTAAACCCGTGTGTGGATTCAGCAGTCTGCAAACACTTTCTGTGCAGAGTCCAAAAACAGGCGTTTTCAGCCCATTACCGGCATATGGAAGAAACAGCAGTAAGCCCAGGGAAATATCTGCTTCTAAATCCAAAACGCAGCTATCTAACAGAACGGTTGTCAATGTGTGCACTCAACTTCCAGAGTTAAACCCGTGTGTGGATTCAGCAGTCTGCAAACACTTTCTCTGCAGAGTCCCAAAACAGGCGTTTTCAGCCCATTACCGGCATATGGAAGAAACAGCAGTAAGCACAGGGAAATATCTGCTTCTAAATCCAAAACGCAGCTATGTAACAGAACGGTTGTCAATGTGTGCACTCAACTTCCAGAGTTAAACCCGTGTGTGGATTCAGCAGTCTGCAAACACTTTCTCTGCAGAGTCCCAAAACAGGCGTTTTGAGCCCATTACCGGCATAAGGAAGAAACAGCGGTAAGCACAGGGAAATATCTGCTTCTAAATCCAAAACGCAGCCATCTAACAGAACGGTTGTCAATGTGTGCACTCAACTTCCAGAGTTAAACCGGTGTGTGGATTCAGCAGTCTGCAAACACTTTCTCTGCAGAGTCCCAAAACAGGCGTTTCCAGCCCATTACCGGCTTATGGAAGAAACAGCAGTAAGCACAGGGAAATATCTGCTTCTAAATCCAAAACACAGCTATCTAACAGAACGGTTGTCAATGTGTGCACTCAACTTCCAGAGTTAGACCAGTGTGTGGATTCAGCAGTCTGCAAACACTTTCTCTGCAGAGTCCCAAAACAGGCGTTTTCAGCCCATTACCGGCATATGGAAGAAACAGCAGTAAGCACAGGGAAATATCTGCTTCTAAATCCAAAACACAGCTATCTAACAGAACGGTTGTCAATGTGTGCACTCAACTTCCAGAGTTAAACCCGTGTGTGGATTCAGAAGTGTGCAAACACTTTCTCTGCAGAGTCCCAAAACAGGCGTTTTCAACCCATTACCGGCATATGGAAGAAACAGCAGTAAGCACAGGGAAATATCTGCTTCTAAATCCAAAACGCAGCTATCTAACAGAACGGTTGTCAATGTGTGCACTCAACTTCCAGAGTTAAACCCGTGTGTGGATTCAGCAGTCTGCAAACCCTTTCTCTGCAGAGTCCCAAAACAGGCGTTTTCGCCCATTACCGGCATATGGAAGAAACAGCAGTAAGCACAGGGAAATATCTGCTTCTAAATCCAAAACGCAGCTATTTAACAGAACGGTTGTCAATGTGTGCACTCAACTTCCAGAGTTAAACCCGTGTGTGGATTCAGCAGTCTGCAAACACTTTCTCTGCAGAGTCCCAAAACAGGCGTTTTCAGCCCATTACCGGCATATGGAAGAAACAGCAGTAAGCACAGGGAAATATCTGCTTCTAAATCCAAAACGCAGCTATCTAACAGAACGGTTGTCAATGTGTGCACTCAACTTCCAGAGTTAAACCCGTGTGTGGATTCAGCAGTCTGCAAACACTTTCTCTGCAGAGTCCCAAAACAGGCGTTTTCAGCCCATTACCGGCATATGGAAGAAACAGCAGTAAGCACAGGGAAATATCTGCTTCTAAATCCAAAACGCAGCTATTTAACAGATCGGTTGTCAATGTGTGCACTCAACTTCCAGAGTTAAACCCGTGTGTGGATTCAACAGTCTGCAAACACTTTCTCTGCAGAGTCCCAAAACAGGCGTTTTCAGCCCATTACCGGCATATGGAAGAAACAGCAGTAAGCGCAGGGAAATATCTGCTTCTAAATGCAAAACGCAGCTATCTAACAGAACGCTTGTCAATGTGTGCACTCAACTTCCATAGTTAAACCCGTGTGTGGATTCAGCAGTCTGCAAACACTTTCTCTGCAGAGTCCCAAAACAGGCGTTTTCAGCCCATTACCGGCATATGGAAGAAACAGCAGTAAGCACAGGGAAATATCTGCTTCTAAATCCAAAACGCAGCTATGTAACAGAACGGTTGTCAATGTGTGCACTCAACTTCCAGAGTTAAACCCGTGTGTGGATTCAGCAGTCTGCAAACACTTTCTCTGCAGAGTCCCAAAACAGGCGTTTTGAGCCCATTACCGGCATAAGGAAGAAACAGCGGTAAGCACAGGGAAATATCTGCTTCTAAATCCAAAACGCAGCCATCTAACAGAACGGTTGTCAATGTGTGCACTCAACTTCCAGAGTTAAACCGGTGTGTGGATTCAGCAGTCTGCAAACACTTTCTCTGCAGAGTCCCAAAACAGGCGTTTCCAGCCCATTACCGGCTTATGGAAGAAACAGCAGTAAGCACAGGGAAATATCTGCTTCTAAATCCAAAACACAGCTATCTAACAGAACGGTTGTCAATGTGTGCACTCAACTTCCAGAGTTAGACCAGTGTGTGGATTCAGCAGTCTGCAAACACTTTCTCTGCAGAGTCCCAAAACAGGCGTTTTCAGCCCATTACCGGCATATGGAAGAAACAGCAGTAAGCACAGGGAAATATCTGCTTCTAAATCCAAAACACAGCTATCTAACAGAACGGTTGTCAATGTGTGCACTCAACTTCCAGAGTTAAACCCGTGTGTGGATTCAGAAGTGTGCAAACACTTTCTCTGCAGAGTCCCAAAACAGGCGTTTTCAACCCATTACCGGCATATGGAAGAAACAGCAGTAAGCACAGGGAAATATCTGCTTCTAAATCCAAAACGCAGCTATCTAACAGAACGGTTGTCAATGTGTGCACTCAACTTCCAGAGTTAAACCCGTGTGTGGATTCAGCAGTCTGCAAACCCTTTCTCTGCAGAGTCCCAAAACAGGCGTTTTCGCCCATTACCGGCATATGGAAGAAACAGCAGTAAGCACAGGGAAATATCTGCTTCTAAATCCAAAACGCAGCTATTTAACAGAACGGTTGTCAATGTGTGCACTCAACTTCCAGAGTTAAACCCGTGTGTGGATTCAGCAGTCTGCAAACACTTTCTCTGCAGAGTCCCAAAACAGGCGTTTTCAGCCCATTACCGGCATATGGAAGAAACAGCAGTAAGCACAGGGAAATATCTGCTTCTAAATCCAAAACGCAGCTATCTAACAGAACGGTTGTCAATGTGTGCACTCAACTTCCAGAGTTAAACCCGTGTGTGGATTCAGCAGTCTGCAAACACTTTCTCTGCAGAGTCCCAAAACAGGCGTTTTCAGCCCATTACCGGCATATGGAAGAAACAGCAGTAAGCACAGGGAAATATCTGCTTCTAAATCCAAAACGCAGCTATTTAACAGATCGGTTGTCAATGTGTGCACTCAACTTCCAGAGTTAAACCCGTGTGTGGATTCAACAGTCTGCAAACACTTTCTCTGCAGAGTCCCAAAACAGGCGTTTTCAGCCCATTACCGGCATATGGAAGAAACAGCAGTAAGCGCAGGGAAATATCTGCTTCTAAATGCAAAACGCAGCTATCTAACAGAACGCTTGTCAATGTGTGCACTCAACTTCCATAGTTAAACCCGTGTGTGGATTCAGCAGTCTGCAAACACTTTCTCTGCAGAGTCCCAAAACAGGCGTTTTCAGCCCATTACCGGCATATGGAAGAAACAGCAGTAAGCACAGGGAAATATCTGCTTCTAAATCCAAAACGCAGCTATCTAACAGAACGGTTGTCAATGTATGCACTCAACTTCCAGAGTTAAACCCGTGTGTGGATTCAGCAGTCTGCAAACACTTTCTCTGCAGAGTCCCAAAACAGACGTTTTCAGCCCATTACCGGCATATGGAAGAAACAGCAGTAAGCACAGGGAAATATCTGCTTCTAAATCCAAAACGCAGCTATCTAACAGAACGGTTGTCAATGTGTGCACTCAACTTCCAGAGTTAAACCCGTCTGTGGATTCAGCAGTCTGCAAACACTTTCTGTGCAGAGTCCCAAAACAGGCGTTTTCAGCCCATTACCGGCATATGGAAGAAACAGCAGTAAGCACAGGGAAATATCTGCTTCTAAATCCAAAACGCAGCTATCTAACAGAACGGTTGTCAATGTGTGCACTCAACTTCCAGAGTTAAACCCGTGTGTGGATTCAGCAGTCTGCAAACACTTTCTCTGCAGAGTCCCAAAACAGGCGTTTTCAGCCCATTACCGGCATATGGAAGAAACAGCAGTAAGCACAGGGAAATATCTGCTTCTAAATCCAAAACGCAGCTATCTAACAGAACGGTTGTCAATGTGTGCACTCAACTTCCAGAGTTAAACCCGTGTGTGGATTCAGCAGTCTGCAAACACTTTCTCTGCAGAGTCCGAAAACAGGCGTTTTCAGCCCATTACCGGCATATGGAAGAAACAGCAGTAAGCACAGGGAAATATCTGCTTCTAAATCCAAAACGCAGCCATCTAACAGAACGGTTGTCAATGTGTGCACTCAACTTCCAGAGTTAAACCGGTGTGTGGATTCAGCAGTCTGCAAACACTTTCTCTGCAGAGTCCCAAAACAGGCGTTTCCAGCCCATTACCGGCATATGGAAGAAACAGCAGTAAGCACAGGGAAATACCTCCTTGTAATCCAAAACGCAGCTATCTAACAGAATGGTTTTCAATGTGTGCACTCAACTTCCAGAGTTAAACCCGTGTGTGGATTCAGCAGTCTGCAAACACTTTCTCTGCAGAGTCCCAAAACAGGCGTTCTCAGCCCATTACCGGCATATGGAAGAAACAGCAGTAAGCGCAGGGAAATATCTGCTTCTAAATCCAAAACGTAGCTATCTAACAGAACGGTTGTCAATGTGTGCACTCAACTTGCAGAGTTAAACCCGTGTGTGGATTCAGCAGTCTGCAAACACTTTCTCTGCAGAGTCCCAAAACAGGCGTTTTCAGCCCATTACCGGCATATGGAAGAAACAGCAGTAAGCACAGGGAAATATCTGCTTCTAAATCCAAAACGCAGCTATCTAACAGAACGGTTGTCAATGTGTGCACTCAACTTCCAGAGTTAAACCCGTGTGTGGATTCAGCAGTCTGCAAACACTTTCTCTGCAGAGTCCCAAAACAGGCGTTTTCAGCCCATTACCGGCATATGGAAGAAACAGCAGTAAGCACAGGGAAATATCTGCTTCTAAATCCAAAACGCAGCTATCTAACAGAACGGTTGTCAATGTGTGCACTCAACTTCCAGAGTTAAACCCGTGTGTGGATTCAGCAGTCTGCAAACACTTTCTCTGCAGAGTCCCAAAACAGGCGTTTTCAGCCCATTACCGGCATATGGAAGAAACAGCAGTAAGCACAGGGAAATATCTGCTTCTAAATCCAAAACGCAGCTATCTAACAGAACCGTTGTCAATGTGTGCACTCAACTTCCAGAGATAAACCCGTGTGTGGATTCAGCAGTCTGCAAACACTTTCTCTGCAGAGTCCCAAAACAGGCGTTTTCAGCCCATTACCGGCATATGGAAGAAACAGCAGTAAGCACAGGGAAATATCTGCTTCTAAATCCAAAACGCAGCTATTTAACAGATCGGTTGTCAATGTGTGCACTCAACTTCCAGAGTTAAACCCGTGTGTGGATTCAGCAGTCTGCAAACACTTTCTCTGCAGAGTCCCAAAACAGGCGTTTTCAGCCCATTACCGGCATATGGAAGAAACAGCAGTAAGCGCAGGGAAATATCTGCTTCTAAATGCAAAACGCAGCTATCTAACAGAACGGTTGTCAATGTGTGCACTCAACTTCCATAGTTAAACCCGTGTGTGGATTCAGCAGTCTGCAAACACTTTCTCTGCAGAGTCCCAAAACAGGCGTTTTCAGCCCATTACCGGCATATGGAAGAAACAGCAGTAAGCACAGGGAAATATCTGCTTCTAAATCCAAAACGCAGCTATCTAACAGAACGGTTGTCAATGTGTGCACTCAACTTCCAGAGTTAAACCCGTCTGTGGATTCAGCAGTCTGCAAACACTTTCTGTGCAGAGTCCCAAAACAGGCGTTTTCAGCCCATTACCGGCATATGGAAGAAACAGCAGTAAGCACAGGGAAATATCTGCTTCTAAATCCAAAACGCAGCTATCTAACAGAACGGTTGTCAATGTATGCACTCAACTTCCAGAGTTAAACCCGTGTGTGGATTCAGCAGTCTGCAAACACTTTCTCTGCAGAGTCCCAAAACAGGCGTTTTCAGCCCATTACCGGCATATGGAAGAAACAGCAGTAAGCACAGGGAAATATCTGCTTCTAAATCCAAAACGCAGCTATCTAACAGAACGGTTGTCAATGTGTGCACTCAACTTCCAGAGTTAAACCCGTGTGTGGATTCAGCAGTCTGCAAACACTTTCTCTGCAGAGTCCCAAAACAGGCGTTTTCAACCCATTACCGGCATATGGAAGAAACAGCAGTAAGCACAGGGAAATATCTGCTTCTAAATCCAAAACGCAGCTATCTAACAGAACGGTTGTCAATGTGTGCACTCAACTTCCAGAGTTAAACCGGTGTGTGGATTCAGAAGTCTGCAAACACTTTCTCTGCAGAGTCCCAAAACAGGCGTTTTCAGCCCATTACCGGCATATGGAAGAAACAGCAGTAAGCATAGGGAAATATCTCCTTCTAAATCCAAAACGCAGCTATCTAACAGAACGGTTGTCAATGTCTGCACTCAACTTCCAGAGTTAAACCCGTGTGTGGATTCAGCAGTCTGCAAACACTTTTTTTGCAGAGTCTCAAAACAGGCGTTTTCAGCCCAATAGGGGCATATGGAAGAAACAGCAGTAAGCACAGGGAAATATCTGCTTCTAAATCCAAAACGCAGCTATTTAACAGATCGGTTGTCAATGTGTGCACTCAACTTCCAGAGTTAAACCCGTGTGTGGATTCAGCAGTGTGCAAACACTTTCTCTGCAGAGTCCCAAAACAGGCGTTTTCAGCCCATTACCGGCATATGGAAGAAACAGCAGTAAGCGCAGGGAAATATCTGCTTCTAAATGCAAAACGCAGCTATCTAACAGAACGGTTGTCAATGTGTGCACTCAACTTCCATAGTTAAACCCGTCTGTGGATTCAGCAGTCTGCAAACACTTTCTCTGCAGAGTCCCAAAACAGGCGTTTTCAGCCCATTACCGGCATATGGAAGAAACAGCAGTAAGCACAGGGAAATATCTGCTTCTAAATCCAAAACTCAGCTATCTAACAGAACGGTTGTCAATGTGTGCACTCAACTTCCAGAGTTAAACCCGTGTGTGGATTCAGCAGTCTGCAAACACTTTCTCTGCAGAGTCCCAAAACAGGCGTTTTCAGCCCATTACCGGCATATGGAAGAAACAGCAGTAAGCACAGGGAAATATCTGCTTCTAAATCCAAAACGCAGCTATCTAACAGAACGGTTGTCAATGTGTGCACTCAACTTCCAGAGTTAAACCCGTCTGTGGATTCAGCAGTCTGCAAACACTTTCTGTGCAGAGTCCCAAAACAGGCGTTTTCAGCCCATTACCGGCATATGGAAGAAACAGCAGTAAGCACAGGGAAATATCTGCTTCTAAATCCAAAACGCAGCTATCTAACAGAACGGTTGTCAATGTGTGCACTCAACTTCCAGAGTTAAACCCGTGTGTGGATTCAGCAGTCTGCAAACACTTTCTCTGCAGAGTCCCAAAACAGGCGTTTTCAGCCCATTACCGGCATATGGAAGAAACAGCAGTAAGCACAGGGAAATATCTGCTTCTAAATCCAAAACGCAGCTATTTAACAGATCGGTTGTCAATGTGTGCACTCAACTTCCAGAGTTAAACCCGTGTGTGGATTCAGCAGTCTGCAAACACTTTCTCTGCAGAGTCCCAAAACAGGCGTTTTCAACCCATTACCGGCATATGGAAGAAACAGCAGTAAGCACAGGGAAATATCTGCTTCTAAATCCAAAACGCAGCTATCTAACAGAACGGTTGTCAATGTGTGCACTCAACTTCCAGAGTTAAACCCGTGTGTGGATTCAGCAGTCTGCAAACACTTTCTGTGCAGAGTCCCAAAACAGGCGTTTTCAGCCCATTACCGGCATATGGAAGAAACAGCAGTAAGCACAGGGAAATATCTGCTTCTAAATCCAAAACGCAGCTATCTAACAGAACGGTTGTCAATGTGTGCACTCAACTTCCAGAGTTAAACCCGTGTGTGGATTCAGCAGTCTGCAAACACTTTTTTTGCAGAGTCTCAAAACAGGCGTTTTCAGCCCAATAGGGGCATACGGAAGAAACAGCAGTAAGCACAGGGAAATATCTGCTTCTAAATGCAAAACGCAGCTATCTAACAGAACGGTTGTCAATGTGTGCACTCAACTTCCAGAGTTAAACCCGTGTGTGGATTCAGCAGTCTGCAAACAATTTCTCTGCAGAGTCCCAAAAAAGGCGTTTTCAGCCCATTACCGGCATATGGAAGAAACAGCAGTAAGCACAGGGAAATATCTGCTTCTAAATCCATAACGCAGCTATCTAACAGAACGGTTTTCAATGTGTGCACTCAACTTCCAGAGTTAAACCCGTGTGTCGATTCAGCAGTCTGCAAACACTTTCTCTGCAGAGTCCCAAAACAGGCGTTTTCAGCCCATTACCGGCATATGGAAGAAACAGCAGTAAGCACAGGGAAATATCTGCTTCTAAATCCAAAACGCAGCCATTTAACAGAACGGTTGTCAATGTGTGCTCTCAACTTCCAGAGTTAAACCCGTGTGTGGATTCAGCAGTCTGCAAACACTTTCTCTGCAGAGTCCCAAAACAGGCGTTTCCAGCCCATTACCGGCATATGGAAGAAACAGCAGTAAGCCCAGGGAAATACCTCCTTCTAAATCCAAAACGCAGCTATCTAACAGAACGGTTGTCAATGTGTGCACTCAACTTCCAGAGTTAAACCCGTGTGTGGATTCAGCAGTCTGCAAACACTTTCTCTGCAGAGTCCCAAAACAGGCGTTTTCAGCCCATTACCGGCATATGGAAGAAACAGCAGTAAGCGCAGGGAAATATCTGCTTCTAAATCCAAAACGTAGCTATCTAACAGAACGGTTGTCAATGTGTGCACTCAACTTGCAGAGTTAAACCCGTGTGTGGATTCAGCAGTCTGCAAACACTTTCTCTGCAGAGTCCCAAAACAGGCATTTTCAGCCCATTACCGGCATATGGAAGAAACAGCAGTAAGCACAGGGAAATATCTGCTTCTAAATCCAAAACGCAGCTATCTAACAGAACGGTTGTCAATGTGTGCACTCAACTTCCAGAGTTAAACCCGTGTGTGGATTCAGCAGTCTGCAAACACTTTCTCTGCAGAGTCCCAAAACAGGCGTTTTCAGCCCATTACCGGCATATGGAAGAAACAGCAGTAAGCACAGGGAAATATCTGCTTCTAAATCCAAAACGCAGCTATCTAACAGAACGGTTGTCAATGTGTGCACTCAACTTCCAGAGTTAAACCCGTGTGTGGATTCAGCAGTCTGCAAACACTTTCTCTGCAGAGTCCCAAAACAGGCGTTTTCAGCCCATTACCGGCATATGGAAGAAACAGCAGTAAGCACAGGGAAATATCTGCTTCTAAATCCAAAACGCAGCTATCTAACAGAACGGTTGTCAATGTGTGCACTCAACTTCCAGAGTTAAACCCGTGTGTGGATTCAGCAGTCTGCAAACACTTTCTCTGCAGAGTCCCAAAACAGGCGTTTTCAGCCCATTACCGGCATATGGAAGAAACAGCAGTAAGCACAGGGAAATATCTGCTTCTAAATCCAAAACGCAGCTATTTAACAGATCGGTTGTCAATGTGTGCACTCAACTTCCAGAGTTAAACCCGTGTGTGGATTCAGCAGTCTGCAAACACTTTCTCTGCAGAGTCCCAAAACAGGCGTTTTCAGCCCATTACCGGCATATGGAAGAAACAGCAGTAAGCGCAGGGAAATATCTGCTTCTAAATGCAAAACGCAGCTATCTAACAGAACGGTTGTCAATGTGTGCACTCAACTTCCATAGTTAAACCCGTGTGTGGATTCAGCAGTCTGCAAACACTTTCTCTGCAGAGTCCCAAAACAGGCGTTTTCAGCCCATTACCGGCATATGGAAGAAACAGCAGTAAGCACAGGGAAATATCTGCTTCTAAATCCAAAACGCAGCTATCTAACAGAACGGTTGTCAATGTATGCACTCAACTTCCAGAGTTAAACCCGTGTGTGGATTCAGCAGTCTGCAAACACTTTCTCTGCAGAGTCCCAAAACAGGCGTTTTCAGCCCATTACCGGCATATGGAAGAAACAGCAGTAAGCACAGGGAAATATCTGCTTCTAAATCCAAAACGCAGCTATCTAACAGAACGGTTGTCAATGTGTGCACTCAACTTCCAGAGTTAAACCCGTCTGTGGATTCAGCAGTCTGCAAACACTTTCTGTGCAGAGTCCCAAAACAGGCGTTTTCAGCCCATTACCGGCATATGGAAGAAACAGCAGTAAGCACAGGGAAATATCTGCTTCTAAATCCAAAACGCAGCTATCTAACAGAACGGTTGTCAATGTATGCACTCAACTTCCAGAGTTAAACCCGTGTGTGGATTCAGCAGTCTGCAAACACTTTCTCTGCAGAGTCCCAAAACAGGCGTTTTCAGCCCATTACCGGCATATGGAAGAAACAGCAGTAAGCACAGGGAAATATCTGCTTCTAAATCCAAAACGCAGCTATCTAACAGAACGGTTGTCAATGTGTGCACTCAACTTCCAGAGTTAAACCCGTGTGTGGATTCAGCAGTCTGCAAACACTTTCTCTGCAGAGTCCCAAAACAGGCGTTTTCAGCCCATTACCGGCATATGGAAGAAACAGCAGTAAGCGCAGGGAAATATCTGCTTCTAAATCCAAAACGTAGCTATCTAACAGAACGGTTGTCAATGTGTGCACTCAACTTGCAGAGTTAAACCCGTGTGTGGATTCAGCAGTCTGCAAACACTTTCTCTGCAGAGTCCCAAAACAGGCGTTTTCAGCCCATTACCGGCATATGGAAGAAACAGCAGTAAGCACAGGGAAATATCTGCTTCTAAATCCAAAACGCAGCTATCTAACAGAACGGTTGTCAATGTGTGCACTCAACTTCCAGAGTTAAACCCGTGTGTGGATTCAGCAGTCTGCAAACACTTTCTCTGCAGAGTCCCAAAACAGGCGTTTTCAGCCCATTACCGGCATATGGAAGAAACAGCAGTAAGCACAGGGAAATATCTGCTTCTAAATCCAAAACGCAGCTATCTAACAGAACGGTTGTCAATGTGTGCACTCAACTTCCAGAGTTAAACCCGTGTGTGGATTCAGCAGTCTGCAAACACTTTCTCTGCAGAGTCCCAAAACAGGCGTTTTCAACCCATTACCGGCATATGGAAGAAACAGCAGTAAGCACAGGGAAATATCTGCTTCTAAATCCAAAACGCAGCTATCTAACAGAACGGTTGTCAATGTGTGCACTCAACTTCCAGAGTTAAACCGGTGTGTGGATTCAGAAGTCTGCAAACACTTTCTCTGCAGAGTCCCAAAACAGGCGTTTTCAGCCCATTACCGGCATATGGAAGAAACAGCAGTAAGCATAGGGAAATATCTCCTTCTAAATCCAAAACGCAGCTATCTAACAGAACGGTTGTCAATGTCTGCACTCAACTTCCAGAGTTAAACCCGTGTGTGGATTCAGCAGTCTGCAAACACTTTTTTTGCAGAGTCTCAAAACAGGCGTTTTCAGCCCAATAGGGGCATATGGAAGAAACAGCAGTAAGCACAGGGAAATATCTGCTTCTAAATCCAAAACGCAGCTATTTAACAGATCGGTTGTCAATGTGTGCACTCAACTTCCAGAGTTAAACCCGTGTGTGGATTCAGCAGTGTGCAAACACTTTCTCTGCAGAGTCCCAAAACAGGCGTTTTCAGCCCATTACCGGCATATGGAAGAAACAGCAGTAAGCGCAGGGAAATATCTGCTTCTAAATGCAAAACGCAGCTATCTAACAGAACGGTTGTCAATGTGTGCACTCAACTTCCATAGTTAAACCCGTCTGTGGATTCAGCAGTCTGCAAACACTTTCTCTGCAGAGTCCCAAAACAGGCGTTTTCAGCCCATTACCGGCATATGGAAGAAACAGCAGTAAGCACAGGGAAATATCTGCTTCTAAATCCAAAACGCAGCTATCTAACAGAACGGTTGTCAATGTGTGCACTCAACTTCCAGAGTTAAACCCGTGTGTGGATTCAGCAGTCTGCAAACACTTTCTCTGCAGAGTCCCAAAACAGGCGTTTTCAGCCCATTACCGGCATATGGAAGAAACAGCAGTAAGCACAGGGAAATATCTGCTTCTAAATCCAAAACGCAGCTATCTAACAGAACGGTTGTCAATGTGTGCACTCAACTTCCAGAGTTAAACCCGTCTGTGGATTCAGCAGTCTGCAAACACTTTCTGTGCAGAGTCCCAAAACAGGCGTTTTCAGCCCATTACCGGCATATGGAAGAAACAGCAGTAAGCACAGGGAAATATCTGCTTCTAAATCCAAAACGCAGCTATCTAACAGAACGGTTGTCAATGTGTGCACTCAACTTCCAGAGTTAAACCCGTGTGTGGATTCAGCAGTCTGCAAACACTTTCTCTGCAGAGTCCCAAAACAGGCGTTTTCAGCCCATTACCGGCATATGGAAGAAACAGCAGTAAGCACAGGGAAATATCTGCTTCTAAATCCAAAACGCAGCTATTTAACAGATCGGTTGTCAATGTGTGCACTCAACTTCCAGAGTTAAACCCGTGTGTGGATTCAGCAGTGTGCAAACACTTTCTCTGCAGAGTCCCAAAACAGGCGTTTTCAGCCCATTACCGGCATATGGAAGAAACAGCAGTAAGCGCAGGGAAATATCTGCTTCTAAATGCAAAACGCAGCTCTCTAACAGAACGGTTGTCAATGTGTGCACTCAACTTCCATAGTTAAACCCGTGTGTGGATTCAGCAGTCTGCAAACACTTTCTCTGCAGAGTCCCAAAACAGGCGTTTTCAGCCCATTACCGGCATATGGAAGAAACAGCAGTAAGCACAGGGAAATATCTGCTTCTAAATCCAAAACGCAGCTATCTAACAGAACGGTTGTCAATGTGTGCACTCAACTTCCAGAGTTAAACCCGTGTGTGGATTCAGCAGTCTGCAAACACTTTCTCTGCAGAGTCCCAAAACAGGCGTTTTCAGCCCATTACCGGCATATGGAAGAACCAGCAGTAAGCACAGGGAAATATCTGCTTCTAAATCCAAAACGCAGCTATCTAACAGAACGGTTGTCAATGTGTGCACTCAACTTCCAGAGTTAAACCCGTGTGTGGATTCAGCAGTCTGCAAACACTTTCTCTGCAGAGTCCCAAAACAGGCGTTTTCAACCCATTACCGGCATATGGAAGAAACAGCAGTAAGCACAGGGAAATATCTGCTTCTAAATCCAAAACACAGCTATCTAACAGAACGGTTGTCAATGTGTGCACTCAACTTCCAGAGTTAAACCCGTGTGTGGATTCAGAAGTCTGCAAACACTTTCTCTGCAGAGTCCCAAAACAGGCGTTTTCAGCCCATTACCGGCATATGGAAGAAACAGCAGTAAGCATAGGGAAATATCTCCTTCTAAATCCAAAACGCAGCTATCTAACAGAACGGTTGTCAATGTCTGCACTCAACTTCCAGAGTTAAACCCGTGTGTGGATTCAGCAGTCTGCAAACACTTTTTTTGCAGAGTCTCAAAACAGGCGTTTTCAGCCCAATAGGGGCATATGGAAGAAACAGCAGTAAGCACAGGGAAATATCTGCTTCTAAATCCAAAACGCAGCTATCTAACAGAACGGTTGTCAATGTGTGCACTCAACTTCCAGAGTTAAACCCGTGTGTGGATTCAGCAGTCTGCAAACACTTTCTCTGCAGAGTCCCAAAAAAGGCGTTTTCAGCCCATTACCGGCATATGGAAGAAACAGCAGTAAGCACAGGGAAATATCTGCTTCTAAATCCATAACGCAGCTATCTAACAGAACGGTTGTCAATGTGTGCACTCAACTTCCAGAGTTAAACCCGTGTGTCGATTCAGCAGTCTGCAAACACTTTCTCTGCAGAGTCCCAAAACAGGCGTTTTCAGCCCATTACCGGCATATGGAAGAAACAGCAGTAAGCACAGGGAAATATCTGCTTCTAAATCCAAAACGCAGCCATTTAACAGAACGGTTGTCAATGTGTGCTCTCAACTTCCAGAGTTAAACCCGTGTGTGGATTCAGCAGTCTGCAAACACTTTCTCTGCAGAGTCCCAAAACAGGCGTTTCCAGCCCATTACCGGCATATGGATGAAACAGCAGTAAGCCCAGGGAAATACCTCCTTCTAAATCCAAAACGCAGCTATCTAACAGAACGGTTGTCAATGTGTGCACTCAACTTCCAGAGTTAAACCCGTGTGTGGATTCAGCAGTCTGCAAACACTTTCTCTGCAGAGTCCCAAAACAGGCGTTTTCAGCCCATTACCGGCATATGGAAGAAACAGCAGTAAGCACAGGGAAATATCTCCTTCTAAATCCAAAACGCAGCTATCTAACAGATCGGTTGTCAATGTGTGCACTCAACTTCCAGAGTTAAACCGGTGTGTGGATTCAGAAGTCTGCAAACACTTTCTCTGCAGAGTCCCAAAACAGGCGTTTTCAGCCCATTACCGGCATAAGGAAGAAACAGCAGTAAGCACAGGGAAATATCTGCTTCTAAATCCAAAACGCAGCTATCTAACAGAACAGTTGTCAATGTGTGCACTCAACTTCCAGAGTTAAACCCGTGTGTGGATTCAGCAGTCTGCAAACACTTTCTCTGCAGAGTCCCAAAACAGGCGTTTTCAGCCCATTACCGGCATATGGAAGAAACAGCAGTAAGCACAGGGAAATATCTGCTTCTAAATCCAAAACGCAGCTATCTAACAGAACGGTTGTCAATGTGTGCACTCAACTTCCAGAGTTAGACCCGTGTGTGGATTCAGCAGTCTGCAAACACTTTCTCTGCAGAGTCCCAAAACAGGCGTTTTCAGCCCATTACCGGCATATGGAAGAAACAGCAGTAAGCACAGGGAAATATCTGCTTCTAAATCCAAAACGCAGCTATCTAACAGAACGGTTGTCAATGTGTGCACTCAACTTCCAGAGTTAAACCCCTGTGTGGATTCAGCAGTGTGCAAACACTTTCTCTGCAGAGTCCCAAAACAGGCGTTTTCAACCCATTACCGGCATATGGAAGAAACAGCAGTAAGCACAGGGAAATATCTGCTTCTAAATCCAAAACGCAGCTATCTAACAGAACGGTTTTCAATGTGTGCACTCAACTTCCAGCGTTAAACCGGTGTGTGGATTCAGCAGTCTGCAAACACTTTCTCTGCAGAGTCCCAAAACAGGCGTTTTCGCCCATTACCGGCATATGGAAGAAACAGCGGTAAGCACAGGGAAATATCTGCTTCTAAATCCAAAACGCAGCTATTTAACAGAACGGTTGTCAATGTGTGCACTCAACTTCCAGAGTTAAACCCGTGTGTGGATTCAGCAGTCTGCAAACACTTTCTCTGCAGAGTCCCAAAACAGGCGTTTTCAGCCCATTACCGGCATATGGAAGAAACAGCAGTAAGCACAGGGAAATATCTGCTTCTAAATCCAAAACGCAGCTATCTAACAGAACGGTTGTCAATGTGTGCACTCAACTTCCAGAGTTAAACCCGTGTGTGGATTCAGCAGTCTGCAAACACTTTCTCTGCAGAGTCCCAAAACAGGCGTTTTCAGCCCATTACCGGCATATGGAAGAAACAGCAGTAAGCACAGGGAAATATCTGCTTCTAAATCCAAAACGCAGCTATTTAACAGATCGGTTGTCAATGTGTGCACTCAACTTCCAGAGTTAAACCCGTGTGTGGATTCAGCAGTGTGCAAACACTTTCTCTGCAGAGTCCCAAAACAGGCGTTTTCAGCCCATTACCGGCATATGGAAGAAACAGCAGTAAGCGCAGGGAAATATCTGCTTCTAAATGCAAAACGCAGCTATCTAACAGAACGGTTGTCAATGTGTGCACTCAACTTCCAGAGTTAAACCCGTGTGTGGATTCAGCAGTCTGCAAACACTTTCTCTGCAGAGTCCCAAAACAGGCGTTTTCAGCCCATTACCGGCATATGGAAGAAACAGCAGTAAGCACAGGGAAATATCTGCTTCTAAATCCAAAACGCAGCTATCTAACAGAACGGTTGTCAATGTGTGCACTCAACTTCCAGAGTTAAACCCGTGTGTGGATTCAGCAGTCTGCAAACACTTTCTGTGCAGAGTCCAAAAACAGGCGTTTTCAGCCCATTACCGGCATATGGAAGAAACAGCAGTAAGCCCAGGGAAATATCTGCTTCTAAATCCAAAACGCAGCTATCTAACAGAACGGTTGTCAATGTGTGCACTCAACTTCCAGAGTTAAACCCGTGTGTGGATTCAGCAGTCTGCAAACACTTTCTCTGCAGAGTCCCAAAACAGGCGTTTTCAGCCCATTACCGGCATATGGAAGAAACAGCAGTAAGCACAGGGAAATATCTGCTTCTAAATCCAAAACGCAGCTATGTAACAGAACGGTTGTCAATGTGTGCACTCAACTTCCAGAGTTAAACCCGTGTGTGGATTCAGCAGTCTGCAAACACTTTCTCTGCAGAGTCCCAAAACAGGCGTTTTGAGCCCATTACCGGCATAAGGAAGAAACAGCGGTAAGCACAGGGAAATATCTGCTTCTAAATCCAAAACGCAGCCATCTAACAGAACGGTTGTCAATGTGTGCACTCAACTTCCAGAGTTAAACCGGTGTGTGGATTCAGCAGTCTGCAAACACTTTCTCTGCAGAGTCCCAAAACAGGCGTTTCCAGCCCATTACCGGCTTAGGGAAGAAACAGCAGTAAGCACAGGGAAATATCTGCTTCTAAATCCAAAACACAGCTATCTAACAGAACGGTTGTCAATGTGTGCACTCAACTTCCAGAGTTAGACCAGTGTGTGGATTCAGCAGTCTGCAAACACTTTCTCTGCAGAGTCCCAAAACAGGCGTTTTCAGCCCATTACCGGCATATGGAAGAAACAGCAGTAAGCACAGGGAAATATCTGCTTCTAAATCCAAAACACAGCTATCTAACAGAACGGTTGTCAATGTGTGCACTCAACTTCCAGAGTTAAACCCGTGTGTGGATTCAGAAGTGTGCAAACACTTTCTCTGCAGAGTCCCAAAACAGGCGTTTTCAACCCATTACCGGCATATGGAAGAAACAGCAGTAAGCACAGGGAAATATCTGCTTCTAAATCCAAAACGCAGCTATCTAACAGAACGGTTGTCAATGTGTGCACTCAACTTCCAGAGTTAAACCCGTGTGTGGATTCAGCAGTCTGCAAACCCTTTCTCTGCAGAGTCCCAAAACAGGCGTTTTCGCCCATTACCGGCATATGGAAGAAACAGCAGTAAGCACAGGGAAATATCTGCTTCTAAATCCAAAACGCAGCTATTTAACAGAACGGTTGTCAATGTGTGCACTCAACTTCCAGAGTTAAACCCGTGTGTGGATTCAGCAGTCTGCAAACACTTTCTCTGCAGAGTCCCAAAACAGGCGTTTTCAGCCCATTACCGGCATATGGAAGAAACAGCAGTAAGCACAGGGAAATATCTGCTTCTAAATCCAAAACGCAGCTATCTAACAGAACGGTTGTCAATGTGTGCACTCAACTTCCAGAGTTAAACCCGTGTGTGGATTCAGCAGTCTGCAAACACTTTCTCTGCAGAGTCCCAAAACAGGCGTTTTCAGCCCATTACCGGCATATGGAAGAAACAGCAGTAAGCACAGGGAAATATCTGCTTCTAAATCCAAAACGCAGCTATTTAACAGATCGGTTGTCAATGTGTGCACTCAACTTCCAGAGTTAAACCCGTGTGTGGATTCAACAGTCTGCAAACACTTTCTCTGCAGAGTCCCAAAACAGGCGTTTTCAGCCCATTACCGGCATATGGAAGAAACAGCAGTAAGCGCAGGGAAATATCTGCTTCTAAATGCAAAACGCAGCTATCTAACAGAACGCTTGTCAATGTGTGCACTCAACTTCCATAGTTAAACCCGTGTGTGGATTCAGCAGTCTGCAAACACTTTCTCTGCAGAGTCCCAAAACAGGCGTTTTCAGCCCATTACCGGCATATGGAAGAAACAGCAGTAAGCACAGGGAAATATCTGCTTCTAAATCCAAAACGCAGCTATGTAACAGAACGGTTGTCAATGTGTGCACTCAACTTCCAGAGTTAAACCCGTGTGTGGATTCAGCAGTCTGCAAACACTTTCTCTGCAGAGTCCCAAAACAGGCGTTTTGAGCCCATTACCGGCATAAGGAAGAAACAGCGGTAAGCACAGGGAAATATCTGCTTCTAAATCCAAAACGCAGCCATCTAACAGAACGGTTGTCAATGTGTGCACTCAACATCCAGAGTTAAACCGGTGTGTGGATTCAGCAGTCTGCAAACACTTTCTCTGCAGAGTCCCAAAACAGGCGTTTCCAGCCCATTACCGGCTTATGGAAGAAACAGCAGTAAGCACAGGGAAATATCTGCTTCTAAATCCAAAACACAGCTATCTAACAGAACGGTTGTCAATGTGTGCACTCAACTTCCAGAGTTAGACCAGTGTGTGGATTCAGCAGTCTGCAAACACTTTCTCTGCAGAGTCCCAAAACAGGCGTTTTCAGCCCATTACCGGCATATGGAAGAAACAGCAGTAAGCACAGGGAAATATCTGCTTCTAAATCCAAAACACAGCTATCTAACAGAACGGTTGTCAATGTGTGCACTCAACTTCCAGAGTTAAACCCGTGTGTGGATTCAGAAGTGTGCAAACACTTTCTCTGCAGAGTCCCAAAACAGGCGTTTTCAACCCATTACCGGCATATGGAAGAAACAGCAGTAAGCACAGGGAAATATCTGCTTCTAAATCCAAAACGCAGCTATCTAACAGAACGGTTGTCAATGTGTGCACTCAACTTCCAGAGTTAAACCCGTGTGTGGATTCAGCAGTCTGCAAACCCTTTCTCTGCAGAGTCCCAAAACAGGCGTTTTCGCCCATTACCGGCATATGGAAGAAACAGCAGTAAGCACAGGGAAATATCTGCTTCTAAATCCAAAACGCAGCTATTTAACAGAACGGTTGTCAATGTGTGCACTCAACTTCCAGAGTTAAACCCGTGTGTGGATTCAGCAGTCTGCAAACACTTTCTCTGCAGAGTCCCAAAACAGGCGTTTTCAGCCCATTACCGGCATATGGAAGAAACAGCAGTAAGCACAGGGAAATATCTGCTTCTAAATCCAAAACGCAGCTATCTAACAGAACGGTTGTCAATGTGTGCACTCAACTTCCAGAGTTAAACCCGTGTGTGGATTCAGCAGTCTGCAAACACTTTCTCTGCAGAGTCCCAAAACAGGCGTTTTCAGCCCATTACCGGCATATGGAAGAAACAGCAGTAAGCACAGGGAAATATCTGCTTCTAAATCCAAAACGCAGCTATTTAACAGATCGGTTGTCAATGTGTGCACTCAACTTCCAGAGTTAAACCCGTGTGTGGATTCAACAGTCTGCAAACACTTTCTCTGCAGAGTCCCAAAACAGGCGTTTTCAGCCCATTACCGGCATATGGAAGAAACAGCAGTAAGCGCAGGGAAATATCTGCTTCTAAATGCAAAACGCAGCTATCTAACAGAACGCTTGTCAATGTGTGCACTCAACTTCCATAGTTAAACCCGTGTGTGGATTCAGCAGTCTGCAAACACTTTCTCTGCAGAGTCCCAAAACAGGCGTTTTCAGCCCATTACCGGCATATGGAAGAAACAGCAGTAAGCACAGGGAAATATCTGCTTCTAAATCCAAAACGCAGCTATCTAACAGAACGGTTGTCAATGTATGCACTCAACTTCCAGAGTTAAACCCGTGTGTGGATTCAGCAGTCTGCAAACACTTTCTCTGCAGAGTCCCAAAACAGACGTTTTCAGCCCATTACCTGCATATGGAAGAAACAGCAGTAAGCACAGGGAAATATCTGCTTCTAAATCCAAAACGCAGCTATCTAACAGAACGGTTGTCAATGTGTGCACTCAACTTCCAGAGTTAAACCCGTCTGTGGATTCAGCAGTCTGCAAACACTTTCTGTGCAGAGTCCCAAAACAGGCGTTTTCAGCCCATTACCGGCATATGGAAGAAACAGCAGTAAGCACAGGGAAATATCTGCTTCTAAATCCAAAACGCAGCTATCTAACAGAACGGTTGTCAATGTGTGCACTCAACTTCCAGAGTTAAACCCGTGTGTGGATTCAGCAGTCTGCAAACACTTTCTCTGCAGAGTCCCAAAACAGGCGTTTTCAGCCCATTACCGGCATATGGAAGAAACAGCAGTAAGCACAGGGAAATATCTGCTTCTAAATCCAAAACGCAGCTATCTAACAGAACGGTTGTCAATGTGTGCACTCAACTTCCAGAGTTAAACCCGTGTGTGGATTCAGCAGTCTGCAAACACTTTCTCTGCAGAGTCCGAAAACAGGCGTTTTCAGCCCATTACCGGCATATGGAAGAAACAGCAGTAAGCACAGGGAAATATCTGCTTCTAAATCCAAAACGCAGCCATCTAACAGAACGGTTGTCAATGTGTGCACTCAACTTCCAGAGTTAAACCGGTGTGTGGATTCAGCAGTCTGCAAACACTTTCTCTGCAGAGTCCCAAAACAGGCGTTTCCAGCCCATTACCGGCATATGGAAGAAACAGCAGTAAGCACAGGGAAATACCTCCTTGTAATCCAAAACGCAGCTATCTAACAGAATGGTTTTCAATGTGTGCACTCAACTTCCAGAGTTAAACCCGTGTGTGGATTCAGCAGTCTGCAAACACTTTCTCTGCAGAGTCCCAAAACAGGCGTTCTCAGCCCATTACCGGCATATGGAAGAAACAGCAGTAAGCACAGGGAAATATCTGCTTCTAAATCCAAAACGCAGCTATCTAACGGAACGGTTGTCATTGTGTGCACTCAACTTCCAGAGTTAAACCGGTGTGTGGATTCAGCAATCTGCAAACACTTTCTCTGCAGAGTCCCAAAACAGGCGTTTTCAGCCCATTACCGGCATATGGAAGAAACAGCAGTAAGCATAGGGAAATATCTGCTTCTAAATCCAAAACGCAGCTATCTAACAGAACGGTTGTCAATGTGTGCACTCAACTTCCAGAGTTAAACCCGTGTGTGGATTCAGCAGTCTGCAAACACTTTTTGTGCAGAGTCTCAAAACAGGCGTTTTCAGCCCAATAGGGGCATATGGAAGAAACAGCAGTAAGCACAGGGAAATATCTGCTTCTAAATCCAAAACGCAGCTATCTAACAGAACGGTTGTCAATGTGTGCACTCAACTTCCAGAGTTAAACCCGTGTGTGGATTCAGCAGTCTGCAAACACTTTCTCTGCAGAGTCCCAAAACAGGCGTTTTCAGCCCATTACCGGCATATGGAAGAAACAGCAGTAAGCACAGGGAAATATCTGCTTCTAAATCCAAAACGCAGCTATTTAACAGATCGGTTGTCAATGTGTGCACTCAACTTCCAGAGTTAAACCCGTGTGTGGATTCAACAGTCTGCAAACACTTTCTCTGCAGAGTCCCAAAACAGGCGTTTTCAGCCCATTACCGGCATATGGAAGAAACAGCAGTAAGCGCAGGGAAATATCTGCTTCTAAATGCAAAACGCAGCTATCTAACAGAACGCTTGTCAATGTGTGCACTCAACTTCCATAGTTAAACCCGTGTGTGGATTCAGCAGTCTGCAAACACTTTCTCTGCAGAGTCCCAAAACAGGCGTTTTCAGCCCATTACCGGCATATGGAAGAAACAGCAGTAAGCACAGGGAAATATCTGCTTCTAAATCCAAAACGCAGCTATCTAACAGAACGGTTGTCAATGTATGCACTCAACTTCCAGAGTTAAACCCGTGTGTGGATTCAGCAGTCTGCAAACACTTTCTCTGCAGAGTCCCAAAACAGACGTTTTCAGCCCATTACCGGCATATGGAAGAAACAGCAGTAAGCACAGGGAAATATCTGCTTCTAAATCCAAAACGCAGCTATCTAACAGAACGGTTGTCAATGTGTGCACTCAACTTCCAGAGTTAAACCCGTCTGTGGATTCAGCAGTCTGCAAACACTTTCTGTGCAGAGTCCCAAAACAGGCGTTTTCAGCCCATTACCGGCATATGGAAGAAACAGCAGTAAGCACAGGGAAATATCTGCTTCTAAATCCAAAACGCAGCTATCTAACAGAACGGTTGTCAATGTGTGCACTCAACTTCCAGAGTTAAACCCGTGTGTGGATTCAGCAGTCTGCAAACACTTTCTCTGCAGAGTCCCAAAACAGGCGTTTTCAGCCCATTACCGGCATATGGAAGAAACAGCAGTAAGCACAGGGAAATATCTGCTTCTAAATCCAAAACGCAGCTATCTAACAGAACGGTTGTCAATGTGTGCACTCAACTTCCAGAGTTAAACCCGTGTGTGGATTCAGCAGTCTGCAAACACTTTCTCTGCAGAGTCCGAAAACAGGCGTTTTCAGCCCATTACCGGCATATGGAAGAAACAGCAGTAAGCACAGGGAAATATCTGCTTCTAAATCCAAAACGCAGCCATCTAACAGAACGGTTGTCAATGTGTGCACTCAACTTCCAGAGTTAAACCGGTGTGTGGATTCAGCAGTCTGCAAACACTTTCTCTGCAGAGTCCCAAAACAGGCGTTTCCAGCCCATTACCGGCATATGGAAGAAACAGCAGTAAGCACAGGGAAATACCTCCTTGTAATCCAAAACGCAGCTATCTAACAGAATGGTTTTCAATGTGTGCACTCAACTTCCAGAGTTAAACCCGTGTGTGGATTCAGCAGTCTGCAAACACTTTCTCTGCAGAGTCCCAAAACAGGCGTTCTCAGCCCATTACCGGCATATGGAAGAAACAGCAGTAAGCACAGGGAAATATCTGCTTCTAAATCCAAAACGCAGCTATCTAACGGAACGGTTGTCATTGTGTGCACTCAACTTCCAGAATTAAACCGGTGTGTGGATTCAGCAATCTGCAAACACTTTCTCTGCAGAGTCCCAAAACAGGCGTTTTCAGCCCATTACCGGCATATGGAAGAAACAGCAGTAAGCATAGGGAAATATCTGCTTCTAAATCCAAAACGCAGCTATCTAACAGAACGGTTGTCAATGTGTGCACTCAACTTCCAGAGTTAAACCCGTGTGTGGATTCAGCAGTCTGCAAACACTTTTTGTGCAGAGTCTCAAAACAGGCGTTTTCAGCCCAATAGGGGCATATGGAAGAAACAGCAGTAAGCACAGGGAAATATCTGCTTCTAAATCCAAAACGCAGCTATCTAACAGAACGGTTGTCAATGTGTGCACTCAACTTCCAGAGTTAAACCCATGTGTGGATTCAGCAGTCTGCAAACACTTTCTCTGCAGAGTCCCAAAACAGGCGTTTTCAGCCCATTACCGGCATATGGAAGAAACAGCAGTAAGCGCAGGGAAATATCTGCTTCTAAATGCAAAACGCAGCTATCTAACAGAACGGTTGTCAATGTGTGCACTCAACTTCCAGAGTTAAACCCGTGTGTGGATTCAGCAGTCTGCAAACACTTTCTCTGCAGAGTCCCAAAACAGGCGTTTTCAGCCCATTACCGGCATATGGAAGAAACAGCAGTAAGCACAGGGAAATATCTGCTTCTAAATCCAAAACGCAGCTATCTAACAGAACGGTTGTCAATGTGTGCACTCAACTTCCAGAGTTAAACCCGTGTGTGGATTCAGCAGTCTGCAAACACTTTCTCTGCAGAGTCCCAAAACAGGCGTTTTCAGCCCATTACCGGCATATGGAAGAAACAGCAGTAAGCACAGGGAAATATCTGCTTCTAAATCCAAAACGCAGCTATCTAATAGAACGGTTGTCAATGTGTGCACTCAACTTCCAGAGTTAAACCCGTGTGTGGATTCAGCAGTCTGCAAACACTTTCTGTGCAGAGTCCCAAAACAGGCGTTTTCAGCCCATTACCGGCATATGGAAGAAACAGCAGTAAGCACAGGGAAATATCTGCTTCTAAATCCAAAACGCAGCTATCTAACAGAACGGTTGTCAATGTGTGCACTCAACTTCCAGAGTTAAACCCGTGTGTGGATTCAGCAGTCTGCAAACACTTTCTCTGCAGAGTCCCAAAACAAGCGTTTTCAGCCCATTACCGGCATATGGAAGAAACAGCAGTAAGCACAGGGAAATATCTGCTTCTAAATCCAAAACGCAGCTATCTAACAGAACGGTTGTCAATGTGTGCACTCAACTTCCAGAGTTAAACCCGTGTGTGGATTCAGCAGTCTGCAAACACTTTCTCTGCAGAGTCCCAAAACAGGCGTTTTCAGCCCATTACCGGCATATGGAAGAAACAGCAGTAAGCACAGGGAAATATCTGCTTCTAAATCCAAAACGCAGCCATCTAACAGAACGGTTGTCAATGTGTGCACTCAACTTCCAGAGTTAAACCGGTGTGTGGATTCAGCAGTCTGCAAACACTTTCTCCGCAGAGTCCCAAAACAGGCGTTTCCAGCCCATTACCGGCGTATGGAAGAAACAGCAGTAAGCACAGGGAAATACCTCCTTCTAAATCCAAAACGCAGCTATCTAACAGAATGGTTTTCAATGTGTGCACTCAACTTCCAGAGTTAAACCCGTGTGTGGATTCAGCAGTCTGCAAACACTTTCTCTGCAGAGTCCCAAAACAGGCGTTTTCTGCCCATTACCAGCATATGGAAGAAACAGCAGTAAGCACGGGGAAATATCTGCTTCTAAATCCAAAACGCAGCTATCTAACAGAACCGTTGTCAATGTGTGCACTCAACTTCCAGAGTTAAACCCGTGTGTGGATTCAGCAGTCTGCAAACACTTTCTCTGCAGAGTCCCAAAACAGGCGTTTTCAGCCCATTACCGGCATATGGAAGAAACAGCAGTAAGCACAGGGAAATATCTGCTTCTAAATCCAAAACGCAGCTATTTAACAGAACGGTTGTCAATGTGTGCTCTCAAATTCCAGAGTTAAACCCGTGTGTGGATTCAGCAGTCTGCAAACACTTTCTCTGCAGAATCCCAAAACAGGCGTTTCCAGCCCATTACCGGCATTAGGAAGAAACAGCAGTAAGCACAGGGAAATATCTGCTTCTAAATCCAAAACGCAGCTATCTAACAGAACGGTTGTCAATGTGTGCACTCAACTTCCAGAGTTAAACCAGTGTGTGGATTCAGCAGTCTGCAAACACTTTCTCTGCAGAGTCCCAAAACAGGCGTTTTCAGCCCATTACCGGCATATGGAAGAAAAAGCAGTAAGCACAGGGAAATATCTGCTTCTAAATCAAAAACGCAGCTATCTAACAGAACGGTTGTCAATGTGTGCACTCAACTTCCAGAGATAAACCAGTGTGTGGATTCAGCAGTCTGCAAACACTTTCTCTGCAGAGTCCCAAAACAGGCGTTTTCAGCCCATTACCGGCATATGGAAGAAACAGTAGTAAGCACAGGGAAATATCTGCTTCTAAATACAAAACGCAGCTATCTAACAGAACGGTTGTCAATGTGTGCACTCAACTTCCAGAGTTAAACCGGTGTGTGGATTCAGAAGTCTGCAAACACTTTCTCTGCAGAGTCCCAAAACAGGCGTTTTCAGCCCATTACCGGCATATGGAAGAAACAGCAATAAGCACAGGGAAATATCTGCTTCTAAATCCAAAACGCAGCTATCTAACAGAACGGTTGTCAATGTGTGCACTCAACTTCCAGAGTTAAACCCGTGTGTGGATTCAGCAGTCTGCAAACACTTTCTCTGCAGAGTCCCAAAACAGGCGTTTTCAGCCCATTACCGGCATATGGAAGAAACAGCAGTAAGCGCAGGGAAATATCTGCTTCTAAATGCAAAACGCAGCTATCTAACAGAACGGTTGTCAATGTGTGCACTCAATTTCCAGAGTTAAACCCGTGTGTGGATTCAGCAGTCTGCAAACACTTTCTCTGCAGAGTCCCAAAACAGGCGTTTTCAGCCCATTACCGGCATATGGAAGAAACAGCAGTAAGCACAGGGAAATATCTGCTTCTAAATCCAAAACGCAGCTATCTAACAGAACGGTTGTCAATGTATGCACTCAACTTCCAGAGTTAAACCCGTGTGTGGATTCAGCAGTCTGCAAACACTTTCTCTGCAGAGTCCCAAAACAGGCGTTTTCAGCCCATTACCGGCATATGGAAGAAACAGCAGTAAGCACAGGGAAATATCTGCTTCTAAATCCAAAACGCAGCTATCTAATAGAACGGTTGTCAATGTGTGCACTCAACTTCCAGAGTTAAACCCGTGTGTGGATTCAGCAGTCTGCAAACACTTTCTGTGCAGAGTCCCAAAACAGGCGTTTTCAGCCCATTACCGGCATATGGAAGAAACAGCAGTAAGCACAGGGAAATATCTGCTTCTAAATCCAAAACGCAGCTATCTAACAGAACGGTTGTCAATGTGTGCACTCAACTTCCAGAGTTAAACCCGTGTGTGGATTCAGCAGTCTGCAAACACTTTCTCTGCAGAGTCCCAAAACAAGCGTTTTCAGCCCATTACCGGCATATGGAAGAAACAGCAGTAAGCACAGGGAAATATCTGCTTCTAAATCCAAAACGCAGCTATCTAACAGAACGGTTGTCAATGTGTGCACTCAACTTCCAGAGTTAAACCCGTGTGTGGATTCAGCAGTCTGCAAACACTTTCTCTGCAGAGTCCCAAAACAGGCGTTTTCAGCCCATTACCGGCATATGGAAGAAACAGCAGTAAGCACAGGGAAATATCTGCTTCTAAATCCAAAACGCAGCCATCTAACAGAACGGTTGTCAATGTGTGCACTCAACTTCCAGAGTTAAACCGGTGTGTGGATTCAGCAGTCTGCAAACACTTTCTCTGCAGAGTCCCAAAACAGGCGTTTCCAGCCCATTACCGGCGTATGGAAGAAACAGCAGTAAGCACAGGGAAATACCTCCTTCTAAATCCAAAACGCAGCTATCTAACAGAATGGTTTTCAATGTGTGCACTCAACTTCCAGAGTTAAACCCGTGTGTGGATTCAGCAGTCTGCAAACACTTTCTCTGCAGAGTCCCAAAACAGGCGTTTTCTGCCCATTACCAGC
Source organism: Aotus nancymaae (assembly GCF_030222135.1). Classification (NCBI taxonomy): domain Eukaryota; kingdom Metazoa; phylum Chordata; class Mammalia; order Primates; family Aotidae; genus Aotus; species Aotus nancymaae. The sequence goes on along the minus strand of NW_026988564.1, from coordinate 233,987 downwards.
ATATGGAAGAAACAGCAGTAAGCACGGGGAAATATCTGCTTCTAAATCCAAAACGCAGCTATCTAACAGAACGGTTGTCAATGTGTGCACTCAACTTCCAGAGTTAAACCCGTGTGTGGATTCAGCAGTCTGCAAACACTTTCTCTGCAGAGTCCCAAAACAGGCGTTTTCAGCCCATTACCGGCATATGGAAGAAACAGCAGTAAGCACAGGGAAATATCTGCTTCTAAATCCAAAACGCAGCTATTTAACAGAACGGTTGTCAATGTGTGCTCTCAACTTCCAGAGTTAAACCCGTGTGTGGATTCAGCAGTCTGCAAACACTTTCTCTGCAGAATCCCAAAACAGGCGTTTCCAGCCCATTACCGGCATTAGGAAGAAACAGCAGTAAGCACAGGGAAATATCTGCTTCTAAATCCAAAACGCAGCTATCTAACAGAACGGTTGTCAATGTGTGCACTCAACTTCCAGAGTTAAACCAGTGTGTGGATTCAGCAGTCTGCAAACACTTTCTCTGCAGAGTCCCAAAACAGGCGTTTTCAGCCCATTACCGGCATATGGAAAAAAAAGCAGTAAGCACAGGGAAATATCTGCTTCTAAATCAAAAACGCAGCTATCTAACAGAACGGTTGTCAATGTGTGCACTCAACTTCCAGAGATAAACCAGTGTGTGGATTCAGCAGTCTGCAAACACTTTCTCTGCAGAGTCCCAAAACAGGCGTTTTCAGCCCATTACCGGCATATGGAAGAAACAGTAGTAAGCACAGGGAAATATCTGCTTCTAAATACAAAACGCAGCTATCTAACAGAACGGTTGTCAATGTGTGCACTCAACTTCCAGAGTTAAACCGGTGTGTGGATTCAGAAGTCTGCAAACACTTTCTCTGCAGAGTCCCAAAACAGGCGTTTTCAGCCCATTACCGGCATAAGGAAGAAACAGCAGTAAGCACAGGGAAATATCTGCTTCTAAATCCAAAACGCAGCTATCTAACAGAACGGTTGTCAATGTGTGCACTCAACTTCCAGAGTTAAACCCATGTTTGGATTCAGCAGTCTGCAAACACTTTCTCTGCAGAGTCCCAAAACAGGCGTTTTCAGCCCATTACCGGCATATGGAAGAAACAGCAGTAAGCACAGGGAAATATCTGCTTCTAAATCCAAAACGCAGCTATCTAACAGAACGGTTGTCAATGTGTGCACTCAACTTCCAGAGTTAAACCGGTGTGTGGATTCAGCAGTCTGCAAACACTTTCTCTGCAGAGTCCCAAAACAGGCGTTTTCAGCCCATTACCGGCATATGGAAGAAACAGCAGTAAGCACAGGGAAATATCTGCTTCTAAATCCAAAACGCAGCTATCTAACAGAACGGTTTTCAATGTGTGCACTCAACTTCCAGAGTTAAACCCGTGTGTGGATTCAGCAGTCTGCAAACACTTTCTCTGCAGAGTCCCAAAACAGGCGTTTTCAGCCCATTACCGGCATATGGAAGAAACAGCAGTAAGCACAGGGAAATATCTGCTTCTAAATCCAAAACGCAGCTATCTAACAGAACGGTTGTCAATGTGTGCACTCACCTTCCAGAGTTAAACCGGTGTGTGGATTCAGCAGTCTGCAAACACTTTCTCTGCAGAGTCCCAAAACAGGCGTTTTCGCCCATTACCGGCATATGGAAGAAACAGCAGTAAGCACAGGGAAATATCTGCTTCTAAATCCAAAACGCAGCTATTTAACAGAACAGTTTTCAATGTGTGCACTCAACTTCCAGAGTTAAACCCGTGTGTGGATTCAGCAGTCTGCAAACACTTTCTCTGCAGAGTCCCAAAACAGGCGTTTTCAGCCCATTACCGGCATATGGAAGAAACAGCAGTAAGCACAGGTAAATATCTGCTTCTAAATCCAAAAAAAAAGCTATCTAACAGAACGGTTGTCAATGTGTGCACTCAACTTCCAGAGTTAAACCCGTGTGTGGATTCAGCAGTCTGCAAACACTTTCTCTGCAGAGTCCCAAAACAGGCGTTTTCAGCCCATTACCGGCATATGGAAGAAACAGCAGTAAGCACAGGGAAATATCTGCTTCTAAATCCAAAAAGGAGCTATTTAACTGATCGGTTGTCAATGTGTGCACTCAACTTCCAGATTTAAACACGTGTGTGTATTCAGCAGTCTGCAAACACTTTCTCTGCAGAGTCCCAAAACAGGCGTTTTCAGCCCATTACCGGCATATGGAAGAAACAGCAGTAAGCGCAGGGAAATATCTGCTTCTAAATACAAAACGCAGCTATCTAACACAACGGTTGTCAATGTGTGCACTCAACTTCCAGAGTTAAACCCGTGTGTGGATTCAGCAGTCTGCAAACACTTTCTCTGCAGAGTCCCAAAACAGGCGTTTTCAGCCCATTACCGGCATATGGAAGAAACAGCAGTAAGCACAGGGAAATATCTGCTTCTAAATCCAAAACGCAGCTATCTAACAGAACGGTTGTCAATGTATGCACTCAACTTCCAGAGTTAAACCCGTGTGTGGATTCAGCAGTCTGCAAACACTTTCTCTACAGAGTCCCATAACAGGCGTTTTCAGCCCATTACCAGCATATTGAAGAAACAGCAGTAAGCACTGGGAAATATCTGCTTCTAAATCAAAAACGCAGCTATCTAACAGAACGGTTGTCAAAGTGTGCACTCAACTTCCAGAGTTAAACCCGTGTGTGGATTCAGCAGTCTGCAAACACTTTCTCTGCAGAGTCCCAAAACAGGCGTTTTCAGCCCATTACCGGCATATGGAAGAAACAGCAGTAAGCACAGGGAAATATCTGCTTCTAAATCCAAAACGCAGCTATCTAACAGAACGGTTGTCAATGTGTGCACTCAACTTCCAGAGTTAAACCCGTGGGTGGATTCAGCAGTCTGCAAACACTTTCTCTGCAGAGTCCCAAAACAGGCGTTTTCAGCCCATTACCGGCATATGGAAGAAACAGCAGTAAGCACAGGGAAATATCTGCTTCTAAATCCAAAACGCAGCTATCTAACAGAACGGTTGTCAATGTGTGCACTCAACTTCCAGAGTTAAACCCGTGTGTGGATTCAGCAGTCTGCAAACACTTTCTCTGCAGAGTCCCAAAACAGGCGTTTTTCAGCCCATTACCGGCATATGGAAGAAACAGCAGTAAGCACAGGGAAATATCTGCTTCTAAATCCAAAACGCAGCTATCTAACAGAACGGTTGTCAATGTGTGCACTCAACTTCCAGAGTTAAACCGGTGTGTGGATTCAGCAGTCTGCAAACACTTTCTCTGCAGAGTCCCAAAACAGGCGTTTCCAGCCCATTACCGGCATATGGAAGAAACAGCAGTAAGCACAGGGAAATATCTGCTTCTAAATCCAAAACGCAGCTATCTAACAGAATGGTTTTCAATGTGTGCACTCAACTTCCAGAGTTTAAACCCGTGTGTGGATTCAGCAGTCTGCAAACACTTTCTCTGCAGAGTCCCAAAACAGGCGTTTTCAGCCCATTACCGGCATATGGAAGAAACAGCAGTAAGCACAGGGAAATATCTGCTTCTAAATCCAAAACGCAGCTATCTAACAGAACGGTTGTCAATGTGTGCACTCAACGTCCAGATTTAAACCGGTGTGTGGATTCAGCAGTCTGCAAACACTTTCTCTGCAGAGTCCCAAAACAGGCGTTTTCAGCCCATTACCGGCATATGGAAGAAACAGCAGTAAGCGCAGGGAAATATCTGCTTCTAAATCCAAAACGCAGCTATCTAACAGAACGGTTGTCAATGTGTGCACTCAACTTCCAGAGTTAAACCGGTGTGTGGATTCAGCAGTCTGCAAACACTTTCTCTGCAGAGTCCCAAAACAGGCGTTTTCAGCCCATTACCGGCATATGGAAGAAACAGCAGTAACCATAGGGAAATATCTGCTTCTAAATCCAAAACGCAGCTATCTAACAGAACGGTTGTCAATGTCTGCACTCAACTTCCAGAGTTAAACCCGTGTGTGGATTCAGCAGTCTGCAAACACTTTTTGTGCAGAGTCTCAAAACAGGCGTTTTCAGCCCAATAGGGGCATATGGAAGAAACAGCAGTAAGCACAGGGAAATATCTGCTTCTAAATCCAAAACGCAGCTATCTAACAGAACGGTTGTCAATGTGTGCACTCAACTTCCAGAGTTAAACCCGTGTGTGGATTCAGCAGTCTGCAAACACTTTCTCTGCAGAGTCCCAAAACAGGCGTTTTCAGCCCATTACCGGCATATGGAAGAAACAGCAGTAAGCACAGGGAAATATCTGCTTCTAAATCCAAAACGCAGCTATCTAACAGAATGGTTGTCAATGTGTGCACTCAACTTCCAGAGTTAAACCCGTGGGTGGATTCAGCAGTCTGCAAACACTTTCTCTGCAGAGTCCCAAAACAGGCGTTTTCAGCCCATTACCGGCATATGGAAGAAACAGCAGTAAGCACAGGGAAATATCTGCTTCTAAATCCAAAACGCCGCTATCTAACAGAATGGTTGTCAATGTGTGCACTCAACTTCCAGAGTTAAACCCGTGTGTGGATTCAGCAGTCTGCAAACACTTTCTCTGCAGAGTCCCAAAACAGGCGTTTTCAGCCCATTACCGGCATATGGAAGAAACAGCAGTAAGCACAGGGAAATATCTGCTTCTAAATCCAAAACGCAGCTATCTAACAGAACGGTTGTCAATGTGTGCACTCAACTTCCAGAGTTAAACCCGTGTGTGGATTCAGCAGTCTGCAAACAGTTTCTCTGCAGAGTCCCAAAACAGGCGTTTTCAGCCCAATTACCGGCATATGGAAGAAACAGCAGTAAGCACAGGGAAATATCCGCTTCTAAATCCAAAACGCAGCCATCTAACAGAACGGTTGTCAATGTGTGCACTCAACTTCCAGAGTTAAACCGGTGTGTGGATTCAGCAGTCTGCAAACACTTTCTCTGCAGGGTCCCAAAACAGGCGTTTCCAGCCCATTACCGGCATATGGAAGAAACAGCAGTAAGCACAGGGAAATATCTGCTTCTAAATCCAAAACGCAGCTATCTAACAGAATGGTTTTCAATGTGTGCACTCAACTTCCAGAGTTAAACCCGTGTGTGGATTCAGCAGTCTGCAAACACTTTCTCTGCAGAGTCCCAAAACAGGCGTTTTCAGCCCATTACCGGCATATGGAAGAAACAGCAGTAAGCACAGGGAAATATCTGCTTCTAAATCCAAAACGCAGCTATCTAACAGAACGGTTGTCAATGTGTGCACTCAACGTCCAGAGTTAAACTGGTGTGTGGATTCAGCAGTCTGCAAACACTTTCTCTGCAGAGTCCCAAAACAGGCGTTTTCAGCCCATTACCGGCATATGGAAGAAACAGCAGTAAGCACAGGGAAATATCTGCTTCTAAATCCAAAACGCAGCTATCTAACAGAACGGTTGTCAATGTGTGCACTCAACTTCCAGAGTTAAACCCGTGTGTGGATTCAGCAGTCTGCAAACACTTTCTCTGCAGAGTCCCAAAACAGGCGTTTTCAGCCCATTACCGGCATATGGAAGAAACAGCAGTAAGCACAGGGAAATATCTGCTTCTAAATCCAAAATGCAACCATCTAACAGAACGGTTGTCAATGTGTGCACACAACTTCCAGAGTTAATCCGGTGTGTGGATTCAGCAGTCTGCAAACACTTTCTCTGCAGAGTCCCAAAACAGGCGTTTCCAGCCCATTACCGGCATATGGAAGAAACAGCAGTAAGCACAGGGAAATACCTCCTTCTAAATCCAAAATGCAGCTATCTAACAGAATGGTTTTCAATGTGTGCACTCAACTTCCAGAGTTAAACCCGTGTGTGGATTCAGCAGTCTGCAAACACTTTCTCTGCAGAGTCCCAAAACAGGCGTTTTCAGCCCATTACCGGCATATGGAAGAAACAGCAGTAAGCACAGGGAAATATCTGCTTCTAAATCCAAAACGCAGCTATCTAACAGAACGGTTGTCATTGTGTGCACTCAACTTCCAGAGTTTAAACCGGTGTGTGGATTCAGCAGTCTGCAAACACTTTCTCTGCAGAGTCCCAAAACAGGCGTTTTCAGCCCTTTACCGGCATATGGAAGAAACAGCAGTAAGCACAGGGAAATATCTGCTTCTAAATCCAAAACGCAGCTATCTGACAGAACGGTTGTCAATGTCTGCACTCAACTTCCAGAGTTAAACCCGTGTGTGGATTCAGCAGTCTGCAAACACTTTTTGTGCAGAGTCTCAAAACAGGCGTTTTCAGCCCAATAGGGGCATATGGAAGAAACAGCAGTAAGCACAGGGAAATATCTGCTTCTAAATCCAAAACGCAGCTATCTAACAGAACGGTTGTCAATGTGTGCACTCAACTTCCAGAGTTAAACCCGTGTGTGGATTCAGCAGTCTGCAAACACTTTCTCTGCAGAGTCCCAAAACAGGCGTTTTCAGCCCATTACCGGCATATGGAAGAAACAGCAGTAAGCACAGGGAAATATCTGCTTCTAAATCCAAAACGCAGCTATTTAACTGATCGGTTGTCAATGTGTGCACTCAATTTCCAGATTTAAACCCGTGTGTGTATTCAGCAGTCTGCAAACACTTTCTCTGCAGAGTCCCAAAACAGGCGTTTTCAGCCCATTACCGGCATATGGAAGAAACAGCAGTAAGCGCAGGGAAATATCTGCTTCTAAATACAAAACGCAGCTATCTAACACAACGGTTGTCAATGTGTGCACTCAACTTCCAGAGTTAAACCCGTGTGTGGATTCAGCAGTCTACAAACACTTTCTCTGCAGAGTCCCAAAACAGGCGTTTTCAGCCCATTACCGACATATGGAAGAAACAGCAGTAAGCACAGGGAAATATCTGCTTCTAAATCCAAAACGCAGCTATCTAACAGAACGGTTGTCAATGTATGCACTCAACTTCCAGAGTTAAACCCGTGTGTGGATTCAGCAGTCTGCAAACACTTTCTCTGCAGAGTCCCAAAACAGGCGTTTCCAGCCCATTACCGGCATATGGAAGAAACAGCAGTAAGCACTGGGAAATATCTGCTTCTAAATCAAAAACACAGCTATCTAACAGAACGGTTGTCAATGTGTGCACTCAACTTCCAGAGTTAAACCGGTGTGTGGATTCAGCAGTCTGCAAACACTTTCTCTGCAGAGTCCCAAAACAGGCGTTTTCAGCCCATTACCGGCATATGGAAGAAACAGCAGTAAGCACAGGGAAATATCTGTTTCTAAATCCAAAACGCCGCTATCTAACAGAATGGTTGTCAATGTGTGCACTCAACTTCCAGAGTTAAACCCGTGTGTGGATTCAGCAGTCTGCAAACACTTTCTCTGCAGAGTCCCAAAACAGGCGTTTTCAGCCCATTACCGGCATATGGAAGAAACAGCAGTAAGCACAGGGAAATATCTGCTTCTAAATCCAAAACGCAGCTATCTAACAGAACGGTTGTCAATGTGTGCACTCAACTTCCAGAGTTAAACCCGTGTGTGGATTCAGCAGTCTGCAAACAGTTTCTCTGCAGAGTCCCAAAACAGGCGTTTTCAGCCCATTACCGGCATATGGAAGAAACAGCAGTAAGCACAGGGAAATATCCGCTTCTAAATCCAAAACGCAGCCATCTAACAGAACGGTTGTCAATGTGTGCACTCAACTTCCAGAGTTAAACCGGTGTGTGGATTCAGCAGTCTGCAAACACTTTCTCTGCAGGGTCCCAAAACAGGCGTTTCCAGCCCATTACCGGCATATGGAAGATACAGCAGTAAGCACAGGGAAATATCTGCTTCTAAATCCAAAACGCAGCTATCTAACAGAATGGTTTTCAATGTGTGCACTCAACTTCCAGAGTTAAACCCGTGTGTGGATTCAGCAGTCTGCAAACACTTTCTCTGCAGAGTCCCAAAACAGGCGTTTTCAGCCCATTACCGGCATATGGAAGAAACAGCAGTAAGCACAGGGAAATATCTGCTTCTAAATCCAAAACGCAGCTATCTAACAGAACGGTTGTCATTGTGTGCACTCAACTTCCAGAGTTAAACCGGTGTGTGGATTCAGCAGTCTGCAAACACTTTCTCTGCAGAGTCCCAAAACAGGCGTTTTCAGCCCTTTACCGGCATATGGAAGAAACAGCAGTAAGCACAGGGAAATATCTGCTTCTAAATCCAAAACGCAGCTATCTAACAGAACGGTTGTCAATGTCTGCACTCAACTTCCAGAGTTAAACCCGTGTGTGGATTCAGCAGTCTGCAAACACTTTTTGTGCAGAGTCTCAAAACAGGCGTTTTCAGCCCAATAGGGGCATATGGAAGAAACAGCAGTAAGCACAGGGAAATATCTGCTTCTAAATCCAAAACGCAGCTATCTAACAGAACGGTTGTCAATGTGTGCACTCAACTTCCAGAGTTAAACCCGTGTGTGGATTCAGCAGTCTGCAAACACTTTCTGTGCAGAGTCCCAAAACAGGCGTTTTCAGCCCATTACCGGCATATGGTAGAAACAGCAATAAGCACAGGGAAATATCTGCTTCTAAATCCAAAATGCAGCTATCTAACAGAACGGTTGTCAATGTGTGCACTCAACTTCCAGAGTTAAACCCGTGTGTGGATTCAGCAGTCTGCAAACACTTTCTCTGCAGAGTCCCAAAACAGGCGTTTCCAGCCCATTACCGGCATATGGAAGAAACAGCAGTAAGCACAGGGAAATACCTCCTTCTAAATCCAAAACGCAGCTATCTAACAGAACGGTTGTCAATGTGTGCACTCAACTTCCAGAGTTAAACCCGTGTGTGGATTCAGCAGTCTGCAAACACTTTTTGTGCAGAGTCTCAAAACAGGCGTTTTCAGCCCAATAGGGGCATATGGAAGAAACAGCAGTAAGCACAGGGAAATATCTGCTTCTAAATCCAAAACGCAGCTATCTAACAGAACGGTTGTCAATGTGTGCACTTAACTTCCAGAGTTAAACCCGTGTGTGGATTCAGCAGTCTGCAAACACTTTCTCTGCAGAGTCCCAAAACAGGCGTTTTCAGCCCATTACCGGCATATGGAAGAAACAGCAGTAAGCACAGGGAAATATCTGCTTCTAAATCCAAAACGCAGCTATCTAACAGAACGGTTGTCAATGTGTGCACTCAACTTCCAGAGTTAAACCCGTGTGTGGATTCAGCAGTCTGCAAACACTTTCTGTGCAGAGTCCCAAAACAGGCGTTTTCAGCCCATTACCGGCATATGGAAGAAACAGCAGTAAGCACAGGGAAATATCTGCTTCTAAATCCAAAACGCAGCTATCTAACAGAACGGTTGTCAATGTGTGCACTCAACTTCCAGAGTTAAACCCGTGTGTGGATTCAGCAGTCTGCAAACACTTTCTCTGCAGAGTCCCAAAACAGGCGTTTTCAGCCCATTACCGGCATATGGAAGAAACAGCAGTAAGCACAGGTAAATATCTGCTTCTAAATCCAAAAAAACAGCTATCTAACAGAACGGTTGTCAATGTGTGCACTCAACTTCCAGAGTTAAACCCGTGTGTGGATTCAGCAGTCTGCAAACACTTTCTCTGCAGAGTCCCAAAACAGGCGTTTTCAGCCCATTACCGGCATATGGAAGAAACAGCAGTAAGCACAGGGAAATACCTCCTTCTAAATCCAAAACGCAGCTATTTAACTGATCGGTTGTCAATGTGTGCACTCAACTTCCAGATTTAAACACGTGTGTGTATTCAGCAGTCTGCAAACACTTTCTCTGCAGAGTCCCAAAACAGGCGTTCTCAGCCCATTACCGGCATATGGAAGAAACAGCAGTAAGCACAGGGAAATATCTGCTTCTAAATCCAAAACGCAGCTATCTAACAGAACGGTTGTCAATGTATGCACTCAACTTCCAGAGTTAAACCCGTGTGTGGATTCAGCAGTCTGCAAACACTTTCTCTACAGAGTCCCAAAACAGGCGTTTTCAGCCCATTACCGGCATATTGAAGAAACAGCAGTAAGCACTGGGAAATATCTGCTTCTAAATCCAAAACGCAGCTATCTAACAGAACGGTTGTCAAAGTGTGCACTCAACTTCCAGAGTTAAACCCGTGTGTGGATTCAGCAGTCTGCAAACACTTTCTCTGCAGAGTCCCAAAACAGGCGTTTTCAGCCCATTACCGGCATATGGAAGAAACAGCAGTAAGCACAGGGAAATATCTGCTTCTAAATCCAAAACGCAGCTATCTAACAGAACGGTTGTCAATGTGTGCACTCAACTTCCAGAGTTAAACCCGTGGGTGGATTCAGCAGTCTGCAAACACTTTCTCTGCAGAGTCCCAAAACAGGCGTTTTCAGCCCATTACCGGCATATGGAAGAAACAGCAGTAAGCACAGGGAAATATCTGCTTCTAAATCCAAAACGCAGCTATCTAACAGAACGGTTGTCAATGTGTGCACTCAACTTCCAGAGTTAAACCCGTGTGTGGATTCAGCAGTCTGCAAACACTTTCTCTGCAGAGTCCCAAAACAGGCGTTTTCAGCCCATTACCGGCATATGGAAGAAACAGCAGTAAGCACAGGGAAATATCTGCTTCTAAATCCAAAACGCAGCAATCTAACAGAACGGTTGTCAATGTGTGCACTCAACTTCCAGAGTTAAACCGGTGTGTGGATTCAGCAGTCTGCAAACACTTTCTCTGCAGAGTCCCAAAACAGGCGTTTCCAGCCCATTACCGGCATATGGAAGAAACAGCAGTAAGCACAGGGAAATATCTGCTTCTAAATCCAAAACGCAGCTATCTAACAGAATGGTTTTCAATGTGTGCACTCAACTTCCAGAGTTAAACCCGTGTGTGGATTCAGCAGTCTGCAAACACTTTCTCTGCAGAGTCCCAAAACAGGCGTTTTCAGCCCATTACCGGCATATGGAAGAAACAGCAGTAAGCACAGGGAAATATCTGCTTCTAAATCCAAAACGCAGCTATCTAACAGAACGGTTGTCAATGTGTGCACTCAACGTCCAGATTTAAACCGGTGTGTGGATTCAGCAGTCTGCAAACACTTTCTCTGCACAGTCCCAAAACAGGCGTTTTCAGCCCATTACCGGCATATGGAAGAAACAGCAGTAAGCACAGGGAAATATCTGCTTCTAAATCCAAAACGCAGCTATCTAACAGAACGGTTGTCAATGTGTGCACTCAACTTCCAGAGTTAAACCGGTGTGTGGATTCAGCAGTCTGCAAACACTTTCTCTGCAGAGTCCCAAAACAGGCGTTTTCAGCCCATTACCGGCATATGGAAGAAACAGCAGTAACCATAGGGAAATATCTGCTTCTAAATCCAAAACGCAGCTATCTAACAGAACGGTTGTCAATGTCTGCACTCAACTTCCAGAGTTAAACCCGTGTGTGGATTCAGCAGTCTGCAAACACTTTTTGTGCAGAGTCTCAAAACAGGCGTTTTCAGCCCAATAGGGGCATATGGAAGAAACAGCAGTAAGCACAGGGAAATATCTGCTTCTAAATCCAAAACGCAGCTATCTAACAGAACGGTTGTCAATGTGTGCACTCAACTTCCAGAGTTAAACCCGTGTGTGGATTCAGCAGTCTGCAAACACTTTCTCTGCAGAGTCCCAAAACAGGCGTTTTCAGCCCATTACCGGCATATGGAAGAAACAGCAGTAAGCACAGGGAAATATCTGCTTCTAAATCCAAAACGCAGCTATCTAACAGAACGGTTGTCAATGTGTGCACTCAACTTCCAGAGTTAAACCCGTGTGTGGATTCAGCAGTCTGCAAACACTTTCTCTGCAGAGTCCCAAAACAGGCGTTTTCAGCCCATTACCGGCATATGGAAGAAACAGCAGTAAGCACAGGGAAATATCTGCTTCTAAATCCAAAACGCAGCTATCTAACAGAACGGTTGTCAATGTGTGCACTCAACTTCCAGAGTTAAACCCGTGTGTGGATTCAGCAGTCTGCAAACACTTTCTCTGCAGAGTCCCAAAACAGGCGTTTTCAGCCCATTACCGGCATATGGAAGAAACAGCAGTAAGCACAGGGAAATATCTGCTTCTAAATCCAAAACGCAGCTATCTAACAGAACGGTTGTCAATGTGTGCACTCAACTTCCAGAGTTAAACCCGTGTGTGGATTCAGCAGTCTGCAAACACTTTCTCTGCAGAGTCCCAAAACAGGCGTTTTCAACCCATTACCGGCATATGGAAGAAACAGCAGTAAGCACAGGGAAATATCTGCTTCTAAATCCAAAACGCAGCTATCTAACAGAACGGTTTTCAATGTGTGCACTCAACTTCCAGAGTTAAACCCGTGTGTGGATTCAGCAGTCTGCAAACACTTTCTCTGCAGAGTCCCAAAACAGGCGTTTTCAGCCCATTACCGGCATATGGAAGAAACAGCAGTAAGCACAGGGAAATATCTGCTTCTAAATCCGAAACGCAGCTATCTAACAGAACGGTTGTCAATGTGTGCACTCACCTTCCAGAGTTAAACCGGTGTGTGGATTCAGCAGTCTGCAAACACTTTCTGTGCAGAGTCCCAAAACAGGCGTTTTCGCCCATTACCGGCATATGGAAGAAACAGCAGTAAGCACAGGGAAATATCTGCTTCTAAATCCAAAACGCAGCTATTTAACAGAACGGTTTTCAATGTGTGCACTCAACTTCCAGAGTTAAACCCGTGTGTGGATTCAGCAGTCTGCAAACACTTTCTCTGCAGAGTCCCAAAACAGGCGTTTTCAGCCCATTACCGGCATATGGAAGAAACAGCAGTAAGCACAGGGAAATATCTGCTTCTAAATCCAAAACGCAGCTATCTAACAGAACGGTTGTCAATGTGTGCACTCAACTTCCAGAGTTAAACCCGTGTGTGGATTCAGCAGTCTGCAAACACTTTCTCTGCAGAGTCCCAAAACAGGCGTTTTCAGCCCAATACCGGCATATGGAAGAAACAGCAGTAAGCACAGGGAAATATCTGCTTCTAAATCCAAAACGCAGCTATTTAACTGATCGGTTGTCAATGTGTGCACTCAATTTCCAGATTTAAACCCGTGTGTGTATTCAGCAGTCTGCAAACACTTTCTCTGCAGAGTCCCAAAACAGGCGTTTTCAGCCCATTACCGGCATATGGAAGAAACAGCAGTAAGCGCAGGGAAATATCTGCTTCTAAATACAAAACGCAGCTATCTAACACAACGGTTGTCAATGTGTGCACTCAACTTCCAGAGTTAAACCCGTGTGTGGATTCAGCAGTCTACAAAAACTTTCTCTGCAGAGTCCCAAAACAGGCGTTTTCAGCCCATTACCGACATATGGAAGAAACAGCAGTAAGCACAGGGAAATATCTGCTTCTAAATCCAAAACGCAGCTATCTAACAGAACGGTTGTCAATGTATGCACTCAACTTCCAGAGTTAAACCCGTGTGTGGATTCAGCAGTCTGCAAACACTTTCTCTGCAGAGTCCCAAAACAGGCGTTTCCAGCCCATTACCGGCATATTGAAGAAACAGCAGTAAGCACTGGGAAATATCTGCTTCTAAATCAAAAACACAGCTATCTAACAGAACGGTTGTCAATGTGTGCACTCAACTTCCAGAGTTAAACCCGTGTGTGGATTCAGCAGTCTGCAAACACTTTCTCTGCAGAGTCCCAAAACAGGCGTTTTCAGCCCATTACCGGCATATGGAAGAAACAGCAGTAAGCACAGGGAAATATCTGCTTCTAAATCCAAAACGCCGCTATCTAACAGAATGGTTGTCAATGTGTGCACTCAACTTCCAGAGTTAAACCCGTGTGTGGATTCAGCAGTCTGCAAACACTTTCTCTGCAGAGTCCCAAAACAGGCGTTTTCAGCCCATTACCGGCATATGGAAGAAACAGCAGTAAGCACAGGGAAATATCTGCTTCTAAATCCAAAACGCAGCTATCTAACAGAACGGTTGTCAATGTGTGCACTCAACTTCCAGAGTTAAACCCGTGTGTGGATTCAGCAGTCTGCAAACAGTTTCTCTGCAGAGTCCCAAAACAGGCGTTTTCAGCCCATTACCGGCATATGGAAGAAACAGCAGTAAGCACAGGGAAATATCCGCTTCTAAATCCAAAACGCAGCCATCTAACAGAACGGTTGTCAATGTGTGCACTCAACTTCCAGAGTTAAACCCGTGTGTGGATTCAGCAGTCTGCAAACACTTTCTCTGCAGGGTCCCAAAACAGGCGTTTCCAGCCCATTACCGGCATATGGAAGAAACAGCAGTAAGCACAGGGAAATATCTGCTTCTAAATCCAAAACGCAGCTATCTAACAGAATGGTTTTCAATGTGTGCACTCAACTTCCAGAGTTAAACCCGTGTGTGGATTCAGCAGTCTGCAAACACTTTCTCTGCAGAGTCCCAAAACAGGCGTTTTCAGCCCATTACCGGCATATGGAAGAAACAGCAGTAAGCACAGGGAAATATCTGCTTCTAAATCCAAAACGCAGCTATCTAACAGAACGGTTGTCAATGTGTGCACTCAACGTCCAGAGTTAAACTGGTGTGTGGATTCAGCAGTCTGCAAACACTTTCTCTGCAGAGTCCCAAAACAGGCGTTTTCAGCCCATTACCGGCATATGGAAGAAACAGCAGTAAGCAGAGGGAAATATCTGCTTCTAAATCCAAAACGCAGCTATCTAACAGAACGGTTGTCAATGTGTGCACTCAACTTCCAGAGTTAAACCCGTGTGTGGATTCAGCAGTCTGCAAACACTTTCTCTGCAGAGTCCCAAAACAGGCGTTTTCAGCCCATTACCGGCATATGGAAGAAACAGCAGTAAGCACAGGGAAATATCTGCTTCTAAATCCAAAACGCAACCATCTAACAGAACGGTTGTCAATGTGTGCACACAACTTCCAGAGTTAATCCGGTGTGTGGATTCAGCAGTCTGCAAACACTTTCTCTGCAGAGTCCCAAAACAGGCGTTTCCAGCCCATTACCGGCATATGGAAGAAACAGCAGTAAGCACAGGGAAATACCTCCTTCTAAATCCAAAATGCAGCTATCTAACAGAATGGTTTTCAATGTGTGCACTCAACTTCCAGAGTTAAACCCGTGTGTGGATTCAGCAGTCTGCAAACACTTTCTCTGCAGAGTCCCAAAACAGGCGTTTTCAGCCCATTACCGGCATATGGAAGAAACAGCAGTAAGCACAGGGAAATATCTGCTTCTAAATCCAAAACGCAGCTATCTAACAGAACGGTTGTCATTGTGTGCACTCAACTTCCAGAGTTAAACCGGTGTGTGGATTCAGCAGTCTGCAAACACTTTCTCTGCAGAGTCCCAAAACAGGCGTTTTCAGCCCTTTACCGGCATATGGAAGAAACAGCAGTAAGCACAGGGAAATATCTGCTTCTAAATCCAAAACGCAGCTATCTAACAGAACGGTTGTCAATGTCTGCACTCAACTTCCAGAGTTAAACCCGTGTGTGGATTCAGCAGTCTGCAAACACTTTTTGTGCAGAGTCTCAAAACAGGCGTTTTCAGCCCAATAGGGGCATATGGAAGAAACAGCAGTAAGCACAGGGAAATATCTGCTTCTAAATCCAAAACGCAGCTATCTAACAGAACGGTTGTCAATGTGTGCACTCAACTTCCAGAGTTAAACCCGTGTGTGGATTCAGCAGTCTGCAAACACTTTCTCTGCAGAGTCCCAAAACAGGCGTTTTCAGCCCATTACCGGCATATGGAAGAAACAGCAGTAAGCACAGGGAAATATCTGCTTCTAAATCCAAAACGCAGCTATTTAACTGATCGGTTGTCAATGTGTGCACTCAATTTCCAGATTTAAACCCGTGTGTGTATTCAGCAGTCTGCAAACACTTTCTCTGCAGAGTCCCAAAACAGGCGTTTTCAGCCCGTTACCGGCATATGGAAGAAACAGCAGTAAGCACAGGGAAATATCTGCTTCTAAATCCAAAACGCAGCTATCTAACAGAACGGTTGTCAATGTGTGCACTCAACTTCCAGAGTTAAACCCGTGTGTGGATTCAGCAGTCTGCAAACAGTTTCTCTGCAGAGTCCCAAAACAGGCGTTTTCAGCCCATTACCGGCATATGGAAGAAACAGCAGTAAGCACAGGGAAATATCCGCTTCTAAATCCAAAACGCAGCCATCTAACAGAACGGTTGTCAATGTGTGCACTCAACTTCCAGAGTTAAACCGGTGTGTGGATTCAGCAGTCTGCAAACACTTTCTCTGCAGGGTCCCAAAACAGGCGTTTCCAGCCCATTACCGGCATATGGAAGAAACAGCAGTAAGCACAGGGAAATATCTGCTTCTAAATCCAAAACGCAGCTATCTAACAGAATGGTTTTCAATGTGTGCACTCAACTTCCAGAGTTAAACCCGTGTGTGGATTCAGCAGTCTGCAAACACTTTCTCTGCAGAGTCCCAAAACAGGCGTTTTCAGCCCATTACCGGCATATGGAAGAAACAGCAGTAAGCACAGGGAAATATCTGCTTCTAAATCCAAAACGCAGCTATCTAACAGAACGGTTGTCAATGTGTGCACTCAACGTCCAGAGTTAAACTGGTGTGTGGATTCAGCAGTCTGCAAACACTTTCTCTGCAGAGTCCCAAAACAGGCGTTTTCAGCCCATTACCGGCATATGGAAGAAACAGCAGTAAGCACAGGGAAATATCTGCTTCTAAATCCAAAACGCAGCTATCTAACAGAACGGTTGTCAATGTGTGCACTCAACTTCCAGAGTTAAACCCGTGTGTGGATTCAGCAGTCTGCAAACACTTTCTCTGCAGAGTCCCAAAACAGGCGTTTTCAGCCCATTACCGGCATATGGAAGAAACAGCAGTAAGCACAGGGAAATATCTGCTTCTAAATCCAAAACGCAACCATCTAACAGAACGGTTGTCAATGTGTGCACACAACTTCCAGAGTTAATCCGGTGTGTGGATTCAGCAGTCTGCAAACACTTTCTCTGCAGAGTCCCAAAACAGGCGTTTCCAGCCCATTACCGGCATATGGAAGAAACAGCAGTAAGCACAGGGAAATACCTCCTTCTAAATCCAAAATGCAGCTATCTAACAGAATGGTTTTCAATGTGTGCACTCAACTTCCAGAGTTAAACCCGTGTGTGGATTCAGCAGTCTGCAAACACTTTCTCTGCAGAGTCCCAAAACAGGCGTTTTCAGCCCATTACCGGCATATGGAAGAAACAGCAGTAAGCACAGGGAAATATCTGCTTCTAAATCCAAAACGCAGCTATCTAACAGAACGGTTGTCATTGTGTGCACTCAACTTCCAGAGTTAAACCGGTGTGTGGATTCAGCAGTCTGCAAACACTTTCTCTGCAGAGTCCCAAAACAGGCGTTTTCAGCCCTTTACCGGCATATGGAAGAAACAGCAGTAAGCACAGGGAAATATCTGCTTCTAAATCCAAAACGCAGCTATCTAACAGAACGGTTGTCAATGTCTGCACTCAACTTCCAGAGTTAAACCCGTGTGTGGATTCAGCAGTCTGCAAACACTTTTTGTGCAGAGTCTCAAAACAGGCGTTTTCAGCCCAATAGGGGCATATGGAAGAAACAGCAGTAAGCACAGGGAAATATCTGCTTCTAAATCCAAAACGCAGCTATCTAACAGAACGGTTGTCAATGTGTGCACTCAACTTCCAGAGTTAAACCCGTGTGTGGATTCAGCAGTCTGCAAACACTTTCTGTGCAGAGTCCCAAAACAGGCGTTTTCAGCCCATTACCGGCATATGGTAGAAACAGCAATAAGCACAGGGAAATATCTGCTTCTAAATCCAAAATGCAGCTATCTAACAGAACGGTTGTCAATGTGTGCACTCAACTTCCAGAGTTAAACCCGTGTGTGGATTCAGCAGTCTGCAAACACTTTCTCTGCAGAGTCCCAAAACAGGCGTTTCCAGCCCATTACCGGCATATGGAAGAAACAGCAGTAAGCACAGGGAAATACCTCCTTCTAAATCCAAAACGCAGCTATCTAACAGAACGGTTGTCAATGTGTGCACTCAACTTCCAGAGTTAAACCCGTGTGTGGATTCAGCAGTCTGCAAACACTTTTTGTGCAGAGTCTCAAAACAGGCGTTTTCAGCCCAATAGGGGCATATGGAAGAAACAGCAGTAAGCACAGGGAAATATCTGCTTCTAAATCCAAAACGCAGCTATCTAACAGAACGGTTGTCAATGTGTGCACTTAACTTCCAGAGTTAAACCCGTGTGTGGATTCAGCAGTCTGCAAACACTTTCTCTGCAGAGTCCCAAAACAGGCGTTTTCAGCCCATTACCGGCATATGGAAGAAACAGCAGTAAGCATAGGGAAATATCTGCTTCTAAATCCAAAACGCAGCTATCTAACAGAACGGTTGTCAATGTGTGCACTCAACTTCCAGAGTTAAACCCGTGTGTGGATTCAGCAGTCTGCAAACACTTTCTCTGCAGAGTCCCAAAACAGGCGTTTTCAGCCCATTACCGGCATATGGAAGAAACAGCAGTAAGCACAGGGAAATATCTGCTTCTAAATCCAAAACGCAGCTATCCAACAGAACGGTTGTCAATGTGTGCACTCAACTTCCAGAGTTAAACCCGTGTGTGGATTCAGCAGTCTGCAAACACTTTCTCTGCAGAGTCCCAAAACAGGCGTTTTCAGCCCATTACCGGCATATGGAAGAAACAGCAGTAAGCACAGGGAAATATCTGCTTCTAAATCCAAAACGCAGCTATCTAACAGAACGGTTGTCAATGTGTGCACTCAACTTCCAGAGTTAAACCCGTGTGTGGATTCAGCAGTCTGCAAACACTTTCTCTGCAGAGTCCCAAAACAGGCGTTTTCAGCCCATTACCGGCATAAGGAAGAAACAGCAGTAAGCACAGGGAAATATCTGCTTCTAAATCCAAAACGCAGCTACCTAACAGAGCGGTTGTCAATGTGTGCACTCAACTTCCAGAGCTAAACCCGTGTGTGGATTCAGCAGTCTGCAAACACTTTCTCTGCAGAGTCCCAAAACAGGCGTTTTCAGCCCATTACCGGCATATGGAAGAAACAGCAGTAAGCACAGGGAAATATCTGCTTCTAAATCCAAAACGCAGCTATCTAACAGAACGGTTGTCAATGTGTGCACTCAACTTCCAGAGTTAAACCCGTGTGTGGATTCAGCAGTCTGCAAACACTTTCTCTGCAGAGTCCCAAAACAGGCGTTTTCAGCCCATTACCGGCATATGGAAGAAACAGCAGTAAGCACAGGGAAATATCTGCTTCTAAATCCAAAACGCAGCTATCTAACAGAACGGTTGTCAATGTGTGCACTCAACTTCCAGAGTTAAACCCGTGTGTGGATTCAGCAGTCTGCAAACACTTTCTCTGCAGAGTCCCAAAACAGGCGTTTTCAGCCCATTACCGGCATATGGAAGAAACAGCAGTAAGCACAGGGAAATATCTGCTTCTAAATCCAAAACGCAGCTCTCTAACAGAACGGTTGTCAATGTGTGCACTCAACTTCCAGAGTTAAACCCGTGTGTGGATTCAGCAGTTTGCAAACACTTTCTCTGCAGAGTCCCAAAACAGGCGTTTTCAGCCCATTACCGGCATATGGAAGAAACAGCAGTAAGCACAGGGAAATATCTGCTTCTAAATCCAAAACGCAGCTATCTAACAGAACGGTTGTCAATGTGTGCACTCAACTTCCAGAGTTAAACCCGTGTGTGGATTCAGCAGTCTGCAAACACTTTCTCTGCAGAGTCCCAAAACAGGCGTTTTCAGCCCATTACCGGCATATGGAAGAAACAGCAGTAAGCACAGGGAAATATCTGCTTCTAAACCCAAAACGCAGCTATCTAACAGAACGGTTGTCAATGTGTGCACTCAACTTCCAGAGTTAAACCCGTGTGTGGATTCAGCAGTCTGCAAACACTTTCTCTGCAGAGTCCCAAAACAGGCGTTTTCAGCCCATTACCGGCATATGGAAGAAACAGCAGTAAGCACAGGGAAATATCTGCTTCTAAACCCAAAACGCAGCTATCTAACAGAACGGTTGTCAATGTGTGCACTCAACTTCCAGAGTTAAACCCGTGTGTGGATTCAGCAGTCTGCAAAGACTTTCTGTGCAGAGTCCCCAAACAGGCGTTTTCAGCCCATTACCGGCATATGGAAGAAACAGCAGTAAGCACAGGGAAATATCTGCTTCTAAACCCAAAACACAGCTATCTAACAGAACGGTTGTCAATGTGTGCACTCAACTTCCAGAGTTAAACCCGTGTGTGGATTCAGCAGTCTGCAAACACTTTCTGTGCAGAGTCCCAAAACAGGCGTTTTCAGCCCATTACCGGCATATGGAAGAAACAGCAGTAAGCACAGGGAAATATCTGCTTCTAAACCCAAAACGCAGCTATCTAACAGAACGGTTGTCAATGTGTGCACTCAACTTCCAGAGTTAAACCCGTGTGTGGATTCAGCAGTCTGCAAACACTTTCTGTGCAGAGTCCCCAAACAGGCGTTTTCAGCCCATTACCGGCATATGGAAGAAACAGCAGTAAGCACAGGGAAATATCTGCTTCTAAATCCAAAACGCAGCTATCTAACAGAACGGTTGTCAATGTGTGCACTCAACTTCCAGAGTTAAACCCGTGTGTGGATTCAGCAGTCTGCAAACACTTTCTGTGCAGAGTCCCAAAACAGGCGTTTTCAGCCCATTACCGGCATATGGAAGAAACAGCAGTAAGCACAGGGAAATATCTGCTTCTAAATCCAAAACGCAGCTATCTAACAGAACGGTTGTCAATGTGTGCACTCAACTTCCAGAGTTAAACCCGTGTGTGGATTCAGCAGTCTGCAAACACTGTCTCTGCAGAGTCCCAAAACAGGCGTTTTCAGCCCATTACCGGCATATGGAAGAAACAGCAGTAAGCACAGGGAAATATCTGCTTCTAAATCCAAAACGCAGCTATCTAACAGAACGGTTGTCAATGTGTGCACTCAACTTCCAGAGTTAAACCCGTGTGTGGATTCAGCAGTCTGCAAACACTTTCTGTGCAGAGTCCCAAAACAGGCGTTTTCAGCCCATTACCGGCATATGGAAGAAACAGCAGTAAGCACAGGGAAATATCTGCTTCTAAATCCAAAACGCAGCTATCTAACAGAACGGTTGTCAATGTGTGCACTCAACTTCCAGAGTTAAACCCGTGTGTGGATACAGCAGTCTGCAAACACTGTCTCTGCAGAGTCCCAAAACAGGCGTTTTCAGCCCATTACCGGCATATGGAAGAAACAGCAGTAAGCACAGGGAAATATCTGCTTCTAAATCCAAAACGCAGCTATCTAACAGAACGGTTGTCAATGTGTGCACTCAACTTCCAGAGTTAAACCCGTGTGTGGATTCAGCAGTCTGCAAACACTTTCTGTGCAGAGTCCCAAAACAGGCGTTTTCAGCCCATTACCGGCATATGGAAGAAACAGCAGTAAGCACAGGGAAATATCTGCTTCTAAATCCAAAACGCAGCTATCTAACAGAACGGTTGTCAATGTGTGCACTCAACTTCCAGAGTTAAACCCGTGTGTGGATTCAGCAGTCTGCAAACACTTTCTCTGCAGAGTCCCAAAACAGGCGTTTTCAGCCCATTACCGGCATATGGAAGAATCAGCAGTAAGCACAGGGAAATATCTGCTTCTAAATCCAAAACGCAGCTATCTAACAGAACGGTTGTCAATGTGTGCACTCAACTTCCAGAGTTAAACCCGTGTGTGGATTCAGCAGTCTGCAAACACTTTCTCTGCAGAGTCCCAAAACAGGCGTTTTCAGCCCATTACCGGCATATGGAAGAAACAGCAGTAAGCACAGGGAAATATCTGCTTCTAAATCCAAAACGCAGCTATCTAACAGAACGGTTGTCAATGTGTGCACTCAACTTCCAGAGTTAAACCCGTGTGTGGATTCAGCAGTCTGCAAACACTTTCTCTGCAGAGTCCCAAAACAGGCGTTTTCAGCCCATTACCGGCATATGGAAGAAACAGCAGTAAGCACAGGGAAATATCTGCTTCTAAATCCAAAACGCAGCTCTCTAACAGAACGGTTGTCAATGTGTGCACTCAACTTCCAGAGTTAAACCCGTGTGTGGATTCAGCAGTCTGCAAACACTTTCTCTGCAGAGTCCCAAAACAGGCGTTTTCAGCCCATTACCGGCATATGGAAGAAACAGCAGTAAGCACAGGGAAATATCTGCTTCTAAATCCAAAACGCAGCTATCTAACAGAACGGTTGTCAATGTGTGCACTCAACTTCCAGAGTTAAACCCGTGTGTGGATTCAGCAGTCTGCAAACACTTTCTCTGCAGAGTCCCAAAACAGGCGTTTTCAGCCCATTACCGGCATATGGAAGAAACAGCAGTAAGCACAGGGAAATATCTGCTTCTAAATCCAAAACGCAGCTATCTAACAGAACGGTTGTCATTGTGTGCACTCAACTTCCAGAGTTAAACCGGTGTGTGGATTCAGCAGTCTGCAAACACTTTCTCTGCAGAGTCCCAAAACAGGCGTTTTCAGCCCTTTACCGGCATATGGAAGAAACAGCAGTAAGCACAGGGAAATATCTGCTTCTAAATCCAAAACGCAGCTATCTAACAGAACGGTTGTCAATGTCTGCACTCAACTTCCAGAGTTAAACCCGTGTGTGGATTCAGCAGTCTGCAAACACTTTTTGTGCAGAGTCTCAAAACAGGCGTTTTCAGCCCAATAGGGGCATATGGAAGAAACAGCAGTAAGCACAGGGAAATATCTGCTTCTAAATCCAAAACGCAGCTATCTAACAGAACGGTTGTCAATGTGTGCACTCAACTTCCAGAGTTAAACCCGTGTGTGGATTCAGCAGTCTGCAAACACTTTCTGTGCAGAGTCCCAAAACAGGCGTTTTCAGCCCATTACCGGCATATGGTAGAAACAGCAATAAGCACAGGGAAATATCTGCTTCTAAATCCAAAATGCAGCTATCTAACAGAACGGTTGTCAATGTGTGCACTCAACTTCCAGAGTTAAACCCGTGTGTGGATTCAGCAGTCTGCAAACACTTTCTCTGCAGAGTCCCAAAACAGGCGTTTCCAGCCCATTACCGGCATATGGAAGAAACAGCAGTAAGCACAGGGAAATACCTCCTTCTAAATCCAAAACGCAGCTATCTAACAGAACGGTTGTCAATGTGTGCACTCAACTTCCAGAGTTAAACCCGTGTGTGGATTCAGCAGTCTGCAAACACTTTTTGTGCAGAGTCTCAAAACAGGCGTTTTCAGCCCAATAGGGGCATATGGAAGAAACAGCAGTAAGCACAGGGAAATATCTGCTTCTAAATCCAAAACGCAGCTATCTAACAGAACGGTTGTCAATGTGTGCACTTAACTTCCAGAGTTAAACCCGTGTGTGGATTCAGCAGTCTGCAAACACTTTCTCTGCAGAGTCCCAAAACAGGCGTTTTCAGCCCATTACCGGCATATGGAAGAAACAGCAGTAAGCATAGGGAAATATCTGCTTCTAAATCCAAAACGCAGCTATCTAACAGAACGGTTGTCAATGTGTGCACTCAACTTCCAGAGTTAAACCCGTGTGTGGATTCAGCAGTCTGCAAACACTTTCTCTGCAGAGTCCCAAAACAGGCGTTTTCAGCCCATTACCGGCATATGGAAGAAACAGCAGTAAGCACAGGGAAATATCTGCTTCTAAATCCAAAACGCAGCTATCTAACAGAGCGGTTGTCAATGTGTGCACTCAACTTCCAGAATTAAACCCGTGTGTGGATTCAGCAGTCTGCAAACACTTTCTCTGCAGAGTCCCAAAACAGGCGTTTTCAGCCCATTACCGGCATATGGAAGAAACAGCAGTAAGCACAGGGAAATATCTGCTTCTAAATCCAAAACGCAGCTATCTAACAGAACGGTTGTCAATGTGTGCACTCAACTTCCAGAGTTAAACCCGTGTGTGGATTCAGCAGTCTGCAAACACTTTCTCTGCAGAGTCCCAAAACAGGCGTTTTCAGCCCATTACCGGCATAAGGAAGAAACAGCAGTAAGCACAGGGAAATATCTGCTTCTAAATCCAAAACGCAGCTACCTAACAGAGCGGTTGTCAATGTGTGCACTCAACTTCCAGAGCTAAACCCGTGTGTGGATTCAGCAGTCTGCAAACACTTTCTCTGCAGAGTCCCAAAACAGGCGTTTTCAGCCCATTACCGGCATATGGAAGAAACAGCAGTAAGCACAGGGAAATATCTGCTTCTAAATCCAAAACGCAGCTATCTAACAGAACGGTTGTCAATGTGTGCACTCAACTTCCAGAGTTAAACCCGTGTGTGGATTCAGCAGTCTGCAAACACTTTCTCTGCAGAGTCCCAAAACAGGCGTTTTCAGCCCATTACCGGCATATGGAAGAAACAGCAGTAAGCACAGGGAAATATCTGCTTCTAAATCCAAAACGCAGCTATCTAACAGAACGGTTGTCAATGTGTGCACTCAACTTCCAGAGTTAAACCCGTGTGTGGATTCAGCAGTCTGCAAACACTTTCTCTGCAGAGTCCCAAAACAGGCGTTTTCAGCCCATTACCGGCATATGGAAGAAACAGCAGTAAGCACAGGGAAATATCTGCTTCTAAATCCAAAACGCAGCTCTCTAACAGAACGGTTGTCAATGTGTGCACTCAACTTCCAGAGTTAAACCCGTGTGTGGATTCAGCAGTTTGCAAACACTTTCTCTGCAGAGTCCCAAAACAGGCGTTTTCAGCCCATTACCGGCATATGGAAGAAACAGCAGTAAGCACAGGGAAATATCTGCTTCTAAATCCAAAACGCAGCTATCTAACAGAACGGTTGTCAATGTGTGCACTCAACTTCCAGAGTTAAACCCGTGTGTGGATTCAGCAGTCTGCAAACACTTTCTCTGCAGAGTCCCAAAACAGGCGTTTTCAGCCCATTACCGGCATATGGAAGAAACAGCAGTAAGCACAGGGAAATATCTGCTTCTAAACCCAAAACGCAGCTATCTAACAGAACGGTTGTCAATGTGTGCACTCAACTTCCAGAGTTAAACCCGTGTGTGGATTCAGCAGTCTGCAAACACTTTCTCTGCAGAGTCCCAAAACAGGCGTTTTCAGCCCATTACCGGCATATGGAAGAAACAGCAGTAAGCACAGGGAAATATCTGCTTCTAAACCCAAAACGCAGCTATCTAACAGAACGGTTGTCAATGTGTGCACTCAACTTCCAGAGTTAAACCCGTGTGTGGATTCAGCAGTCTGCAAAGACTTTCTGTGCAGAGTCCCCAAACAGGCGTTTTCAGCCCATTACCGGCATATGGAAGAAACAGCAGTAAGCACAGGGAAATATCTGCTTCTAAACCCAAAACACAGCTATCTAACAGAACGGTTGTCAATGTGTGCACTCAACTTCCAGAGTTAAACCCGTGTGTGGATTCAGCAGTCTGCAAACACTTTCTGTGCAGAGTCCCAAAACAGGCGTTTTCAGCCCATTACCGGCATATGGAAGAAACAGCAGTAAGCACAGGGAAATATCTGCTTCTAAACCCAAAACGCAGCTATCTAACAGAACGGTTGTCAATGTGTGCACTCAACTTCCAGAGTTAAACCCGTGTGTGGATTCAGCAGTCTGCAAACACTTTCTGTGCAGAGTCCCCAAACAGGCGTTTTCAGCCCATTACCGGCATATGGAAGAAACAGCAGTAAGCACAGGGAAATATCTGCTTCTAAATCCAAAACGCAGCTATCTAACAGAACGGTTGTCAATGTGTGCACTCAACTTCCAGAGTTAAACCCGTGTGTGGATTCAGCAGTCTGCAAACACTTTCTGTGCAGAGTCCCAAAACAGGCGTTTTCAGCCCATTACCGGCATATGGAAGAAACAGCAGTAAGCACAGGGAAATATCTGCTTCTAAATCCAAAACGCAGCTATCTAACAGAACGGTTGTCAATGTGTGCACTCAACTTCCAGAGTTAAACCCGTGTGTGGATTCAGCAGTCTGCAAACACTGTCTCTGCAGAGTCCCAAAACAGGCGTTTTCAGCCCATTACCGGCATATGGAAGAAACAGCAGTAAGCACAGGGAAATATCTGCTTCTAAATCCAAAACGCAGCTATCTAACAGAACGGTTGTCAATGTGTGCACTCAACTTCCAGAGTTAAACCCGTGTGTGGATTCAGCAGTCTGCAAACACTTTCTGTGCAGAGTCCCAAAACAGGCGTTTTCAGCCCATTACCGGCATATGGAAGAAACAGCAGTAAGCACAGGGAAATATCTGCTTCTAAATCCAAAACGCAGCTATCTAACAGAACGGTTGTCAATGTGTGCACTCAACTTCCAGAGTTAAACCCGTGTGTGGATACAGCAGTCTGCAAACACTGTCTCTGCAGAGTCCCAAAACAGGCGTTTTCAGCCCATTACCGGCATATGGAAGAAACAGCAGTAAGCACAGGGAAATATCTGCTTCTAAATCCAAAACGCAGCTATCTAACAGAACGGTTGTCAATGTGTGCACTCAACTTCCAGAGTTAAACCCGTGTGTGGATTCAGCAGTCTGCAAACACTTTCTGTGCAGAGTCCCAAAACAGGCGTTTTCAGCCCATTACCGGCATATGGAAGAAACAGCAGTAAGCACAGGGAAATATCTGCTTCTAAATCCAAAACGCAGCTATCTAACAGAACGGTTGTCAATGTGTGCACTCAACTTCCAGAGTTAAACCCGTGTGTGGATTCAGCAGTCTGCAAACACTTTCTCTGCAGAGTCCCAAAACAGGCGTTTTCAGCCCATTACCGGCATATGGAAGAATCAGCAGTAAGCACAGGGAAATATCTGCTTCTAAATCCAAAACGCAGCTATCTAACAGAACGGTTGTCAATGTGTGCACTCAACTTCCAGAGTTAAACCCGTGTGTGGATTCAGCAGTCTGCAAACACTTTCTCTGCAGAGTCCCAAAACAGGCGTTTTCAGCCCATTACCGGCATATGGAAGAAACAGCAGTAAGCACAGGGAAATATCTGCTTCTAAATCCAAAACGCAGCTATCTAACAGAACGGTTGTCAATGTGTGCACTCAACTTCCAGAGTTAAACCCGTGTGTGGATTCAGCAGTCTGCAAACACTTTCTCTGCAGAGTCCCAAAACAGGCGTTTTCAGCCCATTACCGGCATATGGAAGAAACAGCAGTAAGCACAGGGAAATATCTGCTTCTAAATCCAAAACGCAGCTCTCTAACAGAACGGTTGTCAATGTGTGCACTCAACTTCCAGAGTTAAACCCGTGTGTGGATTCAGCAGTCTGCAAACACTTTCTCTGCAGAGTCCCAAAACAGGCGTTTTCAGCCCATTACCGGCATATGGAAGAAACAGCAGTAAGCACAGGGAAATATCTGCTTCTAAATCCAAAACGCAGCTATCTAACAGAACGGTTGTCAATGTGTGCACTCAACTTCCAGAGTTAAACCCGTGTGTGGATTCAGCAGTCTGCAAACACTTTCTCTGCAGAGTCCCAAAACAGGCGTTTTCAGCCCATTACCGGCATATGGAAGAAACAGCAGTAAGCACAGGGAAATATCTGCTTCTAAACCCAAAACGCAGCTATCTAACAGAACGGTTGTCAATGTGTGCACTCAACTTCCAGAGTTAAACCCGTGTGTGGATTCAGCAGTCTGCAAACACTTTCTCTGCAGAGTCCCAAAACAGGCGTTTTCAGCCCATTACCGGCATATGGAAGAAACAGCAGTAAGCACAGGGAAATACCTGCTTCTAAATCCAAAACGCAGCTATCTAACAGAACGGTTGTCAATGTGTGCACTCAACTTCCAGAGTTAAACCCGTGTGTGGATTCAGCAGTCTGCAAAGACTTTCTGTGCAGAGTCCCCAAACAGGCGTTTTCAGCCCATTACCGGCATATGGAGGAAACAGAAGTAAGCACAGGGAAATATCTGCTTCTAAACCCAAAACACAGCTATCTAACAGAACGGTTGTCAATGTGTGCACTCAACTTCCAGAGTTAAACCCGTGTGTGGATTCAGCAGTCTGCAAACACTTTCTGTGCAGAGTCCCAAAACAGGCGTTTTCAGCCCATTACCGGCATATGGAAGAAACAGCAGTAAGCACAGGGAAATATCTGCTTCTAAACCCAAAACGCAGCTATCTAACAGAACGGTTGTCAATGTGTGCACTCAACTTCCAGAGTTAAACCCGTGTGTGGATTCAGCAGTCTGCAAACACTTTCTCTGCAGAGTCCCCAAACAGGCGTTTTCAGCCCATTACCGGCATATGGAAGAAACAGCAGTAAGCACAGGGAAATATCTGCTTCTAAATCCAAAACGCAGCTATCTAACAGAACGGTTGTCAATGTGTGCACTCAACTTCCAGAGTTAAACCCGTGTGTGGATTCAGCAGTCTGCAAACACTTTCTGTGCAGAGTCCCAAAACAGGCGTTTTCAGCCCATTACCGGCATATGGAAGAAACAGCAGTAAGCACAGGGAAATATCTGCTTCTAAATCCAAAACGCAGCTATCTAACAGAACGGTTGTCAATGTGTGCACTCAACTTCCAGAGTTAAACCCGTGTGTGGATTCAGCAGTCTGCAAACACTGTCTCTGCAGAGTCCCAAAACAGGCGTTTTCAGCCCATTACCGGCATATGGAAGAAACAGCAGTAAGCACAGGGAAATATCTGCTTCTAAATCCAAAACGCAGCTATCTAACAGAACGGTTGTCAATGTGTGCACTCAACTTCCAGAGTTAAACCCGTGTGTGGATTCAGCAGTCTGCAAACACTTTCTCTGCAGAGTCCCAAAACAGGCGTTTTCAGCCCATTACCGGCATATGGAAGAAACAGCAGTAAGCACAGGGAAATATCTGCTTCTAAATCCAAAACGCAGCTATCTAACAGAACGGTTGTCAATGTGTGCACTCAACTTCCAGAGTTAAACCCGTGTGTGGATACAGCAGTCTGCAAACACTGTCTCTGCAGAGTCCCAAAACAGGCGTTTTCAGCCCATTACCGGCATATGGAAGAAACAGCAGTAAGCACAGGGAAATATCTGCTTCTAAATCCAAAACGCAGCTATCTAACAGAACGGTTGTCAATGTGTGCACTCAACTTCCAGAGTTAAACCCGTGTGTGGATTCAGCAGTCTGCAAACACTTTCTGTGCAGAGTCCCAAAACAGGCGTTTTCAGCCCATTACCGGCATATGGAAGAAACAGCAGTAAGCACAGGGAAATATCTGCTTCTAAATCCAAAACGCAGCTATCTAACAGAACGGTTGTCAATGTGTGCACTCAACTTCCAGAGTTAAGCCCGTGTGTGGACTCAGCAGTCTGCAAACACTTTCTGTGCAGAGTCCCAAAACAGGCGTTTTCAGCGCATTACCGGCATATGGAAGAAACAGCAGTAAGCACAGGGAAGTATCTGCTTCTAAATCCAAAACGCAGCTATCTAACAGAACGGTTGTCAATGTGTGCACTCAACTTCCAGAGTTAAACCCGTGTGTGGATTCAGCAGTCTGCAAACACTTTCTGTGCAGAGTCCGAAAACAGGCGTTTTCAGCCCATTGCCGGCATATGGAAGAAACAGCAGTAAGAACAGGGAAATATCTGCTTCTAAATCCAAAACGCAGCTATCTAACAGAACGGTTGTCAATGTGTGCACTCAACTTCCAGAGTTAAACCCGTGGGTGGATTCAGCAGTCTGCAAACACTTTCTGTGCAGAGTCCCAAAACAGGCGTTTTCAGTCCATTACCGGCATATGGAAGAAACAGCAGTAAGCACAGGGAAATATCTGCTTCTAAATCCAAAACGCAGCTATCTAACAGAACGGTTGTCAATGTGTGCACTCAACTTCCAGAGTTAAACACGTGGGTGGATTCAGCAGTCTGCACACACTTTCTCTGCAGAGTCCCAAAACAGGCGTTTTCAGCCCATTACCGGCATATGGAAGAAACAGCAGTAAGCACAGGGAAATATCTGCTTCTAAATCCAAAACGCAGCTATCTAACAGAACGGTTGTCAATGTGTGCACTCAACTTCCAGAGTTAAACCCGTGTGTGGATTCAGCAGTCTGCAAACACTTTCTCTGCAGAGTCCCAAAACAGGCGTTTTCAGCCCATTACCGGCATATGGAAGAAACAGCAGTAAGCACAGGGAAATATCTGCTTCTAAATCCAAAACGCAGCTATCTAACAGAACGGTTGTCAATGTGTGCACTCAACTTCCAGAGTTAAACCCGTGGGTGGATTCAGCAGTCTGCAAACACTTTCTCTGCAGAGTCCCAAAACAGGCGTTTTCAGCCCATTACCGGCATATGGAAGAAACAGCAGTAAGCACAGGGAAATATCTGCTTCTAAATCCAAAACGCAGCTATCTAACAGAACGGTTGTCAATGTGTGCACTCAACTTCCAGAGTTAAACCCGTGTGTGGATTCAGCAGTCTGCAAACACTTTCTCTGCAGAGTCCCAAAACAGGCGTTTTCAGCCCATTACCGGCATATGGAAGAACCAGCAGTAAGCACAGGGAAATATCTGCTTCTAAATCCAAAACGCAGCTATCTAACAGAACGGTTGTCAATGTGTGCACTCAACTTCCAGAGTTAAACCCGTGTGTGGATTCAGCAGTCTGCAAACACTTTCTCTGCAGAGTCCCAAAACTGGCGTTTTCAGCCCATTACCGGCATATGGAAGAAACAGCAGTAAGCACAGGGAAATATCTGCTTCTAAATCCAAAACGCAGCTATCTAACAGAACGGTTGTCAATGTGTGCACTCAACTTCCAGAGTTAAACCCGTGTGTGGATTCAGCAGTCTGCAAACACTTTCTCTGCAGAGTACCAAAACAGGCGTTTTCAGCCCATTACCGGCATATGGAAGAAACAGCAGTAAGCACAGGGAAATATCTGCTTCTAAATCCAAAACGCAGCTATCTAACAGAACGGTTGTCAATGTGTGCACTCAACTTCCAGAGTTAAACCCGTGTGTGGATTCAGCAGTCTGCAAACACTTTCTCTGCAGAGTCCCAAAACAGGCGTTTTCAGCCCATTACCGGCATATGGAAGAAACAGCAGTAAGCACAGGGAAATATCTGCTTCTAAATCCAAAACGCAGCTATCTAACAGAACGGTTGTCAATGTGTGCACTCAACTTTCAGAGTTAAACCCGTGGGTGGATTCAGCAGTCTGCAAACACTTTCTCTGCAGAGTCCCAAAACAGGCGTTTTCAGCCCATTACCGGCATATGGAAGAAACAGCAGTAAGCACAGGGAAATATCTGCTTCTAAATCCAAAACGCAGCTCTCTAACAGAACGGTTGTCAATGTGTGCACTCAACTTCCAGAGTTAAACCCGTGTGTGGATTCAGCAGTCTGCAAACACTTTCTCTGCAGAGTCCCAAAACTGGCGTTTTCAGCCCATTACCGGCATATGGAAGAAACAGCAGTAAGCACAGGGAAATATCTGCTTCTAAATCCAAAACGCAGCTATCTAACAGAACGGTTGTCAATGTGTGCACTCAACTTCCAGAGTTAAACCCGTGTGTGGATTCAGCAGTCTGCAAACACATTCTCTGCAGAGTCCCAAAACAGGCGTTTTCAGCCCATTACCGGCATATGGAAGAAACAGCAGTAAGCACAGGGAAATATCTGCTTCTAAATCCAAAACGCAGCTATCTAACAGAGCGGTTGTCAATGTGTGCACTCAACTTCCAGAGTTAAACCCGTGTGTGGATTCAGCAGTCTGCAAACACTTTCTCTGCAGAGTCCCAAAACAGGCGTTTTCAGCCCATTACCGGCATATGGAAGAAACACCAGTAAGCACAGGGAAATATCTGCTTCTAAATCCAAAACGCAGCTATCTAACAGAACGGTTGTCAATGTGTGCACTCAACTTCCAGAGTTAAACCCGTGTGTGGATTCAGCAGTCTGCAAACACTTTCTCTGCAGAGTCCCAAAACAGGCGTTTTCAGCCCATTACCGGCATATGGAAGAAACAGCAGTAAGCACAGGGAAATATCTGCTTCTAAATCCAAAACGCAGCTATCTAACAGAACGGTTGTCAATGTGTGCACTCAACTTCCAGAGTTAAACCCGTGGGTGGATTCAGCAGTCTGCAAACACTTTCTGTGCAGAGTCCCAAAACAGGCGTTTTCAGCCCATTACCGGCATATGGAAGAAACAGCAGTAAGCACAGGGAAATATCTGCTTCTAAATCCAAAACGCAGCTATCTAACAGAACGGTTGTCAATGTGTGCACTAAACTTCCAGAGTTAAACCTGTGGGTGGATTCAGCAGTCTGCACACACTTTCTCTGCAGAGTCCCAAAACAGGCGTTTTCAGCCCATTACCGGCATATGGAAGAAACAGCAGTAAGCACAGGGAAATATCTGCTTCTAAATCCAAAACGCAGCTATCTAACAGAACGGTTGTCAATGTGTGCACTCAACTTCCAGAGTTAAACCCGTGTGTGGATTCAGCAGTCTGCAAACACTTTCTCTGCAGAGTACCAAAACAGGCGTTTTCAGCCCATTACCGGCATATGGAAGAAACAGCAGTAAGCACAGGGAAATATCTGCTTCTAAATCCAAAACGCAGCTATCTAACAGAACGGTTGTCAATGTGTGCACTCAACTTCCAGAGTTAAACCCGTGTGTGGATTCAGCAGTCTGCAAACACTTTCTCTGCAGAGTCCCAAAACAGGCGTTTTCAGCCCATTACCGGCATATGGAAGAAACAGCAGTAAGCACAGGGAAATATCTGCTTCTAAATCCAAAACGCAGCTATCTAACAGAACGGTTGTCAATGTGTGCACTCAACTTCCAGAGTTAAACCCGTGTGTGGATTCAGCAGTCTGCAAACACTTTCTCTGCAGAGTCCCAAAACAGGCGTTTTCAGCCCATTACCGGCATATGGAAGAAACAGCAGTAAGCACAGGGAAATATCTGCTTCTAAATCCAAAACGCAGCTATCTAACAGAACGGTTGTCAATGTGTGCACTCAACTTCCAGAGTTAAACCCGTGTGTGGATTCAGCAGTCTGCAAACACTTTCTCTGCAGAGTCCCAAAACAGACGTTTTCAGCCCATTACCGGCTTATGGAAGAAACAGCAGTAAGCACAGGGAAATATCTGCTTCTAAATCCAAAACGCAGCTATCTAACAGAGCGGTTGTCAATGTGTGCACTCAACTTCCAGAGTTAAACCCGTGGGTGGATTCAGCAGTCTGCAAACACTTTCTCTGCAGAGTCCCAAAACAGGCGTTTTCAGCCCATTACCGGCATATGGAAGAAACAGCAGTAAGCACAGGGAAATATCTGCTTCTAAATCCAAAACGCAGCTATCTAACAGAACGGTTGTCAATGTGTGCACTCAACTTCCAGAGTTAAACCCGTGTGTGGATTCAGCAGTCTGCAAACACTTTCTCTGCAGAGTCCCAAAACAGGCGTTTTCAGCCCATTACCGGCATATGGAAGAAACAGCAGTAAGCACAGGGAAATATCTGCTTCTAAATCCAAAACGCAGCTATCTAACAGAACGGTTGTCAATGTGTGCACTCAACTTCCAGAGTTAAACCCGTGTGTGGATTCAGCAGTCTGCAAACACTTTCTCTGCAGAGTCCCAAAACAGGCGTTTTCAGCCCATTACCGGCATATGGAAGAAACAGCAGTAAGCACAGGGAAATATCTGCTTCTAAATCCAAAACGCAGCTATCTAACAGAACGGTTGTCAATGTGTGCACTCAACTTCCAGAGTTAAACCCGTGTGTGGATTCAGCAGTCTGCAAACACTTTCTGTGCAGAGTCCCAAAACAGGCGTTTTCAGCCCATTACCGGCATATGGAAGAAACAGCAGTAAGCACAGGGAAATATCTGCTTCTAAATCCAAAACGCAGCTATCTAACAGAACGGTTGTCAATGTGTGCACTCAACTTCCAGAGTTAAGCCCGGGTGTGGATTCAGCAGTCTGCAAACACTTTCTGTGCAGAGTCCCAAAACAGGCGTTTTCAGCCCATTACCGGCATATGGAAGAAACAGCAGTAAGCACAGGGAAGTATCTGCTTCTAAATCCAAAACGCAGCTATCTAACAGAACGGTTGTCAATGTGTGCACTCAACTTCCAGAGTTAAACCCGTGTGTGGATTCAGCAGTCTGCAAACAGTTTCTGTGCAGAGTCCGAAAACAGGCGTTTTCAGCCCATTGCCGGCATATGGAAGAAACAGCAGTAAGAACAGGGAAATATCTGCTTCTAAATCCAAAACGCAGCTATCTAACAGAACGGTTGTCAATGTGTGCACTCAACTTCCAGAGTTAAACCCGTGGGTGGATTCAGCAGTCTGCAAACACTTTCTGTGCAGAGTCCCAAAACAGGCGTTTTCAGCCCATTACCGGCATATGGAAGAAACAGCAGTAAGCACAGGGAAATATCTGCTTCTAAATCCAAAACGCAGCTATCTAACAGAACGGTTGTCAATGTGTGCACTCAACTTCCAGAGTTAAACCCGTGGGTGGATTCAGCAGTCT
This sequence comes from Aotus nancymaae, assembly GCF_030222135.1. Taxonomy (NCBI): domain Eukaryota; kingdom Metazoa; phylum Chordata; class Mammalia; order Primates; family Aotidae; genus Aotus; species Aotus nancymaae. Next base: position 199,442 of record NW_026988564.1, on the reverse strand, counting down.
GCACACACTTTCTCTGCAGAGTCCCAAAACAGGCGTTTTCAGCCCATTACCGGCATATGGAAGAAACAGCAGTAAGCACAGGGAAATATCTGCTTCTAAATCCGAAACGAAGCTATCTAACAGAACGGTTGTCAATGTGTGCACTCAACTTCCAGAGTTAAACCCGTGTGTGGATTCAGCAGTCTGCAAACACTTTCTCTGCAGAGTCCCAAAACAGGCGTTTTCAGCCCATTACCGGCATATGGAAGAAACAGCAGTAAGCACAGGGAAATATCTGCTTCTAAATCCAAAACGCAGCTATCTAACAGAGCGGTTGTCAATGTGTGCACTCAACTTCCAGAGTTAAACCCGTGTGTGGATTCAGCAGTCTGCAAACACTTTCTCTGCAGAGTCCCAAAACAGGCGTTTTCAGCCCATTACCGGCATATGGAAGAAACAGCAGTAAGCACAGGGAAATATCTGCTTCTAAATCCAAAACGCAGCTATCTAACAGAACGGTTGTCAATGTGTGCACTCAACTTCCAGAGTTAAACCCGTGTGTGGATTCAGCAGTCTGCAAACACTTTCTCTGCAGAGTCCCAAAACAGGCGTTTTCAGCCCATTACCGGCATATGGAAGAACCAGCAGTAAGCACAGGGAAATATCTGCTTCTAAATCCAAAACGCAGCTATCTAACAGAACGGTTGTCAATGTGTGCACTCAACTTCCAGAGTTAAACCCGTGTGTGGATTCAGCAGTCTGCAAACACTTTCTCTGCAGAGTCCCAAAACTGGCGTTTTCAGCCCATTACCGGCATATGGAAGAAACAGCAGTAAGCACAGGGAAATATCTGCTTCTAAATCCAAAACGCAGCTATCTAACAGAACGGTTGTCAATGTGTGCACTCAACTTCCAGAGTTAAACCCGTGTGTGGATTCAGCAGTCTGCAAACACTTTCTCTGCAGAGTCCCAAAACAGGCGTTTTCAGCCCATTACCGGCATATGGAAGAAACAGCAGTAAGCACAGGGAAATATCTGCTTCTAAATCCAAAACGCAGCTATCTAACAGAACGGTTGTCAATGTGTGCACTCAACTTCCAGAGTTAAACCCGTGTGTGGATTCAGCAGTCTGCAAACACTTTCTCTGCAGAGTCCCAAAACAGGCGTTTTCAGCCCATTACCGGCATATGGAAGAAACAGCAGTAAGCACAGGGAAATATCTGCTTCTAAATCCAAAACGCAGCTATCTAACAGAACGGTTGTCAATGTGTGCACTCAACTTCCAGAGTTAAACCCGTGTGTGGATTCAGCAGTCTGCAAACACTTTCTCTGCAGAGTCCCAAAACAGGCGTTTTCAGCCCATTACCGGCATATGGAAGAAACAGCAGTAAGCACAGGGAAATATCTGCTTCTAAATCCAAAACGCAGCTATCTAACAGAACGGTTGTCAATGTGTGCACTCAACTTCCAGAGTTAAACCCGTGTGTGGATTCAGCAGTCTGCAAACACTTTCTCTGCAGAGTCCCAAAACAGACGTTTTCAGCCCATTACCGGCTTATGGAAGAAACAGCAGTAAGCACAGGGAAATATCTGCTTCTAAATCCAAAACGCAGCTATCTAACAGAGCGGTTGTCAATGTGTGCACTCAACTTCCAGAGTTAAACCCGTGTGTGGATTCAGCAGTCTGCAAACACTTTCTCTGCAGAGTCCCAAAACAGGCGTTTTCAGCCCATTACCGGCATATGGAAGAAACAGCAGTAAGCACAGGGAAATATCTGCTTCTAAATCCAAAACGCAGCTATCTAACAGAACGGTTGTCAATGTGTGCACTCAACTTCCAGAGTTAAACCCGTGTGTGAATTCAGCAGTCTGCAAACACTTTCTCTGCAGAGTCCCAAAACAGGCGTTTTCAGCCCATTACCGGCATATGGAAGAAACAGCAGTAAGCACAGGGAAATATCTGCTTCTAAATCCAAAACGCAGCTATCTAACAGAACGGTTGTCAATGTGTGCACTCAACTTCCAGAGTTAAACCCGTGTGTGGATTCAGCAGTCTGCAAACACTTTCTCTGCAGAGTCCCAAAACAGGCGTTTTCAGCCCATTACCGGCATATGGAAGAAACAGCAGTAAGCACAGGGAAATATCTGCTTCTAAATCCAAAACGCAGCTATCTAACAGAACGGTTGTCAATGTGTGCACTCAACTTCCAGAGTTAAACCCGTGTGTGGATTCAGCAGTCTGCAAACACTTTCTGTGCAGAGTCCCAAAACAGGCGTTTTCAGCCCATTACCGGCATATGGAAGAAACAGCAGTAAGCACAGGGAAATATCTGCTTCTAAATCCAAAACGCAGCTATCTAACAGAACGGTTGTCAATGTGTGCACTCAACTTCCAGAGTTAAACCCGTGTGTGGATACAGCAGTCTGCAAACACTGTCTCTGCAGAGTCCCAAAACAGGCGTTTTCAGCCCATTACCGGCATATGGAAGAAACAGCAGTAAGCACAGGGAAATATCTGCTTCTAAATCCAAAACGCAGCTATCTAACAGAACGGTTGTCAATGTGTGCACTCAACTTCCAGAGTTAAACCCGTGTGTGGATTCAGCAGTCTGCAAACACTTTCTGTGCAGAGTCCCAAAACAGGCGTTTTCAGCCCATTACCGGCATATGGAAGAAACAGCAGTAAGCACAGGGAAATATCTGCTTCTAAATCCAAAACGCAGCTATCTAACAGAACGGTTGTCAATGTGTGCACTCAACTTCCAGAGTTAAGCCCGTGTGTGGACTCAGCAGTCTGCAAACACTTTCTGTGCAGAGTCCCAAAACAGGCGTTTTCAGCGCATTACCGGCATATGGAAGAAACAGCAGTAAGCACAGGGAAGTATCTGCTTCTAAATCCAAAACGCAGCTATCTAACAGAACGGTTGTCAATGTGTGCACTCAACTTCCAGAGTTAAACCCGTGTGTGGATTCAGCAGTCTGCAAACACTTTCTGTGCAGAGTCCGAAAACAGGCGTTTTCAGCCCATTGCCGGCATATGGAAGAAACAGCAGTAAGAACAGGGAAATATCTGCTTCTAAATCCAAAACGCAGCTATCTAACAGAACGGTTGTCAATGTGTGCACTCAACTTCCAGAGTTAAACCCATGTGAGGATTCAGCAGTCTGCAAACACTTTCTCTGCAGAGTCCCAAAACAGGCGTTTTCAGCCCATTACCGGCATATGGAAGAAACAGCAGTAAGCACAGGGAAATATCTGCTTCTAAATCCAAAACGCAGCTATCTAACAGAACGGTTGTCAATGTGTGCACTCAACTTCCAGAGTTAAACCCGTGGGTGGATTCAGCAGTCTGCAAACACTTTCTGTGCAGAGTCCCAAAACAGGCGTTTTCAGTCCATTACCGGCATATGGAAGAAACAGCAGTAAGCACAGGGAAATATCTGCTTCTAAATCCAAAACGCAGCTATCTAACAGAACGGTTGTCAATGTGTGCACTCAACTTCCAGAGTTAAACACGTGGGTGGATTCAGCAGTCTGCACACACTTTCTCTGCAGAGTCCCAAAACAGGCGTTTTCAGCCCATTACCGGCATATGGAAGAAACAGCAGTAAGCACAGGGAAATATCTGCTTCTAAATCCAAAACGCAGCTATCTAACAGAACGGTTGTCAATGTGTGCACTCAACTTCCAGAGTTAAACCCGTGTGTGGATTCAGCAGTCTGCAAACACTTTCTCTGCAGAGTCCCAAAACAGGCGTTTTCAGCCCATTACCGGCATATGGAAGAAACAGCAGTAAGCACAGGGAAATATCTGCTTCTAAATCCAAAACGCAGCTATCTAACAGAACGGTTGTCAATGTGTGCACTCAACTTCCAGAGTTAAACCCGTGGGTGGATTCAGCAGTCTGCAAACACTTTCTCTGCAGAGTCCCAAAACAGGCGTTTTCAGCCCATTACCGGCATATGGAAGAAACAGCAGTAAGCACAGGGAAATATCTGCTTCTAAATCCAAAACGCAGCTATCTAACAGAACGGTTGTCAATGTGTGCACTCAACTTCCAGAGTTAAACCCGTGTGTGGATTCAGCAGTCTGCAAACACTTTCTCTGCAGAGTCCCAAAACTGGCGTTTTCAGCCCATTACCGGCATATGGAAGAAACAGCAGTAAGCACAGGGAAATATCTGCTTCTAAATCCAAAACGCAGCTATCTAACAGAACGGTTGTCAATGTGTGCACTCAACTTCCAGAGTTAAACCCGTGTGTGGATTCAGCAGTCTGCAAACACTTTCTCTGCAGAGTCCCAAAACTGGCGTTTTCAGCCCATTACCGGCATATGGAAGAAACAGCAGTAAGCACAGGGAAATATCTGCTTCTAAATCCAAAACGCAGCTATCTAACAGAACGGTTGTCAATGTGTGCACTCAACTTCCAGAGTTAAACCCGTGTGTGGATTCAGCAGTCTGCAAACACTTTCTCTGCAGAGTACCAAAACAGGCGTTTTCAGCCCATTACCGGCATATGGAAGAAACAGCAGTAAGCACAGGGAAATATCTGCTTCTAAATCCAAAACGCAGCTATCTAACAGAACGGTTGTCAATGTGTGCACTCAACTTCCAGAGTTAAACCCGTGTGTGGATTCAGCAGTCTGCAAACACTTTCTCTGCAGAGTCCCAAAACAGGCGTTTTCAGCCCATTACCGGCATATGGAAGAAACAGCAGTAAGCACAGGGAAATATCTGCTTCTAAATCCAAAACGCAGCTATCTAACAGAACGGTTGTCAATGTGTGCACTCAACTTTCAGAGTTAAACCCGTGGGTGGATTCAGCAGTCTGCAAACACTTTCTCTGCAGAGTCCCAAAACAGGCGTTTTCAGCCCATTACCGGCATATGGAAGAAACAGCAGTAAGCACAGGGAAATATCTGCTTCTAAATCCAAAACGCAGCTCTCTAACAGAACGGTTGTCAATGTGTGCACTCAACTTCCAGAGTTAAACCCGTGTGTGGATTCAGCAGTCTGCAAACACTTTCTCTGCAGAGTCCCAAAACTGGCGTTTTCAGCCCATTACCGGCATATGGAAGAAACAGCAGTAAGCACAGGGAAATATCTGCTTCTAAATCCAAAACGCAGCTATCTAACAGAACGGTTGTCAATGTGTGCACTCAACTTCCAGAGTTAAACCCGTGTGTGGATTCAGCAGTCTGCAAACACATTCTCTGCAGAGTCCCAAAACAGGCGTTTTCAGCCCATTACCGGCATATGGAAGAAACAGCAGTAAGCACAGGGAAATATCTGCTTCTAAATCCAAAACGCAGCTATCTAACAGAGCGGTTGTCAATGTGTGCACTCAACTTCCAGAGTTAAACCCGTGTGTGGATTCAGCAGTCTGCAAACACTTTCTCTGCAGAGTCCCAAAACAGGCGTTTTCAGCCCATTACCGGCATATGGAAGAAACAGCAGTAAGCACAGGGAAATATCTGCTTCTAAATCCAAAACGCAGCTATCTAACAGAACGGTTGTCAATGTGTGCACTCAACTTCCAGAGTTAAACCCGTGTGTGGATTCAGCAGTCTGCAAACACTTTCTCTGCAGAGTCCCAAAACAGGCGTTTTCAGCCCATTACCGGCATATGGAAGAAACAGCAGTAAGCACAGGGAAATATCTGCTTCTAAATCCAAAACGCAGCTATCTAACAGAACGGTTGTCAATGTGTGCACTCAACTTCCAGAGTTAAACCCGTGGGTGGATTCAGCAGTCTGCAAACACTTTCTGTGCAGAGTCCCAAAACAGGCGTTTTCAGCCCATTACCGGCATATGGAAGAAACAGCAGTAAGCACAGGGAAATATCTGCTTCTAAATCCAAAACGCAGCTATCTAACAGAACGGTTGTCAATGTGTGCACTCAACTTCCAGAGTTAAACCCGTGTGTGGATTCAGCAGTCTGCAAACACATTCTCTGCAGAGTCCCAAAACAGGCGTTTTCAGCCCATTACCGGCATATGGAAGAAACAGCAGTAAGCACAGGGAAATATCTGCTTCTAAATCCAAAACGCAGCTATCTAACAGAGCGGTTGTCAATGTGTGCACTCAACTTCCAGAGTTAAACCCGTGTGTGGATTCAGCAGTCTGCAAACACTTTCTCTGCAGAGTCCCAAAACAGGCGTTTTCAGCCCATTACCGGCATATGGAAGAAACAGCAGTAAGCACAGGGAAATATCTGCTTCTAAATCCAAAACGCAGCTATCTAACAGAACGGTTGTCAATGTGTGCACTCAACTTCCAGAGTTAAACCCGTGTGTGGATTCAGCAGTCTGCAAACACTTTCTCTGCAGAGTCCCAAAACAGGCGTTTTCAGCCCATTACCGGCATATGGAAGAAACAGCAGTAAGCACAGGGAAATATCTGCTTCTAAATCCAAAACGCAGCTATCTAACAGAACGGTTGTCAATGTGTGCACTCAACTTCCAGAGTTAAACCCGTGGGTGGATTCAGCAGTCTGCAAACACTTTCTGTGCAGAGTCCCAAAACAGGCGTTTTCAGCCCATTACCGGCATATGGAAGAAACAGCAGTAAGCACAGGGAAATATCTGCTTCTAAATCCAAAACGCAGCTATCTAACAGAACGGTTGTCAATGTGTGCACTCAACTTCCAGAGTTAAACCTGTGGGTGGATTCAGCAGTCTGCACACACTTTCTCTGCAGAGTCCCAAAACAGGCGTTTTCAGCCCATTACCGGCATATGGAAGAAACAGCAGTAAGCACAGGGAAATATCTGCTTCTAAATCCAAAACGCAGCTATCTAACAGAACGGTTGTCAATGTGTGCACTCAACTTCCAGAGTTAAACCCGTGTGTGGATTCAGCAGTCTGCAAACACTTTCTCTGCAGAGTACCAAAACAGGCGTTTTCAGCCCATTACCGGCATATGGAAGAAACAGCAGTAAGCACAGGGAAATATCTGCTTCTAAATCCAAAACGCAGCTATCTAACAGAACGGTTGTCAATGTGTGCACTCAACTTCCAGAGTTAAACCCGTGTGTGGATTCAGCAGTCTGCAAACACTTTCTCTGCAGAGTCCCAAAACAGGCGTTTTCAGCCCATTACCGGCATATGGAAGAAACAGCAGTAAGCACAGGGAAATATCTGCTTCTAAATCCAAAACGCAGCTATCTAACAGAACGGTTGTCAATGTGTGCACTCAACTTCCAGAGTTAAACCCGTGTGTGGATTCAGCAGTCTGCAAACACTTTCTCTGCAGAGTCCCAAAACAGGCGTTTTCAGCCCATTACCGGCATATGGAAGAAACAGCAGTAAGCACAGGGAAATATCTGCTTCTAAATCCAAAACGCAGCTATCTAACAGAACGGTTGTCAATGTGTGCACTCAACTTCCAGAGTTAAACCCGTGTGTGGATTCAGCAGTCTGCAAACACTTTCTCTGCAGAGTCCCAAAACAGACGTTTTCAGCCCATTACCGGCTTATGGAAGAAACAGCAGTAAGCACAGGGAAATATCTGCTTCTAAATCCAAAACGCAGCTATCTAACAGAGCGGTTGTCAATGTGTGCACTCAACTTCCAGAGTTAAACCCGTGTGTGGATTCAGCAGTCTGCAAACACTTTCTCTGCAGAGTCCCAAAACAGGCGTTTTCAGCCCATTACCGGCATATGGAAGAAACAGCAGTAAGCACAGGGAAATATCTGCTTCTAAATCCAAAACGCAGCTATCTAACAGAACGGTTGTCAATGTGTGCACTCAACTTCCAGAGTTAAACCCGTGTGTGGATTCAGCAGTCTGCAAACACTTTCTCTGCAGAGTCCCAAAACAGGCGTTTTCAGCCCATTACCGGCATATGGAAGAAACAGCAGTAAGCACAGGGAAATATCTGCTTCTAAATCCAAAACGCAGCTATCTAACAGAACGGTTGTCAATGTGTGCACTCAACTTCCAGAGTTAAACCCGTGTGTGGATTCAGCAGTCTGCAAACACTTTCTCTGCAGAGTCCCAAAACAGGCGTTTTCAGCCCATTACCGGCATATGGAAGAAACAGCAGTAAGCACAGGGAAATATCTGCTTCTAAATCCAAAACGCAGCTATCTAACAGAACGGTTGTCAATGTGTGCACTCAACTTCCAGAGTTAAACCCGTGTGTGGATTCAGCAGTCTGCAAACACTTTCTGTGCAGAGTCCCAAAACAGGCGTTTTCAGCCCATTACCGGCATATGGAAGAAACAGCAGTAAGCACAGGGAAATATCTGCTTCTAAATCCAAAACGCAGCTATCTAACAGAACGGTTGTCAATGTGTGCACTCAACTTCCAGAGTTAAGCCCGTGTGTGGATTCAGCAGTCTGCAAACACTTTCTGTGCAGAGTCCCAAAACAGGCGTTTTCAGCCCATTACCGGCATATGGAAGAAACAGCAGTAAGCACAGGGAAGTATCTGCTTCTAAATCCAAAACGCAGCTATCTAACAGAACGGTTGTCAATGTGTGCACTCAACTTCCAGAGTTAAACCCGTGTGTGGATTCAGCAGTCTGCAAACAGTTTCTGTGCAGAGTCCGAAAACAGGCGTTTTCAGCCCATTGCCGGCATATGGAAGAAACAGCAGTAAGAACAGGGAAATATCTGCTTCTAAATCCAAAACGCAGCTATCTAACAGAACGGTTGTCAATGTGTGCACTCAACTTCCAGAGTTAAACCCGTGGGTGGATTCAGCAGTCTGCAAACACTTTCTGTGCAGAGTCCCAAAACAGGCGTTTTCAGCCCATTACCGGCATATGGAAGAAACAGCAGTAAGCACAGGGAAATATCTGCTTCTAAATCCAAAACGCAGCTATCTAACAGAACGGTTGTCAATGTGTGCACTCAACTTCCAGAGTTAAACCCGTGGGTGGATTCAGCAGTCTGCACACACTTTCTCTGCAGAGTCCCAAAACAGGCGTTTTCAGCCCATTACCGGCATATGGAAGAAACAGCAGTAAGCACAGGGAAATATCTGCTTCTAAATCCGAAACGAAGCTATCTAACAGAACGGTTGTCAATGTGTGCACTCAACTTCCAGAGTTAAACCCGTGTGTGGATTCAGCAGTCTGCAAACACTTTCTCTGCAGAGTCCCAAAACAGGCGTTTTCAGCCCATTACCGGCATATGGAAGAAACAGCAGTAAGCACAGGGAAATATCTGCTTCTAAATCCAAAACGCAGCTATCTAACAGAGCGGTTGTCAATGTGTGCACTCAACTTCCAGAGTTAAACCCGTGGGTGGATTCAGCAGTCTGCAAACACTTTCTCTGCAGAGTCCCAAAACAGGCGTTTTCAGCCCATTACCGGCATATGGAAGAAACAGCAGTAAGCACAGGGAAATATCTGCTTCTAAATCCAAAACGCAGCTATCTAACAGAACGGTTGTCAATGTGTGCACTCAACTTCCAGAGTTAAACCCGTGTGTGGATTCAGCAGTCTGCAAACACTTTCTCTGCAGAGTCCCAAAACTGGCGTTTTCAGCCCATTACCGGCATATGGAAGAACCAGCAGTAAGCACAGGGAAATATCTGCTTCTAAATCCAAAACGCAGCTATCTAACAGAACGGTTGTCAATGTGTGCACTCAACTTCCAGAGTTAAACCCGTGTGTGGATTCAGCAGTCTGCAAACACTTTCTCTGCAGAGTCCCAAAACTGGCGTTTTCAGCCCATTACCGGCATATGGAAGAAACAGCAGTAAGCACAGGGAAATATCTGCTTCTAAATCCAAAACGCAGCTATCTAACAGAACGGTTGTCAATGTGTGCACTCAACTTCCAGAGTTAAACCCGTGTGTGGATTCAGCAGTCTGCAAACACTTTCTCTGCAGAGTCCCAAAACAGGCGTTTTCAGCCCATTACCGGCATATGGAAGAAACAGCAGTAAGCACAGGGAAATATCTGCTTCTAAATCCAAAACGCAGCTATCTAACAGAACGGTTGTCAATGTGTGCACTCAACTTCCAGAGTTAAACCCGTGTGTGGATTCAGCAGTCTGCAAACACTTTCTCTGCAGAGTCCCAAAACAGGCGTTTTCAGCCCATTACCGGCATATGGAAGAAACAGCAGTAAGCACAGGGAAATATCTGCTTCTAAATCCAAAACGCAGCTATCTAACAGAACGGTTGTCAATGTGTGCACTCAACTTCCAGAGTTAAACCCGTGTGTGGATTCAGCAGTCTGCAAACACTTTCTCTGCAGAGTCCCAAAACAGGCGTTTTCAGCCCATTACCGGCATATGGAAGAAACAGCAGTAAGCACAGGGAAATATCTGCTTCTAAATCCAAAACGCAGCTATCTAACAGAACGGTTGTCAATGTGTGCACTCAACTTCCAGAGTTAAACCCGTGTGTGGATTCAGCAGTCTGCAAACACTTTCTCTGCAGAGTCCCAAAACAGACGTTTTCAGCCCATTACCGGCTTATGGAAGAAACAGCAGTAAGCACAGGGAAATATCTGCTTCTAAATCCAAAACGCAGCTATCTAACAGAGCGGTTGTCAATGTGTGCACTCAACTTCCAGAGTTAAACCCGTGTGTGGATTCAGCAGTCTGCAAACACTTTCTCTGCAGAGTCCCAAAACAGGCGTTTTCAGCCCATTACCGGCATATGGAAGAAACAGCAGTAAGCACAGGGAAATATCTGCTTCTAAATCCAAAACGCAGCTATCTAACAGAACGGTTGTCAATGTGTGCACTCAACTTCCAGAGTTAAACCCGTGTGTGAATTCAGCAGTCTGCAAACACTTTCTCTGCAGAGTCCCAAAACAGGCGTTTTCAGCCCATTACCGGCATATGGAAGAAACAGCAGTAAGCACAGGGAAATATCTGCTTCTAAATCCAAAACGCAGCTATCTAACAGAACGGTTGTCAATGTGTGCACTCAACTTCCAGAGTTAAACCCGTGTGTGGATTCAGCAGTCTGCAAACACTTTCTCTGCAGAGTCCCAAAACAGGCGTTTTCAGCCCATTACCGGCATATGGAAGAAACAGCAGTAAGCACAGGGAAATATCTGCTTCTAAATCCAAAACGCAGCTATCTAACAGAACGGTTGTCAATGTGTGCACTCAACTTCCAGAGTTAAACCCGTGGGTGGATTCAGCAGTCTGCAAACACTTTCTGTGCAGAGTCCCAAAACAGGCGTTTTCAGCCCATTACCGGCATATGGAAGAAACAGCAGTAAGCACAGGGAAATATCTGCTTCTAAATCCAAAACGCAGCTATCTAACAGAACGGTTGTCAATGTGTGCACTCAACTTCCAGAGTTAAACCCGTGGGTGGATTCAGCAGTCTGCACACACTTTCTCTGCAGAGTCCCAAAACAGGCGTTTTCAGCCCATTACCGGCATATGGAAGAAACAGCAGTAAGCACAGGGAAATATCTGCTTCTAAATCCAAAACGCAGCTATCTAACAGAACGGTTGTCAATGTGTGCACTCAACTTCCAGAGTTAAACCCGTGTGTGGATTCAGCAGTCTGAAAACACTTTCTCTGCAGAGTCCCAAAACAGGCGTTTTCAGCCCATTACCGGCATATGGAAGAACCAGCAGTAAGCACAGGGAAATATCTGCTTCTAAATCCAAAACGCAGCTATCTAACAGAACGGTTGTCAATGTGTGCACTCAACTTCCAGAGTTAAACCCGTGTGTGGATTCAGCAGTCTGCAAACACTTTCTCTGCAGAGTCCCAAAACTGGCGTTTTCAGCCCATTACCGGCATATGGAAGAAACAGCAGTAAGCACAGGGAAATATCTGCTTCTAAATCCAAAACGCAGCTATCTAACAGAACGGTTGTCAATGTGTGCACTCAACTTCCAGAGTTAAACCCGTGTGTGGATTCAGCAGTCTGCAAACACTTTCTCTGCAGAGTACCAAAACAGGCGTTTTCAGCCCATTACCGGCATATGGAAGAAACAGCAGTAAGCACAGGGAAATATCTGCTTCTAAATCCAAAACGCAGCTATCTAACAGAACGGTTGTCAATGTGTGCACTCAACTTCCAGAGTTAAACCCGTGTGTGGATTCAGCAGTCTGCAAACACTTTCTGTGCAGAGTCCCAAAACAGGCGTTTTCAGCCCATTACCGGCATATGGAAGAAACAGCAGTAAGCACAGGGAAATATCTGCTTCTAAATCCAAAACGCAGCTATCTAACAGAACGGTTGTCAATGTGTGCACTCAACTTCCAGAGTTAAACCCGTGTGTGGATTCAGCAGTCTGCAAACACTTTCTCTGCAGAGTCCCAAAACAGGCGTTTTCAGCCCATTACCGGCATATGGAAGAAACAGCAGTAAGCACAGGGAAATATCTGCTTCTAAATCCAAAACGCAGCTATCTAACAGAACGGTTGTCAATGTGTGCACTCAACTTCCAGAGTTAAACCCGTGTGTGGATTCAGCAGTCTGCAAACACTTTCTCTGCAGAGTCCCAAAACAGACGTTTTCAGCCCATTACCGGCTTATGGAAGAAACAGCAGTAAGCACAGGGAAATATCTGCTTCTAAATCCAAAACGCAGCTATCTAACAGAGCGGTTGTCAATGTGTGCACTCAACTTCCAGAGTTAAACCCGTGTGTGGATTCAGCAGTCTGCAAACACTTTCTCTGCAGAGTCCCAAAACAGGCGTTTTCAGCCCATTACCGGCATATGGAAGAAACAGCAGTAAGCACAGGGAAATATCTGCTTCTAAATCCAAAACGCAGCTATCTAACAGAACGGTTGTCAATGTGTGCACTCAACTTCCAGAGTTAAACCCGTGTGTGGATTCAGCAGTCTGCAAACACTTTCTCTGCAGAGTCCCAAAACAGGCGTTTTCAGCCCATTACCGGCATATGGAAGAAACAGCAGTAAGCACAGGGAAATATCTGCTTCTAAATCCAAAACGCAGCTATCTAACAGAACGGTTGTCAATGTGTGCACTCAACTTCCAGAGTTAAACCCGTGTGTGGATTCAGCAGTCTGCAAACACTTTCTCTGCAGAGTCCCAAAACAGGCGTTTTCAGCCCATTACCGGCATATGGAAGAAACAGCAGTAAGCACAGGGAAATATCTGCTTCTAAATCCAAAACGCAGCTATCTAACAGAACGGTTGTCAATGTGTGCACTCAACTTCCAGAGTTAAACCCGTGTGTGGATTCAGCAGTCTGCAAACACTTTCTCTGCAGAGTCCCAAAACAGGCGTTTTCAGCCCATTACCGGCAATTGGAAGAAACAGCAGTAAGCACAGGGAAATATCTGCTTCTAAATCCAAAACGCAGCTATCTAACAGAACGGTTGTCAATGTGTGCACTCAACTTCCAGAGTTAAACCCGTGTGTGGATTCAGCAGTCTGCAAACACTTTCTCTGCAGAGTCCCAAAACAGGCGTTTTCAGCCCATTACCGGCATATGGAAGAAACAGCAGTAAGCACAGGGAAATATCTGCTTCTAAATCCAAAACGCAGCTATCTAACAGAACGGTTGTCAATGTGTGCACTCAACTTCCAGAGTTAAACCCGTGTGTGGATTCAGCAGTCTGCAAACACTTTCTCTGCAGAGTCCCAAAACAGGCGTTTTCAGCCCATTACCGGCATATGGAAGAAAAAGCAGAAAGCACAGGGAAATATCTGCTTCTAAATCCAAAACGCAGCTATCTAACAGAACGGTTGTCAATGTGTGCACTCAACTTCCAGAGTTAAACCCGTGTGTGGATTCAGCAGTCTGCAAACACTTTCTCTGCAGAGTCCCAAAACAGGCGTTTTCAGCCCATTACCGGCATATGGAAGAAACAGCAGTAAGCACAGGGAAATATCTGCTTCTAAATCCAAAACGCAGCTATCTAACAGAACGGTTGTCAATGTGTGCACTCAACTTCCAGAGTTAAACCCGTGTGTGGATTCAGCAGTCTGCAAACACTTTCTCTGCAGAGTCCCAAAATAGGCGTTTTCAGCCCATTACCGGCATATGGAAGAACCAGCAGTAAGCACAGGGAAATATCTGCTTCTAAATCCAAAACGCAGCTATCTAACAGAACGGTTGTCAATGTGTGCACTCAACTTCCAGAGTTAAACCCGTGTGTGGATTCAGCAGTCTGCAAACACTTTCTCTGCAGAGTCCCAAAACAGGCGTTTTCAGCCCATTACCGGCATATGGAAGAAACAGCAGTAAGCACAGGGAAATATCTGCTTCTAAATCCAAAACGCAGCTATCTAACAGAACGGTTGTCAATGTGTGCACTCAACTTCCAGAGTTAAACCCGTGTGTGGATTCAGCAGTCTGCAAACACTTTCTCTGCAGAGTCCCAAAACAGGCGTTTTCAGCCCATTACCGGCATATGGAAGAAACAGCAGTAAGCACAGGGAAATATCTGCTTCTAAATCCAAAGCAGCTATCTAACAGAACGGTTGTCAATGTGTGCACTCAATTTCCAGAGTTAAACCCGTGTGTGGATTCAGCAGTCTGCAAACACTTTCTCTGCAGAGTCCCAAAACAGGCGTTTTCAGCCCATTACCGGCATATGGAAGAAACAGCAGTAAGCACAGGGAAATATCTGCTTCTAAATCCAAAACGCAGCTATCTAACAGAACGGTTGTCAATGTGTGCACTCAACTTCCAGAGCTAAACCCGTGTGTGGATTCAGCAGTCTGCAAACACTTTCTCTGCAGAGTCCCAAAACAGGTGTTTTCAGCCCATTACCGGCATATGGAAGAAACAGCAGTAAGCACAGGGAAATATCTGCTTCTAAACCCAAAACGCAGCTATCTAACAGAACGGTTGTCAATGTGTGCACTCAACTTCCAGAGTTAAACCCGTGTGTGGATTCAGCAGTCTGCAAACACTTTCTCTGCAGAGTCCCAAAACAGGCGTTTTCAGCCCATTACCGGCATATGGAAGAAACAGCAGTAAGCACAGGGAAATATCTGCTTCTAAACCCAAAAGGCAGCTATCTAACAGAACGGTTGTCAATGTGTGCACTCAACTTCCAGAGTTAAACCCGTGTGTGGATTCAGCAGTCTGCAAACACTTTCTCTGCAGAGTCCCAAAACAGGCGTTTTCAGCCCATTACCGGCATATGGAAGAAACAGCAGTAAGCACAGGGAAATATCTGCTTCTAAATCCAAAACGCAGCTATCTAACAGAACGGTTGTCAATGTGTGCACTCAACTTCCAGAGTTAAACCCGTGTGTGGATTCAGCAGTCTGCAAACACTTTCTCTGCAGAGTCCCAAAACAGGCGTTTTCAGCCCATTACCGGCATATGGAAGAAACAGCAGTAAGCACAGGGAAATATCTGCTTCTAAATCCAAAACGCAGCTATCTAACAGAACGGTTGTCAATGTGTGCACTCAACTTCCAGAGTTAAACCCGTGGGTGGATTCAGCAGTCTGCAAACACTTTCTCTGCAGAGTCCCAAAACAGGCGTTTTCAGCCCATTACCGGCATATGGAAGAAACAGCAGTAAGCACAGGGAAATATCTGCTTCTAAATCCAAAACGCAGCTATCTAACAGAACGGTTGTCAATGTGTGCACTCAACTTCCAGAGTTAAACCCGTGTGTGGATTCAGCAGTCTGCAAACACTTTCTCTGCAGAGTCCCAAAACAGGCGTTTTCAGCCCATTACCGGCATATGGAAGAAACAGCAGTAAGCACAGGGAAATATCTGCTTCTAAATCCAAAACGCAGCTATCTAACAGAACGGTTGTCAATGTGTGCACTCAACTTCCAGAGTTAAACCCGTGTGTGGATTCAGCAGTCTGCAAACACTTTCTCTGCAGAGTCCCAAAACAGGCGTTTTCAGCCCATTACCGGCATATGGAAGAACCAGCAGTAAGCACAGGGAAATATCTGCTTCTAAATCCAAAACGCAGCTATCTAACAGAACGGTTGTCAATGTGTGCACTCAACTTCCAGAGTTAAACCCGTGTGTGGATTCAGCAGTCTGCAAACACTTTCTCTGCAGAGTCCCAAAACTGGCGTTTTCAGCCCATTACCGGCATATGGAAGAAACAGCAGTAAGCACAGGGAAATATCTGCTTCTAAATCCAAAACGCAGCTATCTAACAGAGCGGTTGTCAATGTGTGCACTCAACTTCCAGAGTTAAACCCGTGTGTGGATTCAGCAGTCTGCAAACACTTTCTCTGCAGAGTCCCAAAACAGGCGTTTTCAGCCCATTACCGGCATATGGAAGAAACAGCAGTAAGCACAGGGAAATATCTGCTTCTAAATCCAAAACGCAGCTATCTAACAGAACGGTTGTCAATGTGTGCACTCAACTTCCAGAGTTAAACCCGTGTGTGGATTCAGCAGTCTGCAAACACTTTCTCTGCAGAGTCCCAAAACAGGCGTTTTCAGCCCATTACCGGCATATGGAAGAAACAGCAGTAAGCACAGGGAAATATCTGCTTCTAAATCCAAAACGCAGCTATCTAACAGAACGGTTGTCAATGTGTGCACTCAACTTCCAGAGTTAAACCCGTGTGTGGATTCAGCAGTCTGCAAACACTTTCTCTGCAGAGTCCCAAAACAGGCGTTTTCAGCCCATTACCGGCATATGGAAGAAACAGCAGTAAGCACAGAGAAATATCTGCTTCTAAATCCAAAACGCAGCTATCTAACAGAACGGTTGTCAATGTGTGCACTCAACTTCCAGAGTTAAACCCGTGTGTGGATTCAGCAGTCTGCAAACACTTTCTCTGCAGAGTCCCAAAACAGACGTTTTCAGCCCATTACCGGCTTATGGAAGAAACAGCAGTAAGCACAGGGAAATATCTGCTTCTAAATCCAAAACGCAGCTATCTAACAGAGCGGTTGTCAATGTGTGCACTCAACTTCCAGAGTTAAACCCGTGTGTGGATTCAGCAGTCTGCAAACACTTTCTCTGCAGAGTCCCAAAACAGGCGTTTTCAGCCCATTACCGGCATATGGAAGAAACAGCAGTAAGCACAGGGAAATATCTGCTTCTAAATCCAAAACGCAGCTATCTAACAGAACGGTTGTCAATGTGTGCACTCAACTTCCAGAGTTAAACCCGTGTGTGAATTCAGCAGTCTGCAAACACTTTCTCTGCAGAGTCCCAAAACAGGCGTTTTCAGCCCATTACCGGCATATGGAAGAAACAGCAGTAAGCACAGGGAAATATCTGCTTCTAAATCCAAAACGCAGCTATCTAACAGAACGGTTGTCAATGTGTGCACTCAACTTCCAGAGTTAAACCCGTGTGTGGATTCAGCAGTCTGCAAACACTTTCTCTGCAGAGTCCCAAAACAGGCGTTTTCAGCCCATTACCGGCATATGGAAGAAACAGCAGTAAGCACAGGGAAATATCTGCTTCTAAATCCAAAACGCAGCTATCTAACAGAACGGTTGTCAATGTGTGCACTCAACTTCCAGAGTTAAACCCGTGTGTGGATTCAGCAGTCTGCAAACACTTTCTCTGCAGAGTCCCAAAACAGACGTTTTCAGCCCATTACCGGCTTATGGAAGAAACAGCAGTAAGCACAGGGAAATATCTGCTTCTAAATCCAAAACGCAGCTATCTAACAGAGCGGTTGTCAATGTGTGCACTCAACTTCCAGAGTTAAACCCGTGTGTGGATTCAGCAGTCTGCAAACACTTTCTCTGCAGAGTCCCCAAACAGGCGTTTTCAGCCCATTACCGGCATATGGAAGAAACAGCAGTAAGCACAGGGAAATATCTGCTTCTAAATCCAAAACGCAGCTATCTAACAGAACGGTTGTCAATGTGTGCACTCAACTTCCAGAGTTAAACCCGTGTGTGGATTCAGCAGTCTGCAAACACTTTCTCTGCAGAATCCCAAAACAGGCGTTTTCAGCCCATTACCGGCATATGGAAGAAACAGCAGTAAGCACAGGGAAATATCTGCTTCTAAATCCAAAACGCAGCTATCTAACAGAACGGTTGTCAATGTGTGCACTCAACTTCCAGAGTTAAACCCGTGTGTGGATTCAGCAGTCTGCAAACACTTTCTCTGCAGAGTCCCAAAACAGGCGTTTTCAGCCCATTACCGGCATATGGAAGAAACAGCAGTAAGCACAGGGAAATATCTGCTTCTAAATCCAAAACGCAGCTATCTAACAGAACGGTTGTCAATGTGTGCACTCAACTTCCAGAGTTAAACCCGTGTGTGGATTCAGCAGTCTGCAAACACTTTCTCTGCAGAGTCCCAAAACAGGCGTTTTCAGCCCATTACCGGCATATGGAAGAAACAGCAGTAAGCACAGGGAAATATCTGCTTCTAAATCCAAAACGCAGCTATCTAACAGAACGGTTGTCAATGTGTGCACTCAACTTCCAGAGTTAAACCCGTGTGTGGATTCAGCAGTCTGCAAACACTTTCTCTGCAGAGTCCCAAAACAGGCGTTTTCAGCCCATTACCGGCATATGGAAGAAACAGCAGTAAGCACAGGGAAATATCTGCTTCTAAATCCAAAACGCAGCTATCTAACAGAACGGTTGTCAATGTGTGCACTCAACTTCCAGAGTTAAACCCGTGGGTGGATTCAGCAGTCTGCAAACACTTTCTCTGCAGAGTCCCAAAACAGGCGTTTTCAGCCCATTACCGGCATATGGAAGAAACAGCAGTAAGCACAGGGAAATATCTGCTTCTAAATCCAAAACGCAGCTATCTAACAGAACGGTTGTCAATGTGTGCACTCAACTTCCAGAGTTAAACCCGTGTGTGGATTCAGCAGTCTGCAAACACTTTCTCTGCAGAGTCCCAAAACAGGAGTTTTCAGCCCATTACCGGCATATGGAAGAAACAGCAGTAAGCACAGGGAAATATCTGCTTCTAAATCCAAAACGCAGCTATCTAACAGAACGGTTGTCAATGTGTGCACTCAACTTCCAGAGTTAAACCCGTGTGTGGATTCAGCAGTCTGCAAACACTTTCTCTGCAGAGTCCCAAAACAGGCGTTTTCAGCCCATTACCGGCATATGGAAGAAACAGCAGTAAGCACAGGGAAATATCTGCTTCTAAATCCAAAACGCAGCTATCTAACAGAACGGTTGTCAATGTGTGCACTCAACTTCCAGAGTTAAACCCGTGTGTGGATTCAGCAGTCTGCAAACACTTTCTCTGCAGAGTCCCAAAACAGACGTTTTCAGCCCATTACCGGCATATGGAAGAAACAGCAGTAAGCACAGGGAAATATCTGCTTCTAAATCCAAAACGCAGCTATCTAACAGAACGGTTGTCAATGTGTGCACTCAACTTCCAGAGTTAAACCCGTGTGTGGATTCAGCAGTCTGCAAACACTTTCTCTTCAGAGTCCCAAAACAGGCGTTTTCAGCCCATTACCGGCATATGGAAGAAACAGCAGTAAGCACAGGGAAATATCTGCTTCTAAATCCAAAACGCAGCTATCTAACAGAACGGTTGTCAATGTGTGCACTCAACTTCCAGAGTTAAACCCGTGTGTGGATTCAGCAGTCTGCAAACACTTTCTCTGCAGAGTCCCAAAACAGGCGTTTTCAGCCCATTACCGGCATATGGAAGAAACAGCAGTAAGCACAGGGAAATATCTGCTTCTAAATCCAAAACGCAGCTATCTAACAGAACGGTTGTCAATGTGTGCACTCAACTTCCAGAGCTAAACCCGTGTGTGGATTCAGCAGTCTGCAAACACTTTCTCTGCAGAGTCCCAAAACAGGCGTTTTCAGCCCATTACCGGCATATGGAAGAAACAGCAGTAAGCACAGGGAAATATCTGCTTCTAAACCCAAAACGCAGCTATCTAACAGAACGGTTGTCAATGTGTGCACTCAACTTCCAGAGTTAAACCCGTGTGTGGATTCAGCAGTCTGCAAACACTTTCTCTGCAGAGTCCCAAAACAGGCGTTTTCAGCCCATTACCGGCATATGGAAGAAACAGCAGTAAGCACAGGGAAATATCTGCTTCTAAACCCAAAACGCAGCTATCTAACAGAACGCTTGTCAATGTGTGCACTCAACTTCCAGAGTTAAACCCGTGTGTGGATTCAGCAGTCTGCAAACACTTTCTCTGCAGAGTCCCCAAAAAGGCGTTTTCAGCCCATTACCGGCATATGGAAGAAACAGCAGTAAGCACAGGGAAATATCTGCTTCTAAATCCAAAACGCAGCTATCTAACAGAACGGTTGTCAATGTGTGCACTCAACTTCCAGAGTTAAACCCGTGTGTGGATTCAGCAGTCTGCAAACACTTTCTCTGCAGAATCCCAAAACAGGCGTTTTCAGCCCATTACCGGCATATGGAAGAAACAGCAGTAAGCACAGGGAAATATCTGCTTCTAAATCCAAAACGCAGCTATCTAACAGAACGGTTGTCAATGTGTGCACTCAACTTCCAGAGTTAAACCCGTGGGTGGATTCAGCAGTCTGCAAACACTTTCTCTGCAGAGTCCCAAAACAGGCGTTTTCAGCCCATTACCGGCATATGGAAGAAACAGCAGTAAGCACAGGGAAATATCTGCTTCTAAATCCAAAACGCAGCTCTCTAACAGAACGGTTGTCAATGTGTGCACTCAACTTCCAGAGTTAAACCCGTGTGTGGATTCAGCAGTCTGCAAACACTTTCTCTGCAGAGTCCCAAAACAGGCGTTTTCAGCCCATTACCGGCATATGGAAGAAACAGCAGTAAGCACAGGGAAATATCTGCTTCTAAATCCAAAACGCAGCTATCTAACAGAACGGTTGTCAATGTGTGCACTCAACTTCCAGAGTTAAACCCGTGTGTGGATTCAGCAGTCTGCAAACACTTTCTCTGCAGAGTCCCAAAACAGGCGTTTTCAGCCCATTACCGGCATATGGAAGAAACAGCAGTAAGCACAGGGAAATATCTGCTTCTAAATCCAAAACGCAGCTATCTAACAGAACGGTTGTCAATGTGTGCACTCAACTTCCAGAGTTAAACCCGTGGGTGGATTCAGCAGTCTGCAAACACTTTCTCTGCAGAGTCCCAAAACAGGCGTTTTCAGCCCATTACCGGCATATGGAAGAAACAGCAGTAAGCACAGGGAAATATCTGCTTCTAAATCCAAAACGCAGCTATCTAACAGAACGGTTGTCAATGTGTGCACTCAACTTCCAGAGTTAAACCCGTGTGTGGATTCAGCAGTCTGCAAACACTTTCTCTGCAGAGTCCCAAAACAGGAGTTTTCAGCCCATTACCGGCATATGGAAGAAACAGCAGTAAGCACAGGGAAATATCTGCTTCTAAATCCAAAACGCAGCTATCTAACAGAACGGTTGTCAATGTGTGCACTCAACTTCCAGAGTTAAACCCGTGTGTGGATTCAGCAGTCTGCAAACACTTTCTCTGCAGAGTCCCAAAACAGGCGTTTTCAGCCCATTACCGGCATATGGAAGAAACAGCAGTAAGCACAGGGAAATATCTGCTTCTAAATCCAAAACGCAGCTATCTAACAGAACGGTTGTCAATGTGTGCACTCAACTTCCAGAGTTAAACCCGTGTGTGGATTCAGCAGTCTGCAAACACTTTCTCTGCAGAGTCCCAAAACAGACGTTTTCAGCCCATTACCGGCATATGGAAGAAACAGCAGTAAGCACAGGGAAATATCTGCTTCTAAATCCAAAACGCAGCTATCTAACAGAACGGTTGTCAATGTGTGCACTCAACTTCCAGAGTTAAACCCGTGTGTGGATTCAGCAGTCTGCAAACACTTTCTCTGCAGAGTCCCAAAACAGGCGTTTTCAGCCCATTACCGGCATATGGAAGAAACAGCAGTAAGCACAGGGAAATATCTGCTTCTAAATCCAAAACGCAGCTATCTAACAGAACGGTTGTCAATGTGTGCACTCAACTTCCAGAGTTAAACCCGTGTGTGGATTCAGCAGTCTGCAAACACTTTCTCTGCAGAGTCCCAAAACAGGCGTTTTCAGCCCATTACCGGCATATGGAAGAAACAGCAGTAAGCACAGGGAAATATCTGCTTCTAAATCCAAAACGCAGCTATCTAACAGAACGGTTGTCAATGTGTGCACTCAACTTCCAGAGTTAAACCCGTGTGTGGATTCAGCAGTCTGCAAACACTTTCTCTGCAGAGTCCCAAAACAGGCGTTTTCAGCCCATTACCGGCATATGGAAGAAACAGCAGTAAGCACAGGGAAATATCTGCTTCTAAATCCAAAACGCAGCTATCTAACAGAACGGTTGTCAATGTGTGCACTCAACTTCCAGAGTTAAACCCGTGTGTGGATTCAGCAGTCTGCAAACACTTTCTCTGCAGAGTCCCAAAACAGGCGTTTTCAGCCCATTACCGGCATATGGAAGAAACAGCAGT
Source organism: Aotus nancymaae (assembly GCF_030222135.1). Taxonomy (NCBI): domain Eukaryota; kingdom Metazoa; phylum Chordata; class Mammalia; order Primates; family Aotidae; genus Aotus; species Aotus nancymaae. The sequence continues at coordinate 177,171 of NW_026988564.1, read as the reverse complement.
AAGCACAGGGAAATATCTGCTTCTAAATCCAAAACGCAGCTATCTAACAGAACGGTTGTCAATGTGTGCACTCAACTTCCAGAGTTAAACCCGTGTGTGGATTCAGCAGTCTGCAAACACTTTCTCTGCAGAGTCCCAAAACAGGCGTTTTCAGCCCATTACCGGCATATGGAAGAAACAGCAGTAAGCACAGGGAAATATCTGCTTCTAAACCCAAAACGCAGCTATCTAACAGAACGGTTGTCAATGTGTGCACTCAACTTCCAGAGTTAAACCCGTGTGTGGATTCAGCAGTCTGCAAACACTTTCTCTGCAGAGTCCCAAAACAGGCGTTTTCTGCCCATTACCGGCATATGGAAGAAACAGCAGTAAGCACAGGGAAATATCTGCTTCTAAACCCAAAACGCAGCTATCTAACAGAATGGTTGTCAATGTGTGCACTCAACGTCCAGAGTTAAACCCGTGTGTGGATTCAGCAGTCTGCAAACACTTTCTCTGCAGAGTCCCAAAACAGGCGTTTTCAGCACATTACCGGCATATGGAAGAAACAGAGGTAAGCACAGGGAAATATCTGCTTCTAAATCCAAAACGCAGCTATCTAACAGAACGGTTGTCAATGTGTGCACTCAACTTCCAGAGTTAAACCCGTGGGTGGATTCAGCAGTCTGCAAACACTTTCTGTGCAGAGTCCCAAAACAGGCGTTTTCAGCCCATTACCGGCATATGGAAGAAACAGCAGTAAGCACAGGGAAATATCTGCTTCTAAACCCAAAACGCAGCTATCTAACAGAACGGTTGTCAATGTGTGCACTCAACGTCCAGAGTTAAACCCGTGTGTGGATTCAGCAGTCTGCAAACATTTTCTCTGCAGAGTCCCAAAACAGGCGTTTTCAGCCCATTACCGGCATATGGAAGAAACAGAGGTAAGCACAGGGAAATATCTGCTTCTAAATCCAAAACGCAGCTATCTAACAGAACGGTTGTCAATGTGTGCACTCAACTTCCAGAGTTAAACCCGTGGGTGGATTCAGCAGTCTGCAAACACTTTCTCTGCAGAGCCCCAAAACAGGCGTTTTCATCCCATTACCGGCATATGGAAGAAACAGCAGTAAGCACAGGCAAATATCTGCTTCTAAATCCAAAACGCAGCTATCTAACAGAACGGTTGTCAATGTGTGCACTCAACTTCCAGAGTTAAACCCGTGGGTGGATTCAGCAGTCTGCAAACACTTTCTCTGCAGAGTCCCAAAACAGGCGTTTTCAGCCCATTACCGGCATATGGAAGAAACAGCAGTAAGCACAGGGAAATATCTGCTTCTAAATCCAAAACGCAGCTATCTAACAGAACGGTTGTCAATGTGTGCACTCAACTTCCAGAGTTAAACCCGTGTGTGGATTCAGCAGTCTGCAAACACTTTCTCTGCAGAGTCCCAAAACAGGCGTTTTCAGCCCATTACCGGCATATGGAAGAAACAGCAGTAAGCACAGGGAAATATCTGCTTCTAAATCCAAAACGCAGCTATCTAACAGAACGGTTGTCAATGTGTGCACTCAACTTCCAGAGTTAAACCCGTGTGTGGATTCAGCAGTCTGCAAACACTGTCTCTGCAGAGTCCCAAAACAGGCGTTTTCAGCCCATTACCGGCATATGGAAGAAACAGCAGTAAGCACAGGGAAATATCTGCTTCTAAATCCAAAACGCAGCTATCTAACAGAACGGTTGTCAATGTGTGCACTCAACTTCCAGAGTTAAACCCGTGGGTGGATTCAGCAGTCTGCAAACACTTTCTCTGCAGAGTCCCAAAACAGGCGTTTTCAGCCCATTACCGGCATATGGAAGAAACAGCAGTAAGCACAGGGAAATATCTGCTTCTAAATCCAAAACGCAGCTATCTAACAGAACGGTTGTCAATGTGTGCACTCAACTTCCAGAGTTAAACCCGTGTGTGGATTCAGCAGTCTGCAAACACTTTCTCTGCAGAGTCCCAAAACAGGCGTTTTCAGCCCATTACCGGCATATGGAAGAAACAGCAGTAAGCACAGGGAAATATCTGCTTCTAAATCCAAAACGCAGCTATCTAACAGAACGGTTGTCAATGTGTGCACTCAACTTCCAGAGTTAAACCCGTGGGTGGATTCAGCAGTCTGCACACACTTTCTCTGCAGAGTCCCAAAACAGGCGTTTTCAGCCCATTACCGGCATATGGAAGAAACAGCAGTAAGCACAGGGAAATATCTGCTTCTAAATCCAAAACGCAGCTATCTAACAGAACGGTTGTCAATGTGTGCACTCAACTTCCAGAGTTAAACCCGTGGGTGGATTCAGCAGTCTGCACACACTTTCCCTGCAGAGTCCCAAAACAGGCGTTTTCAGCCCATTACCGGCATATGGAAGAAACAGCAGTAAGCACAGGGAAATATCTGCTTCTAAATCCAAAACGCAGCTATCTAACAGAACGGTTGTCAATGTGTGCACTCAACTTCCAGAGTTAAACCCGTGTGTGGATTCAGCAGTCTGCAAACACTTTCTCTGCAGAGTCCCAAAACAGGCGTTTTCAGCCCATTACCGGCATATGGAAGAAACAGCAGTAAGCACAGGGAAATATCTGCTTCTAAATCCAAAACGCAGCTATCTAACAGAACGGTTGTCAATGTGTGCACTCAACTTCCAGAGTTAAACCCGTGTGTGGATTCAGCAGTCTGCAAACACTTTCTCTGCAGAGTCCCAAAACAGGCGTTTTCAGCCCATTACCGGCATATGGAAGAAACAGCAGTAAGCACAGGGAAATATCTGCTTCTAAACCCAAAACGCAGCTATCTAACAGAACGGTTGTCAATGTGTGCACTCAACTTCCAGAGTTAAACCCGTGTGTGGATTCAGCAGTCTGCAAACACTTTCTCTGCAGAGTCCCAAAACAGGCGTTTTCAGCCCATTACCGGCATATGGAAGAAACAGCAGTAAGCACAGGGAAATATCTGCTTCTAAACCCAAAACGCAGCTATCTAACAGAACGGTTGTCAATGTGTGCACTCAACTTCCAGAGTTAAACCCGTGTGTGGATTCAGCAGTCTGCAAAGACTTTCTGTGCAGAGTCCCCAAACAGGCGTTTTCAGCCCATTACCGGCATATGGAAGAAACAGAAGTAAGCACAGGGAAATATCTGCTTCTAAACCCAAAACACAGCTATCTAACAGAACGGTTGTCAATGTGTGCACTCAACTTCCAGAGTTAAACCCGTGTGTGGATTCAGCAGTCTGCAAACACTTTCTGTGCAGAGTCCCAAAACAGGCGTTTTCAGCCCATTACCGGCATATGGAAGAAACAGCAGTAAGCACAGGGAAATATCTGCTTCTAAACCCAAAACGCAGCTATCTAACAGAACGGTTGTCAATGTGTGCACTCAACTTCCAGAGTTAAACCCGTGTGTGGATTCAGCAGTCTGCAAACACTTTCTGTGCAGAGTCCCCAAACAGGCGTTTTCAGCCCATTACCGGCATATGGAAGAAACAGCAGTAAGCACAGGGAAATATCTGCTTCTAAATCCAAAACGCAGCTATCTAACAGAACGGTTGTCAATGTGTGCACTCAACTTCCAGAGTTAAACCCGTGTGTGGATTCAGCAGTCTGCAAACACTTTCTGTGCAGAGTCCCAAAACAGGCGTTTTCAGCCCATTACCGGCATATGGAAGAAACAGCAGTAAGCACAGGGAAATATCTGCTTCTAAATCCAAAACGCAGCTAACTAACAGAACGGTTGTCAATGTGTGCACTCAACTTCCAGAGTTAAACCCGTGTGTGGATTCAGCAGTCTGCAAACACTGTCTCTGCAGAGTCCCAAAACAGGCGTTTTCAGCCCATTACCGGCATATGGAAGAAACAGCAGTAAGCACAGGGAAATATCTGCTTCTAAATCCAAAACGCAGCTATCTAACAGAACGGTTGTCAATGTGTGCACTCAACTTCCAGAGTTAAACCCGTGTGTGGATTCAGCAGTCTGCAAACACTTTCTGTGCAGAGTCCCAAAACAGGCGTTTTCAGCCCATTACCGGCATATGGAAGAAACAGCAGTAAGCACAGGGAAATATCTGCTTCTAAATCCAAAACGCAGCTATCTAACAGAACGGTTGTCAATGTGTGCACTCAACTTCCAGAGTTAAACCCGTGTGTGGATTCAGCAGTCTGCAAACACTGTCTCTGCAGAGTCCCAAAACAGGCGTTTTCAGCCCATTACCGGCATATGGAAGAAACAGCAGTAAGCACAGGGAAATATCTGCTTCTAAATCCAAAACGCAGCTATCTAACAGAACGGTTGTCAATGTGTGCACTCAACTTCCAGAGTTAAACCCGTGTGTGGATTCAGCAGTCTGCAAACACTTTCTGTGCAGAGTCCCAAAACAGGAGTTTTCAGCCCATTGCCGGCATATGGAAGAAACAGCAGTAATCACAGGGAAATATCTGCTTCTAAATCCAAAACGCAGCTATCTAACAGAACGGTTGTCAATGTGTGCACTCAACTTCCAGAGTTAAACCCGTGTGTGGATTCAGCAGTCTGCAAACACTTTCTCTGCAGAGTCCCAAAACAGGCGTTTTCAGCCCATTACCGGCATATGGAAGAATCAGCAGTAAGCACAGGGAAATATCTGCTTCTAAATCCAAAACGCAGCTATCTAACAGAACGGTTGTCAATGTGTGCACTCAACTTCCAGAGTTAAACCCGTGTGTGGATTCAGCAGTCTGCAAACACTTTCTGTGCAGAGTCCCAAAACAGGCGTTTTCAGCCCATTACCGGCATATGGAAGAAACAGCAGTAAGCACAGGGAAATATCTGCTTCTAAATCCAAAACGCAGCTATCTAACAGAACGGTTGTCAATGTGTGCACTCAACTTCCAGAGTTAAGCCCGTGTGGGGACTCAGCAGTCTGCAAACACTTTCTGTGCAGAGTCCCAAAACAGGCGTTTTCAGCGCATTACCGGCATATGGAAGAAACAGCAGTAAGCACAGGGAAGTATCTGCTTCTAAATCCAAAACGCAGCTATCTAACAGAACGGTTGTCAATGTGTGCACTCAACTTCCAGAGTTAAACCCGTGTGTGGATTCAGCAGTCTGCAAACACTTTCTGTGCAGAGTCCGAAAACAGGCGTTTTCAGCCCATTGCCGGCATATGGAAGAAACAGCAGTAAGAACAGGGAAATATCTGCTTCTAAATCCAAAACGCAGCTATCTAACAGAACGGTTGTCAATGTGTGCACTCAACTTCCAGAGTTAAACCCGTGGGTGGATTCAGCAGTCTGCAAACACTTTCTCTGCAGAGTCACAAAACAGGCGTTTTCAGCCCATTACCGGCATATGGAAGAAACAGCAGTAAGCACAGGGAAATATCTGCTTCTAAATCCAAAACGCAGCTATCTAACAGAACGGTTGTCAATGTGTGCACTCAACTTCCAGAGTTAAACCCGTGGGTGGATTCAGCAGTCTGCACACACTTTCTCTGCAGAGTCCCAAAACAGGCGTTTTCAGCCCATTACCGGCATATGGAAGAAACAGCAGTAAGCACAGGGAAATATCTGCTTCTAAATCCAAAACGCAGCTATCTAACAGAACGGTTGTCAATGTGTGCACTCAACTTCCAGAGTTAAACCCGTGGGTGGATTCAGCAGTCTGCACACACTTTCTCTGCAGAGTCCCAAAACAGGCGTTTTCAGCCCATTACCGGCATATGGAAGAAACAGCAGTAAGCACAGGGAAATATCTGCTTCTAAATCCAAAACGCAGCTATCTAACAGAACGGTTGTCAATGTGTGCACTCAACTTCCAGAGTTAAACCCGTGGGTGGATTCAGCAGTCTGCACACACTTTCCCTGCAGAGTCCCAAAACAGGCGTTTTCAGCCCATTACCGGCATATGGAAGAAACAGCAGTAAGCACAGGGAAATATCTGCTTCTAAATCCAAAACGCAGCTATCTAACAGAACGGTTGTCAATGTGTGCACTCAACTTCCAGAGTTAAACCCGTGTGTGGATTCAGCAGTCTGCAAACACTTTCTCTGCAGAGTCCCAAAACAGGCGTTTTCAACCCATTACCGGCATATGGAAGAAACAGCAGTAAGCACAGGGAAATATCTGCTTCTAAATCCAAAACGCAGCTATCTAACAGAACGGTTGTCAATGTGTGCACTCAACTTCCAGAGTTAAACCCGTGTGTGGATTCAGCAGTCTGCAAACACTTTCTCTGCAGAGTCCCAAAACAGGCGTTTTCAGCCCATTACCGGCATATGGAAGAAACAGCAGTAAGCACAGGGAAATATCTGCTTCTAAACCCAAAACGCAGCTATCTAACAGAACGGTTGTCAATGTGTGCACTCAACTTCCAGAGTTAAACCCGTGTGTGGATTCAGCAGTCTGCAAACACTTTCTCTGCAGAGTCCCAAAACAGGCGTTTTCAGCCCATTACCGGCATATGGAAGAAACAGCAGTAAGCACAGGGAAATATCTGCTTCTAAACCCAAAACGCAGCTATCTAACAGAACGGTTGTCAATGTGTGCACTCAACTTCCAGAGTTAAACCCGTGTGTGGATTCAGCAGTCTGCAAAGACTTTCTGTGCAGAGTCCCCAAACAGGCGTTTTCAGCCCATTACCGGCATATGGAAGAAACAGAAGTAAGCACAGGGAAATATCTGCTTCTAAATCCAAAACGCAGCTATCTAACAGAGCGGTTGTCAATGTGTGCACTCAACTTCCAGAGTTAAACCCGTGTGTGGATTCAGCAGTCTGCAAACACTTTCTCTGCAGAGTCCCAAAACAGGCGTTTTCAGCCCATTACCGGCATATGGAAGAAACAGCAGTAAGCACAGGGAAATATCTGCTTCTAAATCCAAAACGCAGCTATCTAACAGAACGGTTGTCAATGTGTGCACTCAACTTCCAGAGTTAAACCCGTGTGTGGATTCAGCAGTCTGCAAACACTTTCTCTGCAGAGTCCCAAAACAGGCGTTTTCAGCCCATTACCGGCATATGGAAGAAACAGCAGTAAGCACAGGGAAATATCTGCTTCTAAATCCAAAACGCAGCTATCTAACAGAACGGTTGTCAATGTGTGCACTCAACTTCCAGAGTTAAACCCGTGTGTGGATTCAGCAGTCTGCAAACACTTTCTGTGCAGAGTCCCAAAACAGGCGTTTTCAGCCCATTACCGGCATATGGAAGAAACAGCAGTAAGCACAGGGAAATATCTGCTTCTAAATCCAAAACGCAGCTATCTAACAGAACGGTTGTCAATGTGTGCACTCAACTTCCAGAGTTAAACCCGTGTGTGGATTCAGCAGTCTGCAAACACTGTCTCTGCAGAGTCCCAAAACAGGCGTTTTCAGCCCATTACCGGCATATGGAAGAAACAGCAGTAAGCACAGGGAAATATCTGCTTCTAAATCCAAAACGCAGCTATCTAACAGAACGGTTGTCAATGTGTGCACTCAACTTCCAGAGTTAAACCCGTGTGTGGATTCAGCAGTCTGCAAACACTTTCTGTGCAGAGTCCCAAAACAGGCGTTTTCAGCCCATTACCGGCATATGGAAGAAACAGCAGTAATCACAGGGAAATATCTGCTTCTAAATCCAAAACGCAGCTATCTAACAGAACGGTTGTCAATGTGTGCACTCAACTTCCAGAGTTAAACCCGTGTGTGGATTCAGCAGTCTGCAAACACTTTCTCTGCAGAGTCCCAAAACAGGCGTTTTCAGCCCATTACCGGCATATGGAAGAATCAGCAGTAAGCACAGGGAAATATCTGCTTCTAAATCCAAAACGCAGCTATCTAACAGAACGGTTGTCAATGTGTGCACTCAACTTCCAGAGTTAAACCCGTGTGTGGATTCAGCAGTCTGCAAACACTTTCTCTGCAGAGTCCCAAAACAGGCGTTTTCAGCCCATTACCGGCATATGGAAGAAACAGCAGTAAGCACAGGGAAATATCTGCTTCTAAATCCAAAACGCAGCTATCTAACAGAACGGTTGTCAATGTGTGCACTCAACTTCCAGAGTTAAGCCCGTGTGGGGACTCAGCAGTCTGCAAACACTTTCTGTGCAGAGTCCCAAAACAGGCGTTTTCAGCGCATTACCGGCATATGGAAGAAACAGCAGTAAGCACAGGGAAGTATCTGCTTCTAAATCCAAAACGCAGCTATCTAACAGAACGGTTGTCAATGTGTGCACTCAACTTCCAGAGTTAAACCCGTGTGTGGATTCAGCAGTCTGCAAACACTTTCTGTGCAGAGTCCGAAAACAGGCGTTTTCAGCCCATTGCCGGCATATGGAAGAAACAGCAGTAAGAACAGGGAAATATCTGCTTCTAAATCCAAAACGCAGCTATCTAACAGAACGGTTGTCAATGTGTGCACTCAACTTCCAGAGTTAAACCCATGTGAGGATTCAGCAGTCTGCAAACACTTTCTCTGCAGAGTCCCAAAACAGGCGTTTTCAGCCCATTACCGGCATATGGAAGAAACAGCAGTAAGCACAGGGAAATATCTGCTTCTAAATCCAAAACGCAGCTATCTAACAGAACGGTTGTCAATGTGTGCACTCAACTTCCAGAGTTAAACCCGTGGGTGGATTCAGCAGTCTGCAAACACTTTCTGTGCAGAGTCCCAAAACAGGCGTTTTCAGCCCATTACCGGCATATGGAAGAAACAGCAGTAAGCACAGGGAAATATCTGCTTCTAAATCCAAAACGCAGCTATCTAACAGAACGGTTGTCAATGTGTGCACTCAACTTCCAGAGTTAAACACGTGGGTGGATTCAGCAGTCTGCACACACTTTCTCTGCAGAGTCCCAAAACAGGCGTTTTCAGCCCATTACCGGCATATGGAAGAAACAGCAGTAAGCACAGGGAAATATCTGCTTCTAAATCCAAAACGCAGCTATCTAACAGAACGGTTGTCAATGTGTGCACTCAACTTCCAGAGTTAAACCCGTGTGTGGATTCAGCAGTCTGCAAACACTTTCTCTGCAGAGTCCCAAAACAGGCGTTTTCAGCCCATTACCGGCATATGGAAGAAACAGCAGTAAGCACAGGGAAATATCTGCTTCTAAATCCAAAACGCAGCTATCTAACAGAACGGTTGTCAATGTGTGCACTCAACTTCCAGAGTTAAACCCGTGGGTGGATTCAGCAGTCTGCAAACACTTTCTCTGCAGAGTCCCAAAACAGGCGTTTTCAGCCCATTACCGGCATATGGAAGAAACAGCAGTAAGCACAGGGAAATATCTGCTTCTAAATCCAAAACGCAGCTATCTAACAGAACGGTTGTCAATGTGTGCACTCAACTTCCAGAGTTAAACCCGTGTGTGGATTCAGCAGTCTGCAAACACTTTCTCTGCAGAGTCCCAAAACAGGCGTTTTCAGCCCATTACCGGCATATGGAAGAACCAGCAGTAAGCACAGGGAAATATCTGCTTCTAAATCCAAAACGCAGCTATCTAACAGAACGGTTGTCAATGTGTGCACTCAACTTCCAGAGTTAAACACGTGTGTGGATTCAGCAGTCTGCAAACACTTTCTCTGCAGAGTCCCAAAACTGGCGTTTTCAGCCCATTACCGGCATATGGAAGAAACAGCAGTAAGCACAGGGAAATATCTGCTTCTAAATCCAAAACGCAGCTATCTAACAGAACGGTTGTCAATGTGTGCACTCAACTTCCAGAGTTAAACCCGTGTGTGGATTCAGCAGTCTGCAAACACTTTCTCTGCAGAGTACCAAAACAGGCGTTTTCAGCCCATTACCGGCATATGGAAGAAACAGCAGTAAGCACAGGGAAATATCTGCTTCTAAATCCAAAACGCAGCTATCTAACAGAACGGTTGTCAATGTGTGCACTCAACTTCCAGAGTTAAACCCGTGTGTGGATTCAGCAGTCTGCAAACACTTTCTCTGCAGAGTCCCAAAACAGGCGTTTTCAGCCCATTACCGGCATATGGAAGAAACAGCAGTAAGCACAGGGAAATATCTGCTTCTAAATCCAAAACGCAGCTATCTAACAGAACGGTTGTCAATGTGTGCACTCAACTTCCAGAGTTAAACCCGTGTGTGGATTCAGCAGTCTGCAAACACTTTCTCTGCAGAGTCCCAAAACAGGCGTTTTCAGCCCATTACCGGCATATGGAAGAAACAGCAGTAAGCACAGGGAAATATCTGCTTCTAAATCCAAAACGCAGCTATCTAACAGAACGGTTGTCAATGTGTGCACTCAACTTCCAGAGTTAAACCCGTGGGTGGATTCAGCAGTCTGCAAACACTTTCTCTGCAGAGTCCCAAAACTGGCGTTTTCAGCCCATTACCGGCATATGGAAGAAACAGCAGTAAGCACAGGGAAATATCTGCTTCTAAATCCAAAACGCAGCTATCTAACAGAACGGTTGTCAATGTGTGCACTCAACTTCCAGAGTTAAACCCGTGTGTGGATTCAGCAGTCTGCAAACACATTCTCTGCAGAGTCCCAAAACAGGCGTTTTCAGCCCATTACCGGCATATGGAAGAAACAGCAGTAAGCACAGGGAAATATCTGCTTCTAAATCCAAAACGCAGCTATCTAACAGAGCGGTTGTCAATGTGTGCACTCAACTTCCAGAGTTAAGCCCGTGTGTGGATTCAGCAGTCTGCAAACACTTTCTGTGCAGAGTCCCAAAACAGGCGTTTTCAGCCCATTACCGGCATATGGAAGAAACAGCAGTAAGCACAGGGAAATATCTGCTTCTAAATCCAAAACGCAGCTATCTAACAGAACGGTTGTCAATGTGTGCACTCAACTTCCAGAGTTAAACCCGTGTGTGGATTCAGCAGTCTGCAAACACTTTCTGTGCAGAGTCCGAAAACAGGCGTTTTCAGCCCATTGCCGGCATATGGAAGAAACAGCAGTAAGAACAGGGAAATATCTGCTTCTAAATCCAAAACGCAGCTATCTAACAGAACGGTTGTCAATGTGTGCACTCAACTTCCAGAGTTAAACCCATGTGAGGATTCAGCAGTCTGCAAACACTTTCTCTGCAGAGTCCCAAAACAGGCGTTTTCAGCCCATTACCGGCATATGGAAGAAACAGCAGTAAGCACAGGGAAATATCTGCTTCTAAATCCAAAACGCAGCTATCTAACAGAACGGTTGTCAATGTGTGCACTCAACTTCCAGAGTTAAACCCGTGGGTGGATTCAGCAGTCTGCACACACTTTCTCTGCAGAGTCCCAAAACAGGCGTTTTCAGCCCATTACCGGCATATGGAAGAAACAGCAGTAAGCACAGGGAAATATCTGCTTCTAAATCCAAAACGAAGCTATCTAACAGAACGGTTGTCAATGTGTGCACTCAACTTCCAGAGTTAAACCCGTGGGTATATTCAGCAGTCTGCAAACACTTTCTCTGCAGAGTCCCAAAACAGGCGTTTTCAGCCCATTACCGGCATATGGAAGAAACAGCAGTAAGCACAGGGAAATATCTGCTTCTAAATCCAAAACGCAGCTATCTAACAGAACGGTTGTCAATGTGTGCACTCAACTTCCAGAGTTAAACCCGTGTGTGGATTCAGCAGTCTGCAAACACTTTCTGTGCAGAGTCCCAAAACAGGCGTTTTCAGCCCATTACCGGCATATGGAAGAAACAGCAGTAAGCACAGGGAAATATCTGCTTCTAAATCCAAAACGCAGCTATCTAACAGAACGGTTGTCAATGTGTGCACTCAACTTCCAGAGTTAAACCCGTGTGTGGATTCAGCAGTCTGCAAACACTTTCTGTGCAGAGTCCCAAAACAGGCGTTTTCAGCCCATTGCCGGCATATGGAAGAAACAGCAGTAAGAACAGGGAAATATCTGCTTCTAAATCCAAAACGCAGCTATCTAACAGAACGGTTGTCAATGTGTGCACTCAACTTCCAGAGTTAAACCCATGTGAGGATTCAGCAGTCTGCAAACACTTTCTCTGCAGAGTCCCAAAACAGGCGTTTTCAGCCCATTACCGGCATATGGAAGAAACAGCAGTAAGCACAGGGAAATATCTGCTTCTAAATCCAAAACGCAGCTATCTAACAGAACGGTTGTCAATGTGTGCACTCAACTTCCAGAGTTAAACCCGTGGGTGGATTCAGCAGTCTGCACACACTTTCTCTGCAGAGTCCCAAAACAGGCGTTTTCAGCCCATTACCGGCATATGGAAGAAACAGCAGTAAGCACAGGGAAATATCTGCTTCTAAATCCAAAACGAAGCTATCTAACAGAACGGTTGTCAATGTGTGCACTCAACTTCCAGAGTTAAACCCGTGGGTATATTCAGCAGTCTGCAAACACTTTCTCTGCAGAGTCCCAAAACAGGCGTTTTCAGCCCATTACCGGCATATGGAAGAAACAGCAGTAAGCACAGGGAAATATCTGCTTCTAAATCCAAAACGCAGCTATCTAACAGAACGGTTGTCAATGTGTGCACTCAACTTCCAGAGTTAAACCCGTGTGTGGATTCAGCAGTCTGCAAACACTTTCTCTGCAGAGTCCCAAAACAGGCGTTTTCAGCCCATTACCGGCATATGGAAGAAACAGCAGTAAGCACAGGGAAATATCTGCTTCTAAATCCAAAACGCAGCTATCTAACAGAACGGTTGTCAATGTGTGCACTCAACTTCCAGAGTTAAACCCGTGTGTGGATTCAGCAGTCTGCAAACACTTTCTCTGCAGAGTCCCAAAACAGGCGTTTTCAGCCCATTACCGGCATATGGAAGAAACAGCAGTAAGCACAGGGAAATATCTGCTTCTAAATCCAAAACGCAGCTATCTAACAGAACGGTTGTCAATGTGTGCACTCAACTTCCAGAGTTAAACCCGTGTGTGGATTCAGCAGTCTGCAAACACTTTCTCTGCAGAGTCCCAAAACAGGCGTTTTCAGCCCATTACCGGCATATGGAAGAAACAGCAGTAAGCACAGGGAAATATCTGCTTCTAAATCCAAAACGCAGCTATCTAACAGAACGGTTGTCAATGTGTGCACTCAACTTCCAGAGTTAAACCCGTGTGTGGATTCAGCAGTCTGCAAACACTTTCTCTGCAGAGTCCCAAAACAGACGTTTTCAGCCCATTACCGGCTTATGGAAGAAACAGCAGTAAGCACAGGGAAATATCTGCTTCTAAATCCAAAACGCAGCTATCTAACAGAGCGGTTGTCAATGTGTGCACTCAACTTCCAGAGTTAAACCCGTGTGTGGATTCAGCAGTCTGCAAACACTTTCTCTGCAGAGTCCCAAAACAGGCGTTTTCAGCCCATTACCGGCATATGGAAGAAACAGCAGTAAGCACAGGGAAATATCTGCTTCTAAATCCAAAACGCAGCTATCTAACAGAACGGTTGTCAATGTGTGCACTCAACTTCCAGAGTTAAACCCGTGTGTGAATTCAGCAGTCTGCAAACACTTTCTCTGCAGAGTCCCAAAACAGGCGTTTTCAGCCCATTACCGGCATATGGAAGAAACAGCAGTAAGCACAGGGAAATATCTGCTTCTAAATCCAAAACGCAGCTATCTAACAGAACGGTTGTCAATGTGTGCACTCAACTTCCAGAGTTAAACCCGTGTGTGGATTCAGCAGTCTGCAAACACTTTCTCTGCAGAGTCCCAAAACAGGCGTTTTCAGCCCATTACCGGCATATGGAAGAAACAGCAGTAAGCACAGGGAAATATCTGCTTCTAAATCCAAAACGCAGCTATCTAACAGAACGGTTGTCAATGTGTGCACTCAACTTCCAGAGTTAAACCCGTGGGTGGATTCAGCAGTCTGCAAACACTTTCTGTGCAGAGTCCCAAAACAGGCGTTTTCAGCCCATTACCGGCATATGGAAGAAACAGCAGTAAGCACAGGGAAATATCTGCTTCTAAATCCAAAACGCAGCTATCTAACAGAACGGTTGTCAATGTGTGCACTCAACTTCCAGAGTTAAACCCGTGGGTGGATTCAGCAGTCTGCACACACTTTCTCTGCAGAGTCCCAAAACAGGCGTTTTCAGCCCATTACCGGCATATGGAAGAAACAGCAGTAAGCACAGGGAAATATCTGCTTCTAAATCCAAAACGCAGCTATCTAACAGAACGGTTGTCAATGTGTGCACTCAACTTCCAGAGTTAAACCCGTGTGTGGATTCAGCAGTCTGCAAACACTTTCTCTGCAGAGTCCCAAAACAGGCGTTTTCAGCCCATTACCGGCATATGGAAGAACCAGCAGTAAGCACAGGGAAATATCTGCTTCTAAATCCAAAACGCAGCTATCTAACAGTACGGTTGTCAATGTGTGCACTCAACTTCCAGAGTTAAACCCGTGTGTGGATTCAGCAGTCTGCAAACACTTTCTCTGCAGAGTCCCAAAACAGGCGTTTTCAGCCCATTACCGGCATATGGAAGAAACAGCAGTAAGCACAGGGAAATATCTGCTTCTAAATCCAAAACGCAGCTATCTAACAGAACGGTTGTCAATGTGTGCACTCAACTTCCAGAGTTAAACCCGTGTGTGGATTCAGCAGTCTGCAAACACTTTCTCTGCAGAGTCCCAAAACAGGCGTTTTCAGCCCATTACCGGCATATGGAAGAACCAGCAGTAAGCACAGGGAAATATCTGCTTCTAAATCCAAAACGCAGCTATCTAACAGAACGGTTGTCAATGTGTGCACTCAACTTCCAGAGTTAAACCCGTGGGTGGATTCAGCAGTCTGCAAACACTTTCTCTGCAGAGTCCCAAAACAGGCGTTTTCAGCCCATTACCGGCATATGGAAGAAACAGCAGTAAGCACAGGGAAATATCTGCTTCTAAATCCAAAACGCAGCTATCTAACAGAACGGTTGTCAATGTGTGCACTCAACTTCCAGAGTTAAACCCGTGTGTGGATTCAGCAGTCTGCAAACACTTTCTCTGCAGAGTCCCAAAACAGGCGTTTTCAGCCCATTACCGGCATATGGAAGAAACAGCAGTAAGCACAGGGAAATATCTGCTTCTAAATCCAAAACGCAGCTATCTAACAGAACGGTTGTCAATGTGTGCACTCAACTTCCAGAGTTAAACCCGTGGGTGGATTCAGCAGTCTGCAAACACTTTCTGTGCAGAGTCCCAAAACAGGCGTTTTCAGCCCATTACCGGCATATGGAAGAAACAGCAGTAAGCACAGGGAAATATCTGCTTCTAAATCCAAAACGCAGCTATCTAACAGAACGGTTGTCAATGTGTGCACTCAACTTCCAGAGTTAAACCCGTGGGTGGATTCAGCAGTCTGCACACACTTTCTCTGCAGAGTCCCAAAACAGGCGTTTTCAGCCCATTACCGGCATATGGAAGAAACAGCAGTAAGCACAGGGAAATATCTGCTTCTAAATCCAAAACGCAGCTATCTAACAGAACGGTTGTCAATGTGTGCACTCAACTTCCAGAGTTAAACCCGTGTGTGGATTCAGCAGTCTGCAAACACTTTCTCTGCAGAGTCCCAAAACAGGCGTTTTCAGCCCATTACCGGCATATGGAAGAACCAGCAGTAAGCACAGGGAAATATCTGCTTCTAAATCCAAAACGCAGCTATCTAACAGAACGGTTGTCAATGTGTGCACTCAACTTCCAGAGTTAAACCCGTGTGTGGATTCAGCAGTCTGCAAACACTTTCTGTGCAGAGTCCCAAAACAGGCGTTTTCAGCCCATTACCGGCATATGGAAGAAACAGCAGTAAGCACAGGGAAATATCTGCTTCTAAATCCAAAACGCAGCTATCTAACAGAACGGTTGTCAATGTGTGCACTCAACTTCCAGAGTTAAACCCGTGTGTGGATTCAGCAGTCTGCAAACACTTTCTCTGCAGAGTCCCAAAACAGGCGTTTTCAGCCCATTACCGGCATATGGAAGAACCAGCAGTAAGCACAGGGAAATATCTGCTTCTAAATCCAAAACGCAGCTATCTAACAGAACGGTTGTCAATGTGTGCACTCAACTTCCAGAGTTAAACCCGTGGGTGGATTCAGCAGTCTGCACACACTTTCTCTGCAGAGTCCCAAAACAGGCGTTTTCAGCCCATTACCGGCATATGGAAGAAACAGCAGTAAGCACAGGGAAATATCTGCTTCTAAATCCAAAACGCAGCTATCTAACAGAACGGTTGTCAATGTGTGCACTCAACTTCCAGAGTTAAACCCGTGTGTGGATTCAGCAGTCTGCAAACACTTTCTCTGCAGAGTCCCAAAACAGGCGTTTTCAGCCCATTACCGGCATATGGAAGAAACAGCAGTAAGCACAGGGAAATATCTGCTTCTAAATCCAAAACGCAGCTATCTAACAGAACGGTTGTCAATGTGTGCACTCAACTTCCAGAGTTAAACCCGTGTGTGGATTCAGCAGTCTGCAAACACTTTCTCTGCAGAGTCCCAAAACAGGCGTTTTCAGCCCATTACCGGCATATGGAAGAAACAGCAGTAAGCACAGGGAAATATCTGCTTCTAAATCCAAAACGCAGCTATCTAACAGAACGGTTGTCAATGTGTGCACTCAACTTCCAGAGCTAAACCCGTGTGTGGATTCAGCAATCTGCAAACACTTTCTCTGCAGAGTCCCAAAACAGGCGTTTTCAGCCCATTACCGGCATATGGAAGAAACAGCAGTAAGCACAGGGAAATATCTGCTTCTAAACCCAAAACGCAGCTATCTAACAGAACGGTTGTCAATGTGTGCACTCAACTTCCAGAGTTAAACCCGTGTGTGGATTCAGCAGTCTGCAAACACTTTCTCTGCAGAGTCCCCAAACAGGCGTTTTCAGCCCATTACCGGCATATGGAAGAAACAGCAGTAAGCACAGGGAAATATCTGCTTCTAAATCCAAAACGCAGCTATCTAACAGAACGGTTGTCAATGTGTGCACTCAAATTCCAGAGTTAAACCCGTGTGTGGATTCAGCAGTCTGCAAACACTTTCTCTGCAGAGTCCCAAAACAGGCGTTTTCAGCCCATTACCGGCATATGGAAGAAACAGCAGTAAGCACAGGGAAATATCTGCTTCTAAATCCAAAACGCAGCTATCTAACAGAACGGTTGTCAATGTGTGCACTCAACTTCCAGAGTTAAACCCGTGTGTGGATTCAGCAGTCTGCAAACACTTTCTCTGCAGAGTCCCAAAACAGGCGTTTTCAGCCCATTACCGGCATATGGAAGAACCAGCAGTAAGCACAGGGAAATATCTGCTTCTAAATCCAAAACGCAGCTATCTAACAGAACGGTTGTCAATGTGTGCACTCAACTTCCAGAGTTAAACCCGTGTGTGGATTCAGCAGTCTGCAAACACTTTCTCTGCAGAGTCCCAAAACAGGCGTTTTCAGCCCATTACCGGCATATGGAAGAAACAGCAGTAAGCACAGGGAAATATCTGCTTCTAAATCCAAAACGCAGCTATCTAACAGAACGGTTGTCAATGTGTGCACTCAACTTCCAGATTTAAACCCGTGGGTGGATTCAGCAGTCTGCAAACACTTTCTCTGCAGAGTCCCAAAACAGGCGTTTTCAGCCCATTACCGGCATATGGAAGAAACAGCAGTAAGCACAGGGAAATATCTGCTTCTAAACCCAAAACGCAGCTATCTAACAGAACGGTTGTCAATGTGTGCACTCAACTTCCAGAGTTAAACCCGTGTGTGGATTCAGCAGTCTGCAAACACTTTCTCTGCAGAGTCCCAAAACAGGCGTTTTCAGCCCATTACCGGCATATGGAAGAAACAGCAGTAAGCACAGGGAAATATCTGCTTCTAAACCCAAAACGCAGCTATCTAACAGAACGGTTGTCAATGTGTGCACTCAACTTCCAGAGTTAAACCCGTGTGTGGATTCAGCAGTCTGCAAACACTTTCTCTGCAGAGTCCCCAAACAGGCGTTTTCAGCCCATTACCGGCATATGGAAGAACCAGCAGTAAGCACAGGGAAATATCTGCTTCTAAATCCAAAACGCAGCTATCTAACAGAACGGTTGTCAATGTGTGCACTCAAATTCCAGAGTTAAACCCGTGTGTGGATTCAGCAGTCTGCAAACACTTTCTCTGCAGAGTCCCAAAACAGGCGTTTTCAGCCCATTACCGGCATATGGAAGAAACAGCAGTAAGCACAGGGAAATATCTGCTTCTAAATCCAAAACGCAGCTATCTAACAGAACGGTTGTCAATGTGTGCACTCAACTTCCAGAGTTAAACCCGTGTGTGGATTCAGCAGTCTGCAAACACTTTCTCTGCAGAGTCCCAAAACAGGCGTTTTCAGCCCATTACCGGCATATGGAAGAAACAGCAGTAAGCACAGGGAAATATCTGCTTCTAAATCCAAAACGCAGCTATCTAACAGAACGGTTGTCAATGTGTGCACTCAACTTCCAGAGTTAAACCCGTGTGTGGATTCAGCAGTCTGCAAACACTTTCTCTGCAGAGTCCCAAAACAGGCGTTTTCAGCCCATTACCGGCATATGGAAGAAACAGCAGTAAGCACAGGGAAATATCTGCTTCTAAATCCAAAACGCAGCTATCTAACAGAACGGTTGTCAATGTGTGCACTCAACTTCCAGAGTTAAACCCGTGTGTGGATTCAGCAGTCTGCAAACACTTTCTGTGCAGAGTCCCAAAACAGGCGTTTTCAGCCCATTACCGGCATATGGAAGAAACAGCAGTAAGCACAGGGAAATATCTGCTTCTAAATCCAAAACGCAGCTATCTAACAGAACGGTTGTCAATGTGTGCACTCAACTTCCAGAGTTAAACCCGTGTGTGGATTCAGCAGTCTGCAAACACTTTCTCTGCAGAGTCCCAAAACAGGCGTTTTCAGCCCATTACCGGCATATGGAAGAACCAGCAGTAAGCACAGGGAAATATCTGCTTCTAAATCCAAAACGCAGCTATCTAACAGAACGGTTGTCAATGTGTGCACTCAACTTCCAGAGTTAAACCCGTGGGTGGATTCAGCAGTCTGTAAACACTTTCTCTGCAGAGTCCCAAAACAGGCGTTTTCAGCCCATTACCGGCATATGGAAGAAACAGCAGTAAGCACAGGGAAATATCTGCTTCTAAATCCAAAACGCAGCTATCTAACAGAACGGTTGTCAATGTGTGCACTCAACTTCCAGAGTTAAACCCGTGTGTGGATTCAGCAGTCTGCAAACACTTTCTCTGCAGAGTCCCAAAACAGGCGTTTTCAGCCCATTACCGGCATATGGAAGAAACAGCAGTAAGCACAGGGAAATATCTGCTTCTAAATCCAAAACGCAGCTATCTAACAGAACGGTTGTCAATGTGTGCACTCAACTTCCAGAGTTAAACCCGTGTGTGGATTCAGCAGTCTGCAAACACTTTCTCTGCAGAGTCCCAAAACAGGCGTTTTCAGCCCATTACCGGCATATGGAAGAAACAGCAGTAAGCACAGGGAAATATCTGCTTCTAAATCCAAAACGCAGCTATCTAACAGAACGGTTGTCAATGTGTGCACTCAACTTCCAGAGCTAAACCCGTGTGTGGATTCAGCAGTCTGCAAACACTTTCTCTGCAGAGTCCCAAAACAGGCGTTTTCAGCCCATTACCGGCATATGGAAGAAACAGCAGTAAGCACAGGGAAATATCTGCTTCTAAACCCAAAACGCAGCTATCTAACAGAACGGTTGTCAATGTGTGCACTCAACTTCCAGAGTTAAACCCGTGTGTGGATTCAGCAGTCTGCAAACACTTTCTCTGCAGAGTCCCAAAACAGGCGTTTTCAGCCCATTACCGGCATATGGAAGAAACAGCAGTAAGCACAGGGAAATATCTGCTTCTAAACCCAAAACGCAGCTATCTAACAGAACGGTTGTCAATGTGTGCACTCAACTTCCAGAGTTAAACCCGTGTGTGGATTCAGCAGTCTGCAAACACTTTCTCTGCAGAGTCCCCAAACAGGCGTTTTCAGCCCATTACCGGCATATGGAAGAAACAGCAGTAAGCACAGGGAAATATCTGCTTCTAAATCCAAAACGCAGCTATCTAACAGAACGGTTGTCAATGTGTGCACTCAACTTCCAGAGTTAAACCCGTGTGTGGATTCAGCAGTCTGCAAACACTTTCTCTGCAGAGTCCCAAAACAGGCGTTTTCAGCCCATTACCGGCATATGGAAGAAACAGCAGTAAGCACAGGGAAATATCTGCTTCTAAATCCAAAACGCAGCTATCTAACAGAACGGTTGTCAATGTGTGCACTCAACTTCCAGAGTTAAACCCGTGTGTGGATTCAGCAGTCTGCAAACACTTTCTCTGCAGAGTCCCAAAACAGGCGTTTTCAGCCCATTACCGGCATATGGAAGAAACAGCAGTAAGCACAGGGAAATATCTGCTTCTAAATCCAAAACGCAGCTATCTAACAGAACGGTTGTCAATGTGTGCACTCAACTTCCAGAGTTAAACCCGTGTGTGGATTCAGCAGTCTGCAAACACTTTCTCTGCAGAGTCCCAAAACAGGCGTTTTCAGCCCATTACCGGCATATGGAAGAAACAGCAGTAAGCACAGGGAAATATCTGCTTCTAAATCCAAAACGCAGCTATCTAACAGAACGGTTGTCAATGTGTGCACTCAACTTCCAGAGTTAAACCCGTGTGTGGATTCAGCAGTCTGCAAACACTTTCTCTGCAGAGTCCCAAAACAGGCGTTTTCAGCCCATTACCGGCATATGGAAGAAACAGCAGTAAGCACAGGGAAATATCTGCTTCTAAACCCAAAACGCAGCTATCTAACAGAACGGTTGTCAATGTGTGCACTCAACTTCCAGAGTTAAACCCGTGTGTGGATTCAGCAGTCTGCAAACACTTTCTCTGCAGAGTCCCAAAACAGGCGTTTTCAGCCCATTACCGGCATATGGAAGAAACAGCAGTAAGCACAGGGAAATATCTGCTTCTAAACCCAAAACGCAGCTATCTAACAGAACGGTTGTCAATGTGTGCACTCAACTTCCAGAGTTAAACCCGTGTGTGGATTCAGCAGTCTGCAAACACTTTCTCTGCAGAGTCCCCAAACAGGCGTTTTCAGCCCATTACCGGCATATGGAAGAAACAGCAGTAAGCACAGGGAAATATCTGCTTCTAAATCCAAAACGCAGCTATCTAACAGAACGGTTGTCAATGTGTGCACTCAACTTCCAGAGTTAAACCCGTGTGTGGATTCAGCAGTCTGCAAACACTTTCTCTGCAGAGTCCCCAAACAGGCGTTTTCAGCCCATTACCGGCATATGGAAGAAACAGCAGTAAGCACAGGGAAATATCTGCTTCTAAATCCAAAACGCAGCTATCTAACAGAACGGTTGTCAATGTGTGCACTCAACTTCCAGAGTTAAACCCGTGTGTGGATTCAGCAGTCTGCAAACACTTTCTCTGCAGAGTCCCAAAACAGGCGTTTTCAGCCCATTACCGGCATATGGAAGAAACAGCAGTAAGCACAGGGAAATATCTGCTTCTAAATCCAAAACGCAGCTATCTAACAGAACGGTTGTCAATGTGTGCACTCAACTTCCAGAGTTAAACCCGTGTGTGGATTCAGCAGTCTGCAAACACTTTCTCTGCAGAGTCCCAAAACAGGCGTTTTCAGCCCATTACCGGCATATGGAAGAAACAGCAGTAAGCACAGGGAAATATCTGCTTCTAAATCCAAAACGCAGCTATCTAACAGAACGGTTGTCAATGTGTGCACTCAACTTCCAGAGTTAAACCCGTGTGTGGATTCAGCAGTCTGCAAACACTTTCTCTGCAGAGTCCCAAAACAGGCGTTTTCAGCCCATTACCGGCATATGGAAGAAACAGCAGTAAGCACAGGGAAATATCTGCTTCTAAATCCAAAACGCAGCTATCTAACAGAACGGTTGTCAATGTGTGCACTCAACTTCCAGAGTTAAACCCGTGTGTGGATTCAGCAGTCTGCAAACACTTTCTCTGCAGAGTCCCAAAACAGGCGTTTTCAGCCCATTACCGGCATATGGAAGAAACAGCAGTAAGCACAGGGAAATATCTGCTTCTAAATCCAAAACGCAGCTATCTAACAGAACGGTTGTCAATGTGTGCACTCAACTTCCAGAGTTAAACCCGTGGGTGGATTCAGCAGTCTGCAAACACTTTCTCTGCAGAGTCCCAAAACAGGCGTTTTCAGCCCATTACCGGCATATGGAAGAAACAGCAGTAAGCACAGGGAAATATCTGCTTCTAAATCCAAAACGCAGCTATCTAACAGAACGGTTGTCAATGTGTGCACTCAACTTCCAGAGTTAAGCCCGTGTGTGGATTCAGCAGTCTGCAAACACTTTCTCTGCAGAGTCCCAAAACAGGCGTTTTCAGCCCATTACCGGCATATGGAAGAAACAGCAGTAAGCACAGGGAAATATCTGCTTCTAAATCCAAAACGCAGCTATCTAACAGAACGGTTGTCAATGTGTGCACTCAACTTCCAGAGTTAAACCCGTGTGTGGATTCAGCAGTCTGCAAACACTTTCTCTGCAGAGTCCCAAAACAGGCGTTTTCAGCCCATTACTGGCATATGGAAGAAACAGCAGTAAGCACAGGGAAATATCTGCTTCTAAATCCAAAACGCAGCTATCTAACAGAACGGTTGTCAATGTGTGCACTCAACTTCCAGAGTTAAACCCGTGTGTGGATTCAGCAGTCTGCAAACACTTTCTCTGCAGAGTCCCAAAACAGACGTTTTCAGCCCATTACCGGCATATGGAAGAAACAGCAGTAAGCACAGGGAAATATCTGCTTCTAAATCCAAAACGCAGCTATCTAACAGAACGGTTGTCAATGTGTGCACTCAACTTCCAGAGTTAAACCCGTGTGTGGATTCAGCAGTCTGCAAACACTTTCTCTGCAGAGTCCCCAAACAGGCGTTTTCAGCCCATTACCGGCATATGGAAGAAACAGCAGTAAGCACAGGGAAATATCTGCTTCTAAATCCAAAACGCAGCTATCTAACAGAACGGTTGTCAATGTGTGCACTCAACTTCCAGAGTTAAACCCGTGTGTGGATTCAGCAGTCTGCAAACACTTTCTCTGCAGAGTCCCAAAACAGGCGTTTTCAGCCCATTACCGGCATATGGAAGAAACAGCAGTAAGCACAGGGAAATATCTGCTTCTAAATCCAAAACGCAGCTATCTAACAGAACGGTTGTCAATGTGTGCACTCAACTTCCAGAGTTAAACCCGTGTGTGGATTCAGCAGTCTGCAAACACTTTCTCTGCAGAGTCCCAAAACAGGCGTTTTCAGCCCATTACCGGCATATGGAAGAAACAGCAGTAAGCACAGGGAAATATCTGCTTCTAAATCCAAAACGCAGCTATCTAACAGAACGGTTGTCAATGTGTGCACTCAACTTCCAGAGTTAAACCCGTGTGTGGATTCAGCAGTCTGCAAACACTTTCTCTGCAGAGTCCCAAAACAGGCGTTTTCAGCCCATTACCAGCATATGGAAGAAACAGCAGTAAGCACAGGGAAATATCTGCTTCTAAATCCAAAACGCAGCTATCTAACAGAACGGTTGTCAATGTGTGCACTCAACTTCCAGAGTTAAACCCGTGTGTGGATTCAGCAGTCTGCAAACACTTTCTCTGCAGAGTCCCAAAACAGGCGTTTTCAGCCCATTACCGGCATATGGAAGAAACAGCAGTAAGCACAGGGAAATATCTGCTTCTAAACCCAAAACGCAGCTATCTAACAGAACGGTTGTCAATGTGTGCACTCAACTTCCAGAGTTAAACCCGTGTGTGGATTCAGCAGTCTGCAAACACTTTCTCTGCAGAGTCCCAAAACAGGCGTTTTCAGCCCATTACCGGCATATGGAAGAAACAGCAGTAAGCACAGGGAAATATCTGCTTCTAAACCCAAAACGCAGCTATCTAACAGAACGGTTGTCAATGTGTGCACTCAACTTCCAGAGTTAAACCCGTGTGTGGATTCAGCAGTCTGCAAACACTTTCTCTGCAGAGTCCCCAAACAGGCGTTTTCAGCCCATTACCGGCATATGGAAGAAACAGCAGTAAGCACAGGGAAATATCTGCTTCTAAATCCAAAACGCAGCTATCTAACAGAACGGTTGTCAATGTGTGCACTCAACTTCCAGAGTTAAACCCGTGTGTGGATTCAGCAGTCTGCAAACACTTTCTCTGCAGAGTCCCCAAACAGGCGTTTTCAGCCCATTACCGGCATATGGAAGAAACAGCAGTAAGCACAGGGAAATATCTGCTTCTAAATCCAAAACGCAGCTATCTAACAGAACGGTTGTCAATGTGTGCACTCAACTTCCAGAGTTAAACCCGTGTGTGGATTCAGCAGTCTGCAAACACTTTCTCTGCAGAGTCCCAAAACAGGCGTTTTCAGCCCATTACCGGCATATGGAAGAAACAGCAGTAAGCACAGGGAAATATCTGCTTCTAAATCCAAAACGCAGCTATCTAACAGAACGGTTGTCAATGTGTGCACTCAACTTCCAGAGTTAAACCCGTGTGTGGATTCAGCAGTCTGCAAACACTTTCTCTGCAGAGTCCCAAAACAGGCGTTTTCAGCCCATTACTGGCATATGGAAGAAACAGCAGTAAGCACAGGGAAATATCTGCTTCTAAATCCAAAACGCAGCTATCTAACAGAACGGTTGTCAATGTGTGCACTCAACTTCCAGAGTTAAACCCGTGTGTGGATTCAGCAGTCTGCAAACACTTTCTCTGCAGAGTCCCAAAACAGACGTTTTCAGCCCATTACCGGCATATGGAAGAAACAGCAGTAAGCACAGGGAAATATCTGCTTCTAAATCCAAAACGCAGCTATCTAACAGAACGGTTGTCAATGTGTGCACTCAACTTCCAGAGTTAAACCCGTGTGTGGATTCAGCAGTCTGCAAACACTTTCTCTGCAGAGTCCCAAAACAGGCGTTTTCAGCCCATTACCGGCATATGGAAGAAACAGCAGTAAGCACAGGGAAATATCTGCTTCTAAACCCAAAACGCAGCTATCTAACAGAACGGTTGTCAATGTGTGCACTCAACTTCCAGAGTTAAACCCGTGTGTGGATTCAGCAGTCTGCAAACACTTTCTCTGCAGAGTCCCAAAACAGGCGTTTTCAGCCCATTACCGGCATATGGAAGAAACAGCAGTAAGCACAGGGAAATATCTGCTTCTAAATCCAAAACGCAGCTATCTAACAGAACGGTTGTCAATGTGTGCACTCAACTTCCAGAGTTAAACCCGTGTGTGGATTCAGCAGTCTGCAAACACTTTCTCTGCAGAGTCCCAAAACAGGCGTTTTCAGCCCATTACCGGCATATGGAAGAAACAGCAGTAAGCACAGGGAAATATCTGCTTGTAAACCCAAAACGCACCTATCTAACAGAACGGTTGTCAATGTGTGCACTCAACTTCCAGAGTTAAACCCGTGTGTGGATTCAGCAGTCTGCAAACACATTCTCTGCAGAGTCCCAAAACAGGCGTTTTCAGCCCATTACCGGCATATGGAAGAAACAGCAGTAAGCACAGGGAAATATCTGCTTCTAAATCCAAAACGCAGCTATCTAACAGAACGGTTGTCAATGTGTGCACTCAACTTCCAGAGTTAAACCCGTGTGTGGATTCAGCAGTCTGCAAACACTTTCTCTGCAGAGTCCCAAAACAGGCGTTTTCAGCCCATTACCGGCATTTGGAAGAAACAGCAGTAAGCACAGGGAAATATCTGCTTCTAAACCCAAAACGCAGCTATCTAACAGAACGGTTGTCAATGTGTGCACTCAACTTCCAGAGTTAAACCCGTGTGTGGATTCAGCAGTCTGCAAACACTTTCTCTGCAGAGTCCCAAAACAGGCGTTTTCAGCCCATTACCGGCATATGGAAGAAACAGCAGTAAGCACAGGGAAATATCTGCTTCTAAATCCAAAACGCAGCTATCTAACAGAACGGTTGTCAATGTGTGCACTCAACTTCCAGAGTTAAACCCGTGTGTGGATTCAGCAGTCTGCAAACACTTTCTCTGCAGAGTCCCAAAACAGGCGTTTTCAGCCCATTACCGGCATATGGAAGAAACAGCAGTAAGCACAGGGAAATATCTGCTTCTAAACCCAAAACGCAGCTATCTAACAGAACGGTTGTCAATGTGTGCACTCAACGTCCAGAGTTAAACCCGTGTGTGGATTCAGCAGTCTGCAAACACTTTCTCTGCAGAGTACCAAAACAGGCGTTTTCAGCACATTACCGGCATATGGAAGAAACAGAGGTAAGCACAGGGAAATATCTGCTTCTAAATCCAAAACGCAGCTATCTAACAGAACGGTTGTCAATGTGTGCACTCAACTTCCAGAGTTAAACCCGTGTGTGGATTCAGCAGTCTGCAAACACTTTCTCTGCAGAGTCCCAAAACAGGCGTTTTCAGCCCATTACCGGCATATGGAAGAAACAGCAGTAAGCACAGGGAAATATCTGCTTCTAAACCCAAAACGCAGCTATCTAACAGAACGGTTGTCAATGTGTGCACTCAACGTCCAGAGTTAAACCCGTGTGTGGATTCAGCAGTCTGCAAACACTTTCTCTGCAGAGTACCAAAACAGGCGTTTTCAGCACATTACCGGCATATGGAAGAAACAGAGGTAAGCACAGGGAAATATCTGCTTCTAAATCCAAAACGCAGCTATCTAACAGAACGGTTGTCAATGTGTGCACTCAACTTCCAGAGTTAAACCCGTGTGTGGATTCAGCAGTCTGCAAACACTTTCTCTGCAGAGTCCCAAAACAGGCGTTTTCAGCCCATTACCGGCATATGGAAGAAACAGCAGTAAGCACAGGGAAATATCTGCTTCTAAATCCAAAACGCAGCTATCTAACAGAACGGTTGTCAATGTGTGCACTCAACTTCCAGAGTTAAACCCGTGTGTGGATTCAGCAGTCTGCAAACACTTTCTCTGCAGAGTCCCAAAACAGGCGTTTTCAGCCCATTACCGGCATATGGAAGAAACAGCAGTAAGCACAGGGAAATATCTGCTTCTAAACCCAAAATGCAGCTATCTAACAGAACGGTTGTAAATGTGTGCACTCAACGTCCAGAGTTAAACCCGTGTGTGGATTCAGCAGTCTGCAAACACTTTCTCTGCAGAGTACCAAAACAGGCGTTTTCAGCACATTACCGGCATATGGAAGAAACAGAGGTAAGCACAGGGAAATATCTGCTTCTAAATCCAAAACGCAGCTATCTAACAGAACGGTTGTCAATGTGTGCACTCAACTTCCAGAGTTAAACCCGTGGGTGGATTCAGCAGTCTGCAAACACTTTCTCTGCAGAGTCCCAAAACAGGCGTTTTCAGCCCATTAGCGGCATATGGAAGAAACAGCAGTAAGCACAGGGAAATATCTGCTTCTAAACCCAAAACGAAGCTATCTAACAGAACGGTTGTCAATGTGTGCACTCAACTTCCAGAGTTAAACCCGTGGGTGGATTCAGCAGTCTGCAAACACTTTCTCTGCAGAGCCCCAAAACAGGCGTTTTCATCCCATTACCGGCATATGGAAGAAACAGCAGTAAGCACAGGCAAATATCTGCTTCTAAATCCAAAACGCAGCTATCTAACAGAACGGTTGTCAATGTGTGCACTCAACTTCCAGAGTTAAACCCGTGGGTGGATTCAGCAGTCTGCGAACACTTTCTCTGCAGAGTCCCAAAACAGGCGTTTTCAGCCCATTACCGGCATATGGAAGAAACAGCAGTAAGCACAGGGAAATATCTGCTTCTAAATCCAAAACGCAGCTATCTAACAGAACGGTTGTCAGTGTGTGCACTCAACTTCCAGAGTTAAACCCGTGTGTGGATTCAGCAGTCTGCAAACACTTTCTCTGCAGAGCCCCAAAACAGGCGTTTTCAGCCCATTACCGGCATATGGAAGAAACAGCAGTAAGCACAGGGAAATATCTGCTTCTAAATTCAAAACGCAGCTATCTAACAGAACGGTTGTCAATGTGTGCACTCAACTTCCAGAGTTAAACCCGTGTGTGGATTCAGCAGTCTGCAAACACTTTCTCTGCAGAGTCCCAAAACAGGCGTTTTCAGCCCATTACCGGCATATGGAAGAAACAGCAGTAAGCACAGGGAAATATCTGCTTCTAAACCCAAAACGCAGCTATCTAACAGAACGGTTGTCAATGTGTGCACTAAACGTCCAGAGTTAAACCCGTGTGTGGATTCAGCAGT
This sequence comes from Aotus nancymaae, assembly GCF_030222135.1. NCBI lineage: Eukaryota > Metazoa > Chordata > Mammalia > Primates > Aotidae > Aotus > Aotus nancymaae. Next base: position 148,941 of record NW_026988564.1, on the reverse strand, counting down.
CTGCAAACACTTTCTCTGCAGAGTCCCAAAACAGGCGTTTTCAGCCCATTACCGGCATATGGAAGAAACAGAGGTAAGCACAGGGAAATATCTGCTTCTAAATTCAAAACGCAGCTATCTAACAGAACGGTTGTCAATGTGTGCACTCAACTTCCAGAGTTAAACCCGTGTGTGGATTCAGCAGTCTGCAAACACTTTCTCTGCAGAGTCCCAAAACAGGCGTTTTCAGCCCATTACCGGCATATGGAAGAAACAGCAGTAAGCACAGGCAAATATCTGCTTCTAAATCCAAAACGCAGCTATCTAACAGAACGGTTGTCAATGTGTGCACTCAACTTCCAGAGTTAAACCCGTGGGTGGATTCAGCAGTCTGCAAACACTTTCTCTGCAGAGTCCCAAAACAGGCGTTTTCAGCCCATTACCGGCATATGGAAGAAACAGCAGTAAGCACAGGGAAATATCTGCTTCTAAATCCAAAACGCAGCTATCTAACAGAACGGTTGTCAATGTGTGCACTCAACTTCCAGAGTTAAACCCGTGTGTGGATTCAGCAGTCTGCAAACACTTTCTCTGCAGAGCCCCAAAACAGGCGTTTTCAGCCCATTACCGGCATATGGAAGAAACAGCAGTAAGCACAGGGAAATATCTGCTTCTAAATCCAAAACGCAGCTATCTAACAGAACGGTTGTCAATGTGTGCACTCAACTTCCAGAGTTAAACCCGTGTGTGGATTCAGCAGTCTGCAAACACTTTCTCTGCAGAGTCCCAAAACAGGCGTTTTCAGCCCATTACCGGCATATGGAAGAAACAGCAGTAAGCACAGGGAAATATCTGCTTCTAAACCCAAAACGCAGCTATCTAACAGAACGGTTGTCAATGTGTGCACTCAACTTCCAGAGTTAAACCCGTGTGTGGATTCAGCAGTCTGCAAACACTTTCTCTGCAGAGCCCCAAAACAGGCGTTTTCAGCCCATTACCGGCATATGGAAGAAACAGCAGTAAGCACAGGGAAATATCTGCTTCTAAATCCAAAACGCAGCTATCTAACAGAACGGTTGTCAATGTGTGCACTCAACTTCCAGAGTTAAACCCGTGTGTGGATTCAGCAGTCTGCAAACACTTTCTCTGCAGAGTCCCAAAACAGGCGTTTTCAGCCCATTACCGGCATATGGAAGAAACAGCAGTAAGCACAGGGAAATATCTGCTTCTAAACCCAAAACGCAGCTATCTAACAGAACGGTTGTCAATGTGTGCACTCAACTTCCAGAGTTAAACCCGTGTGTGGATTCAGCAGTCTGCAAACACTTTCTCTGCAGAGTCCCAAAACAGGCGTTTTCAGCCCATTACCGGCATATGGAAGAAACAGCAGTAAGCACAGGGAAATATCTGCTTCTAAATCCAAAACGCAGCTATCTAACAGAACGGTTGTCAATGTGTGCACTCCACTTCCAGAGTTAAACCCGTGTGTGGATTCAGCAGTCTGCAAACACTTTCTCTGCAGAGTCCCAAAACAGGCGTTTTCAGCCCATTACCGGCATATGGAAGAAACAGCAGTAAGCACAGGGAAATATCTGCTTCTAAATCCAAAACGCAGCTATCTAACAGAACGGTTGTCAATGTGTGCACTCAACTTCCAGAGTTAAACCCGTGTGTGGATTCAGCAGTCTGCAAACACTTTCTCTGCAGAGTCCCAAAACAGGCGTTTTCAGCCCATTACCGGCATATGGAAGAAACAGCAGTAAGCACAGGGAAATATCTGCTTCTAAATCCAAAACGCAGCTATCTAACAGAACGGTTGTCAATGTGTGCACTCAACTTCCAGAGTTAAACCCGTGTGTGGATTCAGCAGTCTGCAAACACTTTCTCTGCAGAGTCCCAAAACAGGCGTTTTCAGCCCATTACCGGCATATGGAAGAAACAGCAGTAAGCACAGGGAAATATCTGCTTCTAAATCCAAAACGCAGCTATCTAACAGAACGGTTGTCAATGTGTGCACTCAACTTCCAGAGTTAAACCCGTGTGTGGATTCAGCAGTCTGCAAACACTTTCTCTGCAGAGTCCCAAAACAGGCGTTTTCAGCCCATTACTGGCATATGGAAGAAACAGCAGTAAGCACAGGGAAATATCTGCTTCTAAACCCAAAACGCAGCTATCTAACAGAACGGTTGTCAATGTGTGCACTCAACTTCCAGAGTTAAACCCGTGTGTGGATTCAGCAGTCTGCAGAGACTTTCTCTGCAGAGTCCCAAGACAGGCGTTTTCAGCCCATTACCGGCATATGGAAGAAACAGCAGTAAGCACAGGGAAATATCTGCTTCTAAATCCAAAACGCAGCTATCTAACAGAACGGTTGTCAATGTGTGCACTCAACTTCCAGAGTTAAACCCGTGTGTGGATTCAGCAGTCTGCAAACACTTTCTCTGCAGAGTCCCAAAACAGGCGTTTTCAGCCCATTACCGGCATATGGAAGAAACAGCAGTAAGCACAGGAAATATCTGCTTCTAAATCCAAAACGCAGCTATCTAACAGAACGGTTGTCAATGTGTGCACTCAACTTCCAGAGTTAAACCCGTGTGTGGATTCAGCAGTCTGCAAACACTTTCTCTGCAGAGTCCCAAAACAGGCGTTTTCAGCCCATTACCGGCATATGGAAGAAACAGCAGTAAGCACAGGGAAATATCTGCTTCTAAACCCAAAACGCAGCTATCTAACAGAACGGTTGTCAATGTGTGCACTCAACTTCCAGAGTTAAACCCGTGGGTGGATTCAGCAGTCTGCAAACACTTTCTCTGCAGAGTCCCAAAACAGGCGTTTTCAGCCCATTACCGGCATATGGAAGAAACAGCAGTAAGCACAGGGAAATATCTGCTTCTAAATCTAAAACGCAGCAATCTAACAGAACGGTTGTCAATGTGTGCACTCAACTTCCAGAGTTAAACCCGTGTGTGGATTCAGCAGTCTGCAAACACTTTCTCTGCAGAGTCCCAAAACAGGCGTTTTCAGCCCATTACCGGCATATGGAAGAAACAGCAGTAAGCACAGGGAAATATCTGCTTCTAAATCCAAAACGCAGCTATCTAACAGAACGGTTGTCAATGTGTGCACTCAACTTCCAGAGTTAAACCCGTGTGTGGATTCAGCAGTCTGCAAACACTTTCTCTGCAGAGTCCCAAAACAGGCGTTTTCAGCCCATTACCGGCATATGGAAGAAACAGCAGTAAGCACAGGGAAATATCTGCTTCTAAATCCAAAACGCAGCTATCTAACAGAACGGTTGTCAATGTGTGCACTCAACTTCCAGAGTTAAACCCGTGTGTGGATTCAGCAGTCTGCAAACACTTTCTCTGCAGAGTCCCAAAACAGGCGTTTTCAGCCCATTACCGGCATATGGAAGAAACAGCAGTAAGCACAGGGAAATATCTGCTTCTAAATCCAAAACGCAGCTATCTAACAGAACGGTTGTCAATGTGTGCACTCAACTTCCAGAGTTAAACCCGTGTGTGGATTCAGCAGTCTGCAAACACTTTCTCTGCAGAGTCCCAAAACAGGCGTTTTCAGCCCATTACCGGCATATGGAAGAAACAGCAGTAAGCACAGGAAATATCTGCTTCTAAATCCAAAACGCAGCTATCTAACAGAACGGTTGTCAATGTGTGCACTCAACTTCCAGAGTTAAACCCGTGTGTGGATTCAGCAGTCTGCAAACACTTTCTCTGCAGAGTCCCAAAACAGGCGTTTTCAGCCCATTACCGGCATATGGAAGAAACAGCAGTAAGCACAGGGAAATATCTGCTTCTAAACCCAAAACGCAGCTATCTAACAGAACGGTTGTCAATGTGTGCACTCAACTTCCAGAGTTAAACCCCTGTGTGGATTCAGCAGTCTGCAAACACTTTCTCTGCAGAGTCCCAAAACAGGCGTTTTCAGCCCATTACCGGCATATGGAAGAAACAGCAGTAAGCACAGGGAAATATCTGCTTCTAAATCCAAAACGCAGCTATCTAACAGAACGGTTGTCAATGTGTGCACTCAACTTCCAGAGTTAAACCCGTGTGTGGATTCAGCAGTCTGCAGACACTTTCTCTGCAGAGTCCCAAAACAGGCGTTTTCAGCCCTTTACCGGCATATGGAAGAAACAGCAGTAAGCACAGGGAAATATCTGCTTCTAAATCCAAAACGCAGCTATCTAACAGAACGGTTGTCAATGTGTGCACTCAATTCCAGAGTTAAACCCGTGTGTGGATTCAGCAGTCTGCAAACACTTTCTCTGCAGAGTCCCAAAACAGGCGTTTTCAGCCCATTACCGGCATATGGAAGAAACAGCAGTAAGCACAGGGAAATATCTGCTTCTAAATCCAAAACGCAGCTATCTAACAGAACGGTTGTCAATGTGTGCACTCAACTTCCAGAGTTAAACCCGTGGGTGGATTCAGCAGTCTGCAAACACTTTCTCTGCAGAGTCCCAAAACAGGCGTTTTCAGCCCATTACCGGCATATGGAAGAAACAGCAGTAAGCACAGGGAAATATCTGCTTCTAAATCCAAAACGCAGCTATCTAACAGAACGGTTGTCAATGTGTGCACTCAACTTCCAGAGTTAAACCCGTGGGTGGATTCAGCAGTCTGCAAACACTTTCTCTGCAGAGTCCCAAAACAGGCGTTTTCAGCCCGTTACCGGCATATGGAAGAAACAGCAGTAAGCACAGGGAAATATCTGCTTCTAAATCCAAAACGCAGCTATCTAACAGAACGGTTGTCAATGTGTGCACTCAACTTCCAGAGTTAAACCCGTGTGTGGATTCAGCAGTCTGCAAACACTTTCTCTGCAGAGTCCCAAAACAGGCGTTTTCAGCCCATTACCGGCATATGGAAGAAACAGCAGTAAGCACAGGGAAATATCTGCTTCTAAATCCAAAACGCAGCTATCTAACAGAACGGTTGTCAATGTGTGCACTCAACTTCCAGAGTTAAACCCGTGTGTGGATTCAGCAGTCTGCAAACACTTTCTCTGCAGAGTCCCAAAACAGGCGTTTTCAGCCCATTACCGGCATATGGAAGAAACAGCAGTAAGCACAGGGAAATATCTGCTTCTAAATCCAAAACGCAGCTATCTAACAGAACGGTTGTCAATGTGTGCACTCAACTTCCAGAGTTAAACCCGTGGGTGGATTCAGCAGTCTGCAAACACTTTCTCTGCAGAGTCCCAAAACAGGCGTTTTCAGCCCATTACCGGCATATCGAAGAAACAGCAGTAAGCACAGGGAAATATCTGCTTCTAAATCCAAAACGCAGCTATCTAACAGAACGGTTGTCAATGTGTGCACTCAACTTCCAGAGTTAAACCCGTGTGTGGATTCAGCAGTCTGCAAACACTTTCTCTGCAGAGTCCCAAAACAGGCGTTTTCAGCCCATTACCGGCATATGGAAGAAACAGCAGTAAGCACAGGGAAATATCTGCTTCTAAATCCAAAACGCAGCTATCTAACAGAACGGTTGTCAATGTGTGCACTCAACTTCCAGAGTTAAACCCGTGTGTGGATTCAGCAGTCTGCAAACACTTTCTCTGCAGAGTCCCAAAACAGGCGTTTTCAGCCCATTACCGGCATATGGAAGAAACAGCAGTAAGCACAGGGAAATATCTGCTTCTAAATCCAAAACGCAGCTATCTAACAGAACGGTTGTCAATGTGTGCACTCAACTTCCAGAGTTAAACCCGTGTGTGGATTCAGCAGTCTGCAAACACTTTCTCTGCAGAGTCCCAAAACTGGCGTTTTCAGCCCATTACCGGCATATGGAAGAAACAGCAGTAAGCACAGGGAAATATCTGCTTCTAAATCCAAAATGCAGCTATCTAACAGAACGGTTGTCAATGTGTGCACTCAACTTCCAGAGTTAAACCCGTGTGTGGATTCAGCAGTCTGCAAACACTTTCTCTGCAGAGTCCCAAAACAGGCGTTTTCAGCCCATTACCGGCATATGGAAGAAACAGCAGTAAGCACAGGGAAATATCTGCTTCTAAACCCAAAACGCAGCTATCTAACAGAACGGTTTTCAATGTGTGCACTCAACTTCCAGAGTTAAACCCGTGTGTGGATTCAGCAGTCTGCAAACACTTTCTGTGCAGAGTTCCAAAACAGGCGTTTTCAGCCCATTACCGGCATATGGAAGAAACAGCAGTAAGCACAGGGAAATATCTGCTTCTAAATCCAAAACGCAGCTATCTAACAGAACGGTTGTCAATGTGTGCACTCAACTTCCAGAGTTAAACCCGTGTGTGGATTCAGCAGTCTGCAAACACTTTCTCTGCAGAGTCCCAAAACAGGCGTTTTCAGCCCATTACCGGCATATGGAAGAAACAGCAGTAAGCACAGGGAAATATCTGCTTCTAAATCCAAAACGCAGCTATCTAACAGAACGGTTGTCAATGTGTGCACTCAACTTCCAGAGTTAAACCCGTGTGTGGATTCAGCAGTCTGCAAACACTTTCTCTGCAGAGTCCCAAAACAGGCGTTTTCAGCCCATTACCGGCATATGGAAGAAACAGCAGTAAGCACAGGGAAATATCTGCTTCTAAATCCAAAACGCAGCTATCTAACAGAACGGTTGTCAATGTGTGCACTCAACTTCCAGAGTTAAACCCGTGTGTGGATTCAGCAGTCTGCAAACACTTTCTCTGCAGAGTCCCAAAACAGGCGTTTTCAGTCCATTACCGGCATATGGAAGAAACAGCCGTAAGCACAGGGAAATATCTGCTTCTAAATCCAAAACGCAGCTATCTAACAGAACGGTTGTCAATGTGTGCACTCAACTTCCAGAGTTAAACCCGTGTGTGGATTCAGCAGTCTGCAAACACTTTCTCTGCAGAGTCCCAAAACAGGCGTTTTCAGCCCATTACCGGCATATGGAAGAAACAGCAGTAAGCACAGGGAAATATCTGCTTCTAAATCCAAAACGCAGCTATCTAACAGAACGGTTGTCAATGTGTGCACTCAACTTCCAGAGTTAAACCCGTGTGTGGATTCAGCAGTCTGCAAACACTTTCTCTGCAGAGTCCCAAAACAGGCGTTTTCAGCCCATTACCGGCATATGGAAGAAACAGCAGTAAGCACAGGGAAATATCTGCTTCTAAATCCAAAACGCAGCTATCTAACAGAACGGTTGTCAATGTGTGCACTCAACTTCCAGAGTTAAACCCGTGTGTGGATTCAGCAGTCTGCAAACACTTTCTCTGCAGAGTCCCAAAACAGGCGTTTTCAGCCCATTACCGGCATATGGAAGAAACAGCAGTAAGCACAGGGAAATATCTGCTTCTAAATCCAAAACGCAGCTATCTAACAGAACGGTTGTCAATGTGTGCACTCAACTTCCAGAGTTAAACCCGTGGGTGGATTCAGCAGTCTGCAAACACTTTCTGTGCAGAGTCCCAAAACAGGCGTTTTCAGCCCATTACCGGCATATGGAAGAAACAGCAGTAAGCACAGGGAAATATCTGCTTCTAAATCCAAAACGCAGCTATCTAACAGAACGGTTGTCAATGTGTGCACTCAACTTCCAGAGTTAAACCCGTGTGTGGATTCAGCAGTCTGCAAACACTTTCTCTGCAGAGTCCCAAAACAGGCGTTTTCAGCCCATTACCGGCATATGGAAGAAACAGCAGTAAGCACAGGGAAATATCTGCTTCTAAATCCAAAACGCAGCTATCTAACAGAACGGTTGTCAATGTGTGCACTCAACTTCCAGAGTTAAACCCGTGTGTGGATTCAGCAGTCTGCAAACACTTTCTCTGCAGAGTCCCAAAACAGGCGTTTTCAGCCCATTACCGGCATATGGAAGAAACAGCAGTAAGCACAGGGAAATATCTGCTTCTAAATCCAAAACGCAGCTATCTAACAGAACGGTTGTCAATGTGTGCACTCAACTTCCAGAGTTAAACCCGTGTGTGGATTCAGCAGTCTGCAAACACTTTCTCTGCAGAGTCCCAAAACAGGCGTTTTCAGCCCATTACCGGCATATGGAAGAAACAGCAGTAAGCACAGGGAAATATCTGCTTCTAAATCCAAAACGCAGCTATCTAACAGAACGGTTGTCAATGTGTGCACTCAACTTCCAGAGTTAAACCCGTGTGTGGATTCAGCAGTCTGCAAACACTTTCTCTGCAGAGTCCCAAAACAGGCGTTTTCAGCCCATTACCGGCATATGGAAGAAACAGCAGTAAGCACAGGGAAATATCTGCTTCTAAATCCAAAACGCAGCTATCTAACAGAACGGTTGTCAATGTGTGCACTCAACTTCCAGAGTTAAACCCGTGTGTGGATTCAGCAGTCTGCAAACACTTTCTCTGCAGAGTCCCAAAACAGGCGTTTTCAGCCCATTACCGGCATATGGAAGAAACAGCAGTAAGCACAGGGAAATATCTGCTTCTAAATCCAAAACGCAGCTATCTAACAGAACGGTTGTCAATGTGTGCACTCAACTTCCAGAGTTAAACCCGTGTGTGGATTCAGCAGTCTGCAAACACTTTCTGTGCAGAGTCCCAAAACATGCGTTTTCAGCCCATTACCGGCATATGGAAGAAACAGCAGTAAGCACAGGGAAATATCTGCTTCTAAATCCAAAACGCAGCTATCTAACAGAACGGTTGTCAATGTGTGCACTCAACTTCCAGAGTTAAACCCGTGTGTGGATTCAGCAGTCTGCAAACACTTTCTCTGCAGAGTCCCAAAACAGGCGTTTTCAGCCCATTACCGGCATATGGAAGAAACAGCAGTAAGCACAGGGAAATATCTGCTTCTAAATCCAAAACGCAGCTATCTAACAGAACGGTTGTCAATGTGTGCACTCAACTTCCAGAGTTAAACCCGTGTGTGGATTCAGCAGTCTGCAAACACTTTCTCTGCAGAGTCCCAAAACAGGCGTTTTCAGCCCATTACCGGCATATGGAAGAAACAGCAGTAAGCACAGGGAAATATCTGCTTCTAAATCCAAAACGCAGCTATCTAACAGAACGGTTGTCAATGTGTGCACTCAACTTCCAGAGTTAAACCCGTGTGTGGATTCAGCAGTCTGCAAACACTTTCTCTGCAGAGTCCCAAAACAGGCGTTTTCAGCCCATTACCGGCATATGGAAGAAACAGCAGTAAGCACAGGGAAATATCTGCTTCTAAATCCAAAACGCAGCTATCTAACAGAACGGTTGTCAATGTGTGCACTCAACTTCCAGAGTTAAACCCGTGGGTGGATTCAGCACTCTGCAAACACTTTCTCTGCAGAGTCCCAAAACAGGCGTTTTCAGCCCATTACCGGCATATGGAAGAAACAGCAGTAAGCACAGGGAAATATCTGCTTCTAAATCCAAAACGCAGCTATCTAACAGAACGGTTGTCAATGTGTGCACTCAACTTCCAGAGTTAAACCCGTGTGTGGATTCAGCAGTCTGCAAACACTTTCTCTGCAGAGTCCCAAAACAGGCGTTTTCAGCCCATTACCGGCATATGGAAGAAACAGCAGTAAGCACAGGGAAATATCTGCTTCTAAATCCAAAACGCAGCTATCTAACAGAACGGTTGTCAATGTGTGCACTCAACTTCCAGAGTTAAACCCGTGTGTGGATTCAGCAGTCTGCAAACACTTTCTCTGCAGAGTCCCAAAACAGGCGTTTTCAGCCCATTACCGGCATATGGAAGAACCAGCAGTAAGCACAGGGAAATATCTGCTTCTAAATCCAAAACGCAGCTATCTAACAGAACGGTTGTCAATGTGTGCACTCAACTTCCAGAGTTAAACCCGTGTGTGGATTCAGCAGTCTGCAAACACTTTCTCTGCAGAGTCCCAAAACAGGCGTTTTCAGCCCATTACCGGCATATGGAAGAAACAGCAGTAAGCACAGGGAAATATCTGCTTCTAAATCCAAAACGCAGCTATCTAACAGAACGGTTGTCAATGTGTGCACTCAACTTCCAGAGTTAAACCCGTGTGTGGATTCAGCAGTCTGCAAACACTTTCTCTGCAGAGTCCCAAAACAGGCGTTTTCAGCCCATTACCGGCATATGGAAGAAACAGCAGTAAGCACAGGGAAATATCTGCTTCTAAATCCAAAACGCAGCTATCTAACAGAACGGTTGTCAATGTGTGCACTCAACTTCCAGAGTTAAACCCGTGTGTGGATTCAGCAGTCTGCAAACACTTTCTCTGCAGAGTCCCAAAACAGGCGTTTTCAGCCCATTACCGGCATATGGAAGAAACAGCAGTAAGCACAGGGAAATATCTGCTTCTAAATCCAAAACGCAGCTATCTAACAGAACGGTTGTCAATGTGTGCACTCAACTTCCAGAGTTAAACCCGTGTGTGGATTCAGCAGTCTGCAAACACTTTCTCTGCAGAGTCCCAAAACTGGCGTTTTCAGCCCATTACCGGCATATGGAAGAAACAGCAGTAAGCACAGGGAAATATCTGATTCTAAATCCAAAACGCAGCTATCTAACAGAACGGTTGCCAATGTGTGCACTCAACTTCCAGAGTTAAACCCGTGTGTGGATTCAGCAGTCTGCAAACACTTTCTCTGCAGAGTCCCAAAACAGGCGTTTTCAGCCCATTACCGGCATATGGAAGAAACAGCAGTAAGCACAGGGAAATATCTGCTTCTAAATCCAAAACGCAGCTATCTAACAGAACGGTTGTCAATCTGTGCACTCAACTTCCAGAGTTAAACCCGTGTGTGGATTCAGCAGTCTGCAAACACTTTCTCTGCAGAGTCCCAAAACAGGCGTTTTCAGCCCATTACCGGCATATGGAAGAAACAGCAGTAAGCACAGGGAAATATCTGCTTCTAAACCCAAAACGCAGCTATCTAACAGAACGGTTGTCAATGTGTGCACTCAACTTCCAGAGTTAAACCCGGGTGTGGATTCAGCAGTCTGCAAACACTTTCTCTGCAGAGTCCCAAAACAGGCGTTTTCAGCCCATTACCGGCATATGGAAGAAACAGCAGTAAGCACAGGGAAATATCTGCTTCTAAATCCAAAACGCAGCTATCTAACAGAACGGTTGTCAATGTGTGCACTCAACTTCCAGAGTTAAACCCGTGTGTGGATTCAGCAGTCTGCAAACACTTTCTCTGCAGAGTCCCAAAACAGGCGTTTTCAGCCCATTACCGGCATATGGAAGAAACAGCAGTAAGCACAGGGAAATATCTGCTTCTAAACCCAAAACGCAGCTATCTAACAGAACGGTTGTCAATGTGTGCACTCAACTTCCAGAGTTAAACCCGTGTGTGGATTCAGCAGTCTGCAAACACTTTCTCTGCAGAGTCCCAAAACAGGCGTTTTCAGCCCATTACCGGCATATGGAAGAAACAGCAGTAAGCACAGGGAAATATCTGCTTCTAAATCCAAAACGCAGCTATCTAACAGAACGGTTGTCAATGTGTGCACTCAACTTCCAGAGTTAAACCCGTGTGTGGATTCAGCAGTCTGCAAACACTTTCTCTGCAGAGTCCCAAAACAGGCGTTTTCAGCCCATTACCGGCATATGGAAGAAACAGCAGTAAGCACAGGGAAATATCTGCTTCTAAATCCAAAACGCAGCTATCTAACAGAACGGTTGTCAATGTGTGCACTCAACTTCCAGAGTTAAACCCGGGTGTGGATTCAGCAGTCTGCAAACACTTTCTCTGCAGAGTCCCAAAACAGGCGTTTTCAGCCCATTACCGGCATATGGAAGAAACAGCAGTAAGCACAGGGAAATATCTGCTTCTAAATCCAAAACGCAGCTATCTAACAGAACGGTTGTCAATGTGTGCACTCAACTTCCAGAGTTAAACCCGTGTGTGGATTCAGCAGTCTGCAAACACTTTCTCTGCAGAGTCCCAAAACAGGCGTTTTCAGCCCATTACCGGCATATGGAAGAAACAGCAGTAAGCACAGGGAAATATCTGCTTCTAAATCCAAAACGCAGCTATCTAACAGAACGGTTGTCAATGTGTGCACTCAACTTCCAGAGTTAAACCCGTGTGTGGATTCAGCAGTCTGCAAACACTTTCTCTGCAGAGTCCCAAAACAGGCCTTTTCAGCCCATTACCGGCATATGGAAGAAACAGCAGTAAGCACAGGGAAATATCTGCTTCTAAATCCAAAACGCAGCTATCTAACAGAACGGTTGTCAATGTGTGCACTCAACTTCCAGAGTTAAACCCGTGTGTGGATTCAGCAGTCTGCACACACTTTCTCTGCAGAGTCCCAAAACAGGCGTTTTCAGCCCATTACCGGCATATGGAAGAACCAGCAGTAAGCACAGGGAAATATCTGCTTCTAAATCCAAAACGCAGCTATCTAACAGAACGGTTGTCAATGTGTGCACTCAACTTCCAGAGTTAAACCCGGGTGTGGATTCAGCAGTCTGCAAACACTTTCTCTGCAGAGTCCCAAAACAGGCGTTTTCAACCCATTACCGGCATATGGAAGAAACAGCAGTAAGCACAGGGAAATATCTGCTTCTAAATCCAAAACGCAGCTATCTAACAGAACGGTTGTCAATGTGTGCACTCAACTTCCAGAGTTAAACCCGTGTGTGGATTCAGCAGTCTGCAAACACTTTCTCTGCAGAGTCCCAAAACAGGCGTTTTCAGCCCATTACCGGCATATGGAAGAACCAGCAGTAAGCACAGGGAAATATCTGCTTCTAAATCCAAAACGCAGCTATCTAACAGAACGGTTGTCAATGTGTGCACTCAACTTCCAGAGTTAAACCCGTGGGTGGATTCAGCAGTCTGCAAACACTTTCTCTGCAGAGTCCCAAAACAGGCGTTTTCAGCCCATTACCGGCATATTGAAGAAACAGCAGTAAGCACAGGGAAATATCTGCTTCTAAATCCAAAACGCAGCTATCTAACAGAACGGTTGTCAATGTGTGCACTCAACTTCCAGAGTTAAACCCGTGTGTGGATTCAGCAGTCTGCAAACACTTTCTCTGCAGAGTCCCAAAACAGGCGTTTTCAGCCCATTACCGGCATATGGAAGAAACAGCAGTAAGCACAGGGAAATATCTGCTTCTAAATCCAAAACGCAGCTATCTAACAGAACGGTTGTCAATGTGTGCACTCAACTTCCAGAGTTAAACCCGTGGGTGGATTCAGCAGTCTGCACACACTTTCTCTGCAGAGTCCCAAAACAGGCGTTTTCAGCCCATTACCGGCATATGGAAGAAACAGCAGTAAGCACAGGGAAATATCTGCTTCTAAATCCAAAACGCAGCTATCTAACAGAACGGTTGTCAATGTGTACACTCAACTTCCAGAGTTAAACCCGTGGGTATATTCAGCAGTCTGCAAACACTTTCCCTGCAGAGTCCCAAAACAGGCGTTTTCAGCCCATTACCGGCATATGGAAGAAACAGCAGTAAGCACAGGGAAATATCTGCTTCTAAATCCAAAACGCAGCTATCTAACAGAACGGTTGTCAATGTGTGCACTCAACTTCCAGAGTTAAACCCGTGTGTGGATTCAGCAGTCTGCAAACACTTTCTCTGCAGAGTCCCAAAACAGGCGTTTTCAGCCCATTACCGGCATATGGAAGAAACAGCAGTAAGCACAGGGAAATATCTGCTTCTAAATCCAAAACGCAGCTATCTAACAGAACGGTTGTCAATGTGTGCACTCAACTTCCAGAGTTAAACCCCTGTGTGGATTCAGCAGTCTGCAAACACTTTCTCTGCAGAGTCCCAAAACAGGCGTTTTCAGCCCATTACCGGCATATGGAAGAAACAGCAGTAAGCACAGGGAAATATCTGCTTCTAAATCCAAAACGCAGCTATCTAACAGAACGGTTGTCAATGTGTGCACTCAACTTCCAGAGTTAAACCCGTGTGTGGATTCAGCAGTCTGCAAACACTTTCTCTGCAGAGTCCCAAAACAGGCGTTTTCAGCCCATTACCGGCATATGGAAGAAACAGCAGTAAGCACAGGGAAATATCTGCTTCTAAACCCAAAACGCAGCTATCTAACAGAACGGTTGTCAATGTGTGCACTCAACTTCCAGAGTTAAACCCGTGTGTGGATTCAGCAGTCTGCAAACACTTTCTCTGCAGAGTCCCAAAACAGGCGTTTTCAGCCCATTACCGGCATATGGAAGAAACAGCAGTAAGCACAGGGAAATATCTGCTTCTAAATCCAAAACGCAGCTATCTAACAGAACGGTTGTCAATGTGTGCACTCAACTTCCAGAGTTAAACCCGTGTGTGGATTCAGCAGTCTGCAAACACTTTCTCTGCAGAGTCCCAAAACAGGCGTTTTCAGCCCATTACCGGCATATGGAAGAAACAGCAGTAAGCACAGGGAAATATCTGCTTCTAAATCCAAAACGCAGCTATCTAACAGAACGGTTGTCAATGTGTGCACTCAACTTCCAGAGTTAAACCCGTGTGTGGATTCAGCAGTCTGCAAACACTTTCTCTGCAGAGTCCCAAAACAGGCGTTTTCAGCCCATTACCGGCATATGGAAGAAACAGCAGTAAGCACAGGGAAATATCTGCTTCTAAATCCATAACGCAGCTATCTAACAGAACGGTTGTCAATGTGTGCACTCAACTTCCAGAGTTAAACCCGTGTGTGGATTCAGCAGTCTGCAAACACTTTCTCTGCAGAGTCCCAAAACAGGCGTTTTCAGCCCATTACCGGCATATGGAAGAAACAGCAGTAAGCACAGGGAAATATCTGCTTCTAAATCCAAAACGCAGCTATCTAACAGAACGGTTGTCAATGTGTGCACTCAACTTCCAGAGTTAAACCCGTGTGTGGATTCAGCAGTCTGCAAACACTTTCTCTGCAGAGTCCCAAAACAGGCGTTTTCAGCCCATTACCGGCATATGGAAGAAACAGCAGTAAGCACAGGGAAATATCTGCTTCTAAATCCAAAACGCAGCTATCTAACAGAACGGTTGTCAATGTGTGCACTCAACTTCCAGAGTTAAACCCGTGTGTGGATTCAGCAGTCTGCAAACACTTTCTCTGCAGAGTCCCAAAACAGGCGTTTTCAGCCCATTACCGGCATATGGAAGAAACAGCAGTAAGCACAGGGAAATATCTGCTTCTAAATCCAAAACGCAGCTATCTAACAGAACGGTTGTCAATGTGTGCACTCAACTTCCAGAGTTAAACCCGTGTGTGGATTCAGCAGTCTGCAAACACTTTCTCTGCAGAGTCCCAAAACAGGCGTTTTCAGCCCATTACCGGCATATGGAAGAAACAGCAGTAAGCACAGGGAAATATCTGCTTCTAAATCCAAAACGCAGCTATCTAACAGAACGGTTGTCAATGTGTGCACTCAACTTCCAGAGTTAAACCCGTGTGTGGATTCAGCAGTCTGCAAACACTTTCTCTGCAGAGTCCCAAAACAGGCGTTTTCAGCCCATTACCGGCATATGGAAGAAACAGCAGTAAGCACAGGGAAATATCTGCTTCTAAATCCAAAACGCAGCTATCTAACAGAACGGTTGTCAATGTGTGCACTCAACTTCCAGAGTTAAACCCGTGTGTGGATTCAGCAGTCTGCAAACACTTTCTCTGCAGAGTCCCAAAACAGGCGTTTTCAGCCCATTACCGGCATATGGAAGAAACAGCAGTAAGCACAGGGAAATATCTGCTTCTAAATCCAAAACGCAGCTATCTAACAGAACGGTTGTCAATGTGTGCACTCAACTTCCAGAGTTAAACCCGTGGGTGGATTCAGCAGTCTGCACACACTTTCTCTGCAGAGTCCCAAAACAGGCGTTTTCAGCCCATTACCGGCATATGGAAGAAACAGCAGTAATCACAGGGAAATATCTGCTTCTAAATCCAAAACGCAGCTATCTAACAGAACGGTTGTCAATGTGTGCACTCAACTTCCAGAGTTAAACCCGTGTGTGGATTCAGCAGTCTGCAAACACTTTCTCTGCAGAGTCCCAAAACTGGCGTTTTCAGCCCATTACCGGCATATGGAAGAAACAGCAGTAAGCACAGGGAAATATCTGCTTCTAAATCCAAAACGCAGCTATCTAACAGAACGGTTGTCAATGTGTGCACTCAACTTCCAGAGTTAAACCCGTGTGTGGATTCAGCAGTCTGCAAACACTTTCTCTGCAGAGTCCCAAAACAGGCGTTTTCAGCCCATTACCGGCATATGGAAGAAACAGCAGTAAGCACAGGGAAATATCTGCTTCTAAATCCAAAACGCAGCTATCTAACAGAACGGTTGTCAATGTGTGCACTCAACTTCCAGAGTTAAACCCGTGTGTGGATTCAGCAGTCTGCAAACACTTTCTCTGCAGAGTCCCAAAACAGGCGTTTTCAGCCCATTACCGGCATATGGAAGAAACAGCAGTAAGCACAGGGAAATATCTGCTTCTAAACCCAAAACGCAGCTATCTAACAGAACGGTTGTCAATGTGTGCACTCAACTTCCAGAGTTAAACCCGTGTGTGGATTCAGCAGTCTGCAAACACTTTCTCTGCAGAGTCCCAAAACAGGCGTTTTCAGCCCATTACCGGCATATGGAAGAAACAGCAGTAAGCACAGGGAAATATCTGCTTCTAAATCCAAAACGCAGCTATCTAACAGAACGGTTGTCAATGTGTGCACTCAACTTCCAGAGTTAAACCCGTGTGTGGATTCAGCAGTCTGCAAACACTTTCTCTGCAGAGTCCCAAAACTGGCGTTTTCAGCCCATTACCGGCATATGGAAGAAACAGCAGTAAGCACAGGGAAATATCTGCTTCTAAATCCAAAACGCAGCTATCTAACAGAACGGTTGTCAATGTGTGCACTCAACTTCCAGAGTTAAACCCGGGTGTGGATTCAGCAGTCTGCAAACACTTTCTCTGCAGAGTCCCAAAACAGGCGTTTTCAGCCCATTACCGGCATATGGAAGAAACAGCAGTAAGCACAGGGAAATATCTGCTTCTAAATCCAAAACGCAGCTATCTAACAGAACGGTTGTCAATGTGTGCACTCAACTTCCAGAGTTAAACCCGTGTGTGGATTCAGCAGTCTGCAAACACTTTCTCTGCAGAGTCCCAAAACAGGCGTTTTCAGCCCATTACCGGCATATGGAAGAAACAGCAGTAAGCACAGGGAAATATCTGCTTCTAAATCCAAAACGCAGCTATCTAACAGAACGGTTGTCAATGTGTGCACTCAACTTCCAGAGTTAAACCCGTGTGTGGATTCAGCAGTCTGCAAACACTTTCTCTGCAGAGTCCCAAAACAGGCGTTTTCAGCCCATTACCGGCATATGGAAGAAACAGCAGTAAGCACAGGGAAATATCTGCTTCTAAATCCATAACGCAGCTATCTAACAGAACGGTTGTCAATGTGTGCACTCAACTTCCAGAGTTAAACCCGTGGGTGGATTCAGCAATCTGCAAACACTTTCTCTGCAGAGTCCCAAAACAGGCGTTTTCAGCCCATTACCGGCATATGGAAGAAACAGCAGTAAGCACAGGGAAATATCTGCTTCTAAATCCAAAACGCAGCTATCTAACAGAACGGTTGTCAATGTGTGCACTCAACTTCCAGAGTTAAACCCGTGTGTGGATTCAGCAGTCTGCAAACACTTTCTCTGCAGAGTCCCAAAACAGGCGTTTTCAGCCCATTACCGGCATATGGAAGAAACAGCAGTAAGCACAGGGAAATATCTGCTTCTAAATCCAAAACGCAGCTATCTAACAGAACGGTTGTCAATGTGTGCACTCAACTTCCAGAGTTAAACCCGTGTGTGGATTCAGCAGTCTGCAAACACTTTCTCTGCAGAGTCCCAAAACAGGCGTTTTCAGCCCATTACCGGCATATGGAAGAAACAGCAGTAAGCACAGGGAAATATCTGCTTCTAAATCCAAAACGCAGCTATCTAACAGAACGGTTGTCAATGTGTGCACTCAACTTCCAGAGTTAAACCCGTGTGTGGATTCAGCAGTCTGCAAACACTTTCTCTGCAGAGTCCCAAAACAGGCGTTTTCAGCCCATTACCGGCATATGGAAGAAACAGCAGTAAGCACAGGGAAATATCTGCTTCTAAATCCAAAACGCAGCTATCTAACAGAACGGTTGTCAATGTGTGCACTCAACTTCCAGAGTTAAACCCGTGTGTGGATTCAGCAGTCTGCAAACACTTTCTCTGCAGAGTCCCAAAACAGGCGTTTTCAGCCCATTACCGGCATATGGAAGAAACAGCAGTAAGCACAGGGAAATATCTGCTTCTAAATCCAAAACGCAGCTATCTAACAGAACGGTTGTCAATGTGTGCACTCAACTTCCAGAGTTAAACCCGTGTGTGGATTCAGCAGTCTGCAAACACTTTCTCTGCAGAGTCCCAAAACAGGCGTTTTCAGCCCATTACCGGCATATGGAAGAAACAGCAGTAAGCACAGGGAAATATCTGCTTCTAAATCCAAAACGCAGCTATCTAACAGAACGGTTGTCAATGTGTGCACTCAACTTCCAGAGTTAAACCCGTGGGTGGATTCAGCAGTCTGCACACACTTTCTCTGCAGAGTCCCAAAACAGGCGTTTTCAGCCCATTACCGGCATATGGAAGAAACAGCAGTAATCACAGGGAAATATCTGCTTCTAAATCCAAAACGCAGCTATCTAACAGAACGGTTGTCAATGTGTGCACTCAACTTCCAGAGTTAAACCCGTGTGTGGATTCAGCAGTCTGCAAACACTTTCTCTGCAGAGTCCCAAAACTGGCGTTTTCAGCCCATTACCGGCATATGGAAGAAACAGCAGTAAGCACAGGGAAATATCTGCTTCTAAATCCAAAACGCAGCTATCTAACAGAACGGTTGTCAATGTGTGCACTCAACTTCCAGAGTTAAACCCGTGTGTGGATTCAGCAGTCTGCAAACACTTTCTCTGCAGAGTCCCAAAACAGGCGTTTTCAGCCCATTACCGGCATATGGAAGAAACAGCAGTAAGCACAGGGAAATATCTGCTTCTAAATCCAAAACGCAGCTATCTAACAGAACGGTTGTCAATGTGTGCACTCAACTTCCAGAGTTAAACCCGTGTGTGGATTCAGCAGTCTGCAAACACTTTCTCTGCAGAGTCCCAAAACAGGCGTTTTCAGCCCATTACCGGCATATGGAAGAAACAGCAGTAAGCACAGGGAAATATCTGCTTCTAAACCCAAAACGCAGCTATCTAACAGAACGGTTGTCAATGTGTGCACTCAACTTCCAGAGTTAAACCCGTGGGTGGATTCAGCAGTCTGCAAACACTTTCTCTGCAGAGTCCCAAAACAGGCGTTTTCAGCCCATTACCGGCATATGGAAGAAACAGCAGTAAGCACAGGGAAATATCTGCTTCTAAATCCAAAACGCAGCTATCTAACAGAACGGTTGTCAATGTGTGCACTCAACTTCCAGAGTTAAACCCGTGTGTGGATTCAGCAGTCTGCAAACACTTTCTCTGCAGAGTCCCAAAACTGGCGTTTTCAGCCCATTACCGGCATATGGAAGAAACAGCAGTAAGCACAGGGAAATATCTGCTTCTAAATCCAAAACGCAGCTATCTAACAGAACGGTTGTCAATGTGTGCACTCAACTTCCAGAGTTAAACCCGGGTGTGGATTCAGCAGTCTGCAAACACTTTCTCTGCAGAGTCCCAAAACAGGCGTTTTCAGCCCATTACCGGCATATGGAAGAAACAGCAGTAAGCACAGGGAAATATCTGCTTCTAAATCCAAAACGCAGCTATCTAACAGAACGGTTGTCAATGTGTGCACTCAACTTCCAGAGTTAAACCCGTGTGTGGATTCAGCAGTCTGCAAACACTTTCTCTGCAGAGTCCCAAAACAGGCGTTTTCAGCCCATTACCGGCATATGGAAGAAACAGCAGTAAGCACAGGGAAATATCTGCTTCTAAATCCAAAACGCAGCTATCTAACAGAACGGTTGTCAATGTGTGCACTCAACTTCCAGAGTTAAACCCGTGTGTGGATTCAGCAGTCTGCAAACACTTTCTCTGCAGAGTCCCAAAACAGGCCTTTTCAGCCCATTACCGGCATATGGAAGAAACAGCAGTAAGCACAGGGAAATATCTGCTTCTAAATCCAAAATGCAGCTATCTAACAGAACGGTTGTCAATGTGTGCACTCAACTTCCAGAGTTAAACCCGTGTGTGGATTCAGCAGTCTGCAAACACTTTCTCTGCAGAGTCCCAAAACAGGCGTTTTCAGCCCATTACCGGCATATGGAAGAACCAGCAGTAAGCACAGGGAAATATCTGCTTCTAAATCCAAAACGCAGCTATCTAACAGAACGGTTGTCAATGTGTCCACTCAACTTCCAGAGTTAAACCCGTGTGTGGATTCAGCAGTCTGCAAACACTTTCTCTGCAGAGTCCCAAAACAGGCGTTTTCAACCCATTACCGGCATATGGAAGAAACAGCAGTAAGCACAGGGAAATATCTGCTTCTAAATCCAAAACGCAGCTATCTAACAGAACGGTTGTCAATGTGTGCACTCAACTTCCAGAGTTAAACCCGTGTGTGGATTCAGCAGTCTGCAAACACTTTCTCTGCAGAGTCCCAAAACAGGCGTTTTCAGCCCATTACCGGCATATGGAAGAACCAGCAGTAAGCACAGGGAAATATCTGCTTCTAAATCCAAAACGCAGCTATCTAACAGAACGGTTGTCAATGTGTGCACTCAACTTCCAGAGTTAAACCCGTGTGTGGATTCAGCAGTCTGCAAACACTTTCTCTGCAGAGTCCCAAAACAGGCGTTTTCAGCCCATTACCGGCATATGGAAGAAACAGCAGTAAGCACAGGGAAATATCTGCTTCTAAATCCAAAACGCAGCTATCTAACAGAACGGTTGTCAATGTGTGCACTCAACTTCCAGAGTTAAACCCGTGTGTGGATTCAGCAGTCTGCAAACACTTTCTCTGCAGAGTCCCAAAACAGGCGTTTTCAGCCCATTACCGGCATATGGAAGAAACAGCAGTAAGCACAGGGAAATATCTGCTTCTAAATCCAAAACGCAGCTATCTAACAGAACGGTTGTCAATGTGTGCACTCAACTTCCAGAGTTAAACCCGTGGGTGGATTCAGCAGTCTGCACACACTTTCTCTGCAGAGTCCCAAAACAGGCGTTTTCAGCCCATTACCGGCATATGGAAGAAACAGCAGTAAGCACAGGGAAATATCTGCTTCTAAATCCAAAACGCAGCTATCTAACAGAACGGTTGTCAATGTGTACACTCAACTTCCAGAGTTAAACCCGTGGGTATATTCAGCAGTCTGCAAACACTTTCCCTGCAGAGTCCCAAAACAGGCGTTTTCAGCCCATTACCGGCATATGGAAGAAACAGCAGTAAGCACAGGGAAATATCTGCTTCTAAATCCAAAACGCAGCTATCTAACAGAACGGTTGTCAATGTGTGCACTCAACTTCCAGAGTTAAACCCGTGGGTGGATTCAGCAGTCTGCACACACTTTCTCTGCAGAGTCCCAAAACAGGCGTTTTCAGCCCATTACCGGCATATGGAAGAAACAGCAGTAAGCACAGGGAAATATCTGCTTCTAAATCCAAAACGCAGCTATCTAACAGAACGGTTGTCAATGTGTGCACTCAACTTCCAGAGTTAAACCCGTGTGTGGATTCAGCAGTCTGCAAACACTTTCTCTGCAGAGTCCCAAAACAGGCGTTTTCAGCCCATTACCGGCATATGGAAGAAACAGCAGTAAGCACAGGGAAATATCTGCTTCTAAATCCAAAACGCAGCTATCTAACAGAACGGTTTTCAATGTGTGCACTCAACTTTCAGAGTTAAACCCGTGTGTGGATTCAGCAGTCTGCAAACACTTTCTCTGTAGAGTCCCAAAACAGGCGTTTTCAGCCCATTACCGGCATATGGAAGAAACAGCAGTAAGCACAGGGAAATATCTGCTTCTAAATCCAAAACGCAGCTATCTAACAGAACGGTTGTCAATGTGTGCACTCAACTTCCAGAGTTAAACCCTTGTGTGGATTCAGCAGTCTGCAAACACTTTCTCTGCAGAGTCCCAAAACAGGCGTTTTCAGCCCATTACCGGCATATGGAAGAAACAGCAGTAAGCACAGGGAAATATCTGCTTCTAAACCCAAAACGCAGCTATTTAACAGAACGGTTGTCAATGTGTGCACTCAACTTCCAGAGTTAAACCCGTGTGTGGATTCAGCAGTCTGCAAACACTTTCTCTGCAGAGTCCCAAAACAGGCGTTTTCAGCCCATTACCGGCATATGGAAGAAACAGCAGTAAGCACAGGGAAATATCTGCTTCTAAACCCAAAACGCAGCTATCTAACAGAACGGTTGTCAATGTGTGCACTCAACTTCCAGAGTTAAACCCGTGTGTGGATTCAGCAGTCTGCAAACACTTTCTGTGCAGAGTCCCCAAACAGGCGTTTTCAGCCCATTACCGGCATATGGAAGAAACAGCAGTAAGCACAGGGAAATATCTGCTTCTAAACCCAAAACGCAGCTATCTAACAGAACGGTTGTCAATGTGTGCACTCAACTTCCAGAGTTAAACCCGTGTGTGGATTCAGCAGTCTGCAAACACTTTCTGTGCAGAGTCCCAAAACAGGCGTTTTCAGCCCATTACTGGCATATGGACGAAACAGCAGTAAGCACAGGGAAAAATCTGCTTCTAAACCCAAAACGCAGCTATCTAACAGAACGGTTGTCAATGTGTGCACTCAACTGCCAGAGTTAAACCCGTGTGTGGATTCAGCAGTCTGCAAACACTTTCTGTGCAGAGTCTCCAAACAGGCGTTTTCAGCCCATTACCGGCATATGGAAGAAACAGCAGTAAGCACAGGGAAATATCTGCTTCTAAATCCAAAACGCAGCTATCTAACAGAACGGTTGTCAATGTGTGCACTCAACTTCCAGAGTTAAACCAGTGTGTGGATTCAGCAGTCTGCAAACACTTTCTGTGCAGAGTCCCAAAACAGGCGTTTTCAGCCCATTACCGGCATATTGAAGAAACAGCAGTAAGCCCAGGGAAATATCTGCTTCTAAATCCAAAACGCAGCTATCTAACAGAACGGTTGTCAATGTGTGCACTCAACTTCCATAGTTAAACCCGTGTGTGGATTCAGCAGTCTGCAAACACTTTCTCTGCAGAGTCCCAAAACAGGCGTTTTCAGCCCATTACCGGCATATGGAAGAAACAGCAGTAAGCACAGGGAAATATCTGCTTCTAAATCCAAAACGCAGCTATCTAACAGAACGTTTGTCAATGTGTGCACTCAACTTCCAGAGTTAAACCCGTGTGTGGATTCAGCAGTCTGCACACACTTTCTCTGCAGAGTCCCAAAACAGGCGTTTTCAGCCCATTACCGGCATATGGAAGAAACAGCAGTAAGCACAGGGAAATATCTGCTTCTAAATCCAAAACGCAGCTATCTAACAGAACGGTTGTCAATGTGTACACTCAACTTCCAGAGTTAAACCCGTGGGTATATTCAGCAGTCTGCAAACACTTTCCCTGCAGAGTCCCAAAACAGGCGTTTTCAGCCCATTACCGGCATATGGAAGAAACAGCAGTAAGCACAGGGAAATATCTGCTTCTAAACCCAAAACGCAGCTATCTAACAGAACGGTTGTCAATGTGTGCACTCAACTTCCAGAGTTAAACCCGTGTGTGGATTCAGCAGTCTGCAAACACTTTCTGTGCAGAGTCCCCAAACAGGCGTTTTCAGCCCATTACCGGCATATGGAAGAAACAGCAGTAAGCACAGGGAAATATCTGCTTCTAAACCCAAAACGCAGCTATCTAACAGAACGGTTGTCAATGTGTGCACTCAACTTCCAGAGTTAAACCCGTGTGTGGATTCAGCAGTCTGCAAACACTTTCTGTGCAGAGTCCCAAAACAGGCGTTTTCAGCCCATTACTGGCATATGGACGAAACAGCAGTAAGCACAGGGAAATATCTGCTTCTAAACCCAAAACGCAGCTATCTAACAGAACGGTTGTCAATGTGTGCACTCAACTGCCAGAGTTAAACCCGTGTGTGGATTCAGCAGTCTGCAAACACTTTCTGTTCAGAGTCCCCAAACAGGCGTTTTCAGCCCATTACCGGCATATGGAAGAAACAGCAGTAAGCACAGGGAAATATCTGCTTCTAAATCCAAAACGCAGCTATCTAACAGAACGGTTGTCAATGTGTGCACTCAACTTCCAGAGTTAAACCAGTGTGTGGATTCAGCAGTCTGCAAACACTTTCTGTGCAGAGTCCCAAAACAGGCGTTTTCAGCCCATTACCGGCATATGGAAGAAACAGCAGTAAGCACAGGGAAATATCTGCTTCTAAATCCTAAACGCAGCTATCTAACAGAACGGTTGTCAATGTGTGCACTCAACTTCCAGAGTTAAACCCGTGTGTGGATTCAGCAGTCTGCAAACACTGTCTCTGCAGAGTCCCAAAACAGGCGTTTTCAGCCCATTACCGGCATATGGAAGAAACAGCAGTAAGCACAGGGAAATATCTGCTTCTAAATCCAAAACGCAGCTATCTAACAGAACGGTTGTCAATGTGTGCACTCAACTTCCAGAGTTAAACCCGTGTGTGGATTCAGCAGTCTGCAAACACTTTCTGTGCAGAGTCCCAAAACAGGCGTTTTCAGCCCATTACCGGCATATGGAAGAAACAGCAGTAAGCACAGGGAAATATCTGCTTCTAAATCCAAAACGCAGCTATCTAACAGAACGGTTGTCAATGTGTGCACTCAACTTCCAGAGTTAAACCCGTGTGTGGATTCAGCAGTCTGCAATCACTGTCTCTGCAGAGTCCCAAAACAGGCGTTTTCAGCCCATTACCGGCATATGGAAGAAACAGCAGTAAGCACAGGGAAATATCTGCTTCTAAATCCAAAACGCAGCTATCTAACAGAACGGTTGTCAATGTGTGCACTCAACTTCCAGAGTTAAACCCGTGTGTGGATTCAGCAGTCTGCAAACACTTTCTCTGCAGAGTCCCAAAACAGGCGTTTTCAGCCCATTACCGGCATATGGAAGAAACAGCAGTAAGCACAGGGAAATATCTGCTTCTAAATCCAAAACGCAGCTATCTAACAGAACGGTTGTCAATGTGTGCACTCAACTTCCAGAGTTAAACCCGTGTGTGGATTCAGCAGTCTGCACACACTTTCTCTGCAGAGTCCCAAAACAGGCGTTTTCAGCCCATTACCGGCATATGGAAGAAACAGCAGTAAGCACAGGGAAATATCTGCTTCTAAATCCAAAACGCAGCTATCTAACAGAACGGTTGTCAATGTGTGCACTCAACTTCCAGAGTTAAACCCGTGTGTGGATTCAGCAGTCTGCAAACACTTTCTCTGCAGAGTCCCAAAACTGGCGTTTTCAGCCCATTACCGGCATATGGAAGAAACAGCAGTAAGCACAGGGAAATATCTGCTTCTAAATCCAAAACGCAGCTATCTAACAGAACGGTTGTCAATGTGTGCACTCAACTTCCAGAGTTAAACCCGTGTGTGGATTCAGCAGTCTGCAAACACTTTCTCTGCAGAGTCCCAAAACAGGCGTTTTCAGCCCATTACCGGCATATGGAAGAAACAGCAGTAAGCACAGGGAAATATCTGCTTCTAAACCCAAAACGCAGCTATCTAACAGAACGGTTGTCAATGTGTGCACTCAACGTCCAGAGTTAAACCCGTGTGTGGATTCAGCAGTCTGCAAACACTTTCTCTGCAGAGTCCCAAAACAGGCGTTTTCAGCCCATTACCGGCATATGGAAGAAACAGAGGTAAGCACAGGGAAATATCTGCTTCTAAATCCAAAACGCAGCTATCTAACAGAACGGTTGTCAATGTGTGCACTCAACTTCCAGAGTTAAACCCGTGGGTGGATTCAGCAGTCTGCAAACACTTTCTCTGCAGAGCCCCAAAACAGGCGTTTTCATCCCATTACCGGCATATGGAAGAAACAGCAGTAAGCACAGGCAAATATCTGCTTCTAAACCCAAAACGCAGCTATCTAACAGAACGGTTGTCAATGTGTGCACTCAACTTCCAGAGTTAAACCCGTGTGTGGATTCAGCACTCTGCAAACACTTTCTCTGCAGAGTCCCAAAACAGGCGTTTTCAGCCCATTACCGGCATATGGAAGAAACAGCAGTAAGCACAGGGAAATATCTGCTTCTAAATCCAAAACGCAGCTATCTAACAGAACGGTTGTCAATGTGTGCACTCAACTTCCAGAGTTAAACCCGTGTGTGGATTCAGCAGTCTGCAAACACTTTCTCTGCAGAGTCCCAAAACAGGCGTTTTCAGCCCATTACCGGCATATGGAAGAAACAGCAGTAAGCACAGGGAAATATCTGCTTCTAAATCCAAAACGCAGCTATCTAACAGAACGGTTGTCAATGTGTGCACTCAACTTCCAGAGTTAAACCCGTGTGTGGATTCAGCAGTCTGCAAACACTTTCTCTGCAGAGTCCCAAAACAGGCGTTTTCAGCCCATTACCGGCATATGGAAGAAACAGCAGTAAGCACAGGGAAATATCTGCTTCTAAATCCAAAACGCAGCTATCTAACAGAACGGTTGTCAATGTGTGCACTCAACTTCCAGAGTTAAACCCGTGTGTGGATTCAGCAGTCTGCAAACACTTTCTCTGCAGAGTCCCAAAACAGGCGTTTTCAGCCCATTACCGGCATATGGAAGAAACAGCAGTAAGCACAGGGAAATATCTGCTTCTAAATCCAAAACGCAGCTATCTAACAGAACGGTTGTCAATGTGTGCACTCAACTTCCAGAGTTAAACCCGTGTGTGGATTCAGAAGTCTGCAAACACATTCTCTGCAGAGTCCCAAAACAGGCGTTTTCAGCCCATTACCGGCATATGGAAGAACCAGCAGTAAGCACAGGGAAATAACTGCTTCTAAATCCAAAACGCAGCTATCTAACAGAACGGTTGTCAATGTGTGCACTTAACTTCCAGAGTTAAACCCGTGTGTGGATTCAGCAGTCTGCAAACACTTTCTCTGCAGAGTCCCAAAACAGGCGTTTTCAGCCCATTACCGGCATATGGAAGAAACAGCAGTAAGCACAGGGAAATATCTGCTTCCAAACCCAAAACGCAGCTATCTAACAGAACGGTTGTCAATGTGTGCACTCAACTTCCAGAGTTAAACCCGTGTGTGGATTCAGCAGTCTGCAAACACTTTCTCTGCAGAGTCCCAAAACAGGCGTTTTCAGCCCATTACCGGCATAAGGAAGAAACAGCAGTAAGCACAGGGAAATATCTGCTTCTAAACCCAAAACGCAGCTATCTAACAGAACGGTTGTCAATGTGTGCACTCAACGTCCAGAGTTAAACCCGTGTGTGGATTCAGCAGTCTGCAAACACTTTCTCTGCAGAGTCCCAAAACAGGCGTTTTCAGCCCATTACCGGCATATGGAAGAAACAGAGGTAAGCACAGGGAAATATCTGCTTCTAAATCCAAAACGCAGCTATCTAACAGAACGGTTGTCAATGTGTGCACTCAACTTCCAGAGTTAAACCCGTGGGTGGATTCAGCAGTCTGCAAACACTTTCTCTGCAGAGCCCCAAAACAGGCGTTTTCATCCCATTACCGGCATATGGAAGAAACAGCAGTAAGCACAGGCAAATATCTGCTTCTAAACCCAAAACGCAGCTATCTAACAGAACGGTTGTCAATGTGTGCACTCAACTTCCAGAGTTAAACCCGTGTGTGGATTCAGCACTCTGCAAACACTTTCTCTGCAGAGTCCCAAAACAGGCGTTTTCAGCCCATTACC
This sequence comes from Aotus nancymaae, assembly GCF_030222135.1. Classification (NCBI taxonomy): domain Eukaryota; kingdom Metazoa; phylum Chordata; class Mammalia; order Primates; family Aotidae; genus Aotus; species Aotus nancymaae. The sequence goes on along the minus strand of NW_026988564.1, from coordinate 121,141 downwards.
GGCATATGGAAGAAACAGCAGTAAGCACAGGGAAATATCTGCTTCTAAATCCAAAACGCAGCTATCTAACAGAACGGTTGTCAATGTGTGCACTCAACTTCCAGAGTTAAACCCGTGTGTGGATTCAGCAGTCTGCAAACACTTTCTCTGCAGAGCCCCAAAACAGGCGTTTTCAGCCCATTACCGGCATATGGAAGAAACAGCAGTAAGCACAGGGAAATATCTGCTTCTAAATCCAAAACGCAGCTATCTAACAGAACGGTTGTCAATGTGTGCACTCAACTTCCAGAGTTAAACCCGTGTGTGGATTCAGCAGTCTGCAAACACTTTCTCTGCAGAGTCCCAAAACAGGCGTTTTCAGCCCATTACCGGCATATGGAAGAAACAGCAGTAAGCACAGGGAAATATCTGCTTCTAAATCCAAAACGCAGCTATCTAACAGAACGGTTGTCAATGTGTGCACTCAACTTCCAGAGTTAAACCCGTGTGTGGATTCAGCAGTCTGCAAACACTTTCTCTGCAGAGTCCCAAAACAGGCGTTTTCAGCCCATTACCGGCATATGGAAGAAACAGCAGTAAGCACAGGGAAATATCTGCTTCTAAATCCAAAACGCAGCTATCTAACAGAACGGTTGTCAATGTGTGCACTCAACTTCCAGAGTTAAACCCGTGTGTGGATTCAGCAGTCTGCAAACACTTTCTCTGCAGAGTCCCAAAACAGGCGTTTTCAGCCCATTACCGGCATATGGAAGAACCAGCAGTAAGCACAGGGAAATAACTGCTTCTAAATCCAAAACGCAGCTATCTAACAGAACGGTTGTCAATGTGTGCACTCAACTTCCAGAGTTAAACCCGTGTGTGGATTCAGCAGTCTGCAAACACTTTCTCTGCAGAGTCCCAAAACAGGCGTTTTCAGCCCATTACCGGCATATGGAAGAAACAGCAGTAAGCACAGGGAAATATCTGCTTCTAAATCCAAAACGCAGCTATCTAACAGAACGGTTGTCAATGTGTGCACTCAACTTCCAGAGTTAAACCCGGGTGTGGATTCAGCAGTCTGCAAACACTTTCTCTGCAGAGTCCCAAAACAGGCGTTTTCAGCCCATTACCGGCATATGGAAGAAACAGCAGTAAGCACAGGGAAATATCTGCTTCTAAATCCAAAACGCAGCTATCTAACAGAACGGTTGTCAATGTGTGCACTCAACTTCCAGAGTTAAACCCGTATGTGGATTCAGCAGTCTGCAAACACTTTCTCTGCAGAGTCCCAAAACAGGCGTTTTCAGCCCATTACCGGCATATGGAAGAAACAGCAGTAAGCACAGGGAAATATCTGCTTCTAAACCCAAAACGCAGCTATCTAACAGAACGGTTATCAATGTGTGCACTCAACTTCCAGAGTTAAACCCGTGTGTGGATTCAGCAGTCTGCAAACACTTTCTCTGCAGAGTCCCAAAACAGGCGTTTTCAGCCCATTACCGGCATATGGAAGAAACAGCAGTAAGCACAGGGAAATATCTGCTTCTAAATCCAAAACGCAGCTATCTAACAGAACGGTTGTCAATGTGTGCACTCAACTTCCAGAGTTAAACCCGTGTGTGGATTCAGCAGTCTGCAAACACTTTCTCTGCAGAGTCCCAAAACAGGCGTTTTCAGCCCATTACCGGCATATGGAAGAAACAGCAGTAAGCACAGGGAAATATCTGCTTCTAAATCCAAAACGCAGCTATCTAACAGAACGGTTGTCAATGTGTGCACTCAACTTCCAGAGTTAAACCCGTGTGTGGATTCGGCAGTCTGCAAACACTTTCTCTGCAGAGTCCCAAAACAGGCGTTTTCAGCCCATTACCGGCATATGGAAGAAACAGCAGTAAGCACAGGGAAATATCTGCTTCTAAACCCAAAACGCAGCTATCTAACAGAACGGTTGTCAATGTGTGCACTCAACTTCCAGAGTTAAACCCCTGTGTGGATTCAGCAGTCTGCAAACACATTCTCTGCAGAGTCCCCAAACAGGCGTTTTCAGCCCATTACCGGCATATGGAAGAAACAGCAGTAAGCACAGGGAAATATCTGCTTCTAAACCCAAAACGCAGCTATCTAACAGAACGGTTGTCAATGTGTGCACTCAACTTCCAGAGTTAAACCCGTGTGTGGATTCAGCAGTCTGCAAACACTTTCTCTGCAGAGTCCCAAAACAGGCGTTTTCAGCCCATTACCGGCCTATGGAAGAAACAGCAGTAAGCACAGGGAAATATCTGCTTCTAAACCCAAAACGCAGCTATCTAACAGAACGGTTGTCAATGTGTTCACTCAACTTCCAGAGTTAAACCCGTGTGTGGATTCAGCAGTCTGCAAACACTTTCTCTGCAGAGTCCCCAAACAGGCGTTTTCAGCCCATTACCGGCATATGGAAGAAACAGCAGTAAGCACAGGGAAATATCTGCTTCTAAATCCAAAACGCAGCTATCTAACAGAACGGTTGTCAATGTGTGCACTCAACTTCCAGAGTTAAACCCGTGTGTGGATTCAGCAGTCTGCAAACACTTTCTCTGCAGAGTCCCAAAACAGGCGTTTTCAGCCCATTACCGGCATATGGAAGAAACAGCAGTAAGCACAGGGAAATATCTGCTTCTAAATCCAAAACGCAGCTATCTAACAGAACGGTTGTCAATGTGTGCACTCAACTTCCAGAGTTAAACCCGTGTGTGGATTCAGCAGTCTGCAAACACTTTCTGTGCAGAGTCCCAAAACAGGCGTTTTCAGCCCATTACCGGCATATGGAAGAAACAGCAGTAAGCACAGGGAAATATCTGCTTCTAAATCCAAAACGCAGCTATCTAACAGAACGGTTGTCAATGTGTGCACTCAACTTCCAGAGTTAAACCCGTGTGTGGATTCAGCAGTCTGCAAACACTTTCTCTGCAGAGTCCCAAAACAGGCGTTTTCAGCCCATTACCGGCATATGGAAGAAACAGCAGTAAGCACAGGGAAATATCTGCTTCTAAATCCAAAACGCAGCTATCTAACAGAACGGTTGTCAATGTGTGCACTCAACTTCCAGAGTTAAACCCGTGTGTGGATTCAGCAGTCTGCAAACACTTTCTCTGCAGAGTCCCCAAACAGGCGTTTTCAGCCCATTACCGGCATATGGAAGAAACAGCAGTAAGCACAGGGAAATATCTGCTTCTAAATCCAAAACGCAGCTATCTAACAGAACGGTTGTCAATGTGTGCACTCAACTTCCAGAGTTAAACCCGTGTGTGGATTCAGCAGTCTGCAAACACTTTCTCTGCAGAGTCCCAAAACAGGCGTTTTCAGCCCATTACCGGCATATGGAAGAACCAGCAGTAAGCACAGGGAAATAACTGCTTCTAAATCCAAAACGCAGCTATCTAACAGAACGGTTGTCAATGTGTGCACTCAACTTCCAGAGTTAAACCCGTGTGTGGATTCAGCAGTCTGCAAACACTTTCTCTGCAGAGTCCCAAAACAGGCGTTTTCAGCCCATTACCGGCATATGGAAGAAACAGCAGTAAGCACAGGGAAATATCTGCTTCTAAACCCAAAACGCAGCTATCTAACAGAACGGTTGTCAATGTGTGCACTCAACTTCCAGAGTTAAACCCCTGTGTGGATTCAGCAGTCTGCAAACACATTCTCTGCAGAGTCACCAAACAGGCGTTTTCAGCCCATTACCGGCATATGGAAGAAACAGCAGTAAGCACAGGGAAATATCTGCTTCTAAACCCAAAACGCAGCTATCTAACAGAACGGTTGTCAATGTGTGCACTCAACTTCCAGAGTTAAACCCGTGTGTGGATTCAGCAGTCTGCAAACACTTTCTCTGCAGAGTCCCAAAACAGGCGTTTTCAGCCCATTACCGGCATATGGAAGAAACAGCAGTAAGCACAGGGAAATATCTGCTTCTAAACCCAAAACGCAGCTATCTAACAGAACGGTTGTCAATGTGTTCACTCAACTTCCAGAGTTAAACCCGTGTGTGGATTCAGCAGTCTGCAAACACTTTCTCTGCAGAGTCCCCAAACAGGCGTTTTCAGCCCATTACCGGCATATGGAAGAAACAGCAGTAAGCACAGGGAAATATCTGCTTCTAAATCCAAAACGCAGCTATCTAACAGAACGGTTGTCAATGTGTGCACTCAACTTCCAGAGTTAAACCCGTGTGTGGATTCAGCAGTCTGCAAACACTTTCTCTGCAGAGTCCCAAAACAGGCGTTTTCAGCCCATTACCGGCATATGGAAGAACCAGCAGTAAACACAGGGAAATATCTGCTTCTAAATCCAAAACGCAGCTATCTAACAGAACGGTTGTCAATGTGTGCACTCAACTTCCAGAGTTAAACCCGTGTGTGGATTCAGCAGTCTGCAAACACTTTCTCTGCAGAGTCCCAAAACAGGCGTTTTCAGCCCATTACCGGCATATGGAAGAAACAGCAGTAAGCACAGGGAAATATCTGCTTCTAAATCCAAAACGCAGCTATCTAACAGAACGGTTGTCAATGTGTGCACTCAACTTCCAGAGTTAAACCCGTGTGTGGATTCAGCAGTCTGCAAACACTTTCTCTGCAGAGTCCCAAAACAGGCGTTTTCAGCCCATTACCGGCATATGGAAGAAACAGCAGTAAGCACAGGGAAATATCTGCTTCTAAATCCAAAACGCAGCTATCTAACAGAACGGTTGTCAATGTGTGCACTCAACTTCCAGAGTTAAACCCGTGTGTGGATTCAGCAGTCTGCAAACACTTTCTCTGCAGAGTCCCAAAACAGGCGTTTTCAGCCCATTACCGGCATATGGAAGAAACAGCAGTAAGCACAGGGAAATATCTGCTTCTAAATCCAAAACGCAGCTATCTAACAGAACGGTTGTCAATGTGTGCACTCAACTTCCAGAGTTAAACCCGTGTGTGGATTCAGCAGTCTGCAAACACTTTCTCTGCAGAGTCCCAAAACAGGCGTTTTCAGCCCATTACCGGCATATGGAAGAAACAGCAGTAAGCACAGGGAAATATCTGCTTCTAAATCCAAAACGCAGCTATCTAACAGAACGGTTGTCAATGTGTGCACTCAACTTCCAGAGTTAAACCCGTGTGTGGATTCAGCAGTCTGCAAACACTTTCTCTGCAGAGTCCCAAAACAGGCGTTTTCAGCCCATTACCGGCATATGGAAGAACCAGCAGTAAGCACAGGGAAATATCTGCTTCTAAATCCAAAACGCAGCTATCTAACAGAACGGTTGTCAATGTGTGCACTCAACTTCCAGAGTTAAACCCGTGTGTGGATTCAGCAGTCTGCAAACACTTTCTCTGCAGAGTCCCAAAACAGGCGTTTTCAGCCCATTACCGGCATATGGAAGAAACAGCAGTAAGCACAGGGAAATATCTGCTTCTAAATCCAAAACGCAGCTATCTAACAGAACGGTTGTCAATGTGTGCACTCAACTTCCAGAGTTAACCCGTGTGTGGATTCAGCAGTCTGCAAACACTTTTCTCTGCAGAGTCCCAAAACAGGCGTTTTCAGCCCATTACCAGCATATGGAAGAAACAGTAGTAAGCACAGGGAAATATCTGCTTCTAATCCAAAACGCAGCTATCTAACAGAACGGTTGTCAATGTGTGCACTCAACTTCCAGAGTTAAACCCGTGTGTGGATTCAGCAGTCTGCAAACACTTTCTCTGCAGAGTCCCAAAACAGGCGTTTTCAGCCCATTACCGGCATATGGAAGAAACAGCAGTAAGCACAGGGAAATATCTGCTTCTAAATCCAAAACGCAGTTATCTAACAGAACGGTTGTCAATGTGTGCACTCAACTTCCAGAGTTAAACCCGTGTGTGGATTCAGCAGTCTGCAAACACTTTCTCTGCAGAGTCCCAAAACAGGCGTTTTCAGCCCATTACCGGCATATGGAAGAAACAGCAGTAAGCACAGGGAAATATCTGCTTCTAAATCCAAAACGCAGCTATCTAACAGAACGGTTGTCAATGTGTGCACTCAACTTCCAGAGTTAAACCCGTGTGTGGATTCAGCAGTCTGCAAACACTTTCTCTGCAGAGTCCCCAAACAGGCGTTTTCAGCCCATTACCGGCATATGGAAGAAACAGCAGTAAGCACAGGGAAATATCTGCTTCTAAACCCAAAACGCAGCTATCTAACAGAACGGTTGTCAATGTGTGCACTCAACTTCCAGAGTTAAACCCGTGTGTGGATTCAGCAGTCTGCAAACACTTTCTCTGCAGAGTCCCAAAACAGGCGTTTTCAGCCCATTACCGGCATATGGAAGAAACAGCAGTAAGCACAGGGAAATATCTGCTTCTAAACCCAAAACGCAGCTATCTAACAGAACGGTTGTCAATGTGTGCACTCAACTTCCAGAATTAAACCCGTGTGTGGATTCAGCAGTCTGCAAACACTTTCTCTGCAGAGTCCCAAAACAGGCGTTTTCAGCCCATTACCGGCATATGGAAGAAACAGCAGTAAGCACAGGGAAATATCTGCTTCTAAATCCAAAACGCAGCTATCTAACAGAACGGTTGTCAATGTGTGCACTCAACTTCCAGAGTTAAACCCGTGTGTGGATTCAGCAGTCTGCAAACACTTTCTCTGCAGAGTCCCAAAACAGGCGTTTTCAGCCCATTACCGGCATATGGAAGAAACAGCAGTAAGCACAGGGAAATATCTGCTTCTAAATCCAAAACGCAGCTATCTAACAGAACGGTTGTCAATGTGTGCACTCAACTTCCAGAGTTAAACCCGTGTGTGGATTCAGCAGTCTGCAAACACTTTCTGTGCAGAGTCCCAAAACAGGCGTTTTCAGCCCATTACCGGCATATGGAAGAAACAGCAGTAAGCACAGGGAAATATCTGCTTCTAAATCCAAAACGCAGCTATCTAACAGAACGGTTGTCAATGTGTGCACTCAACTTCCAGAGTTAAACCCGTGGGTGGATTCAGCAGTCTGCAAACACTTTCTCTGCAGAGTCCCAAAACAGGCGTTTTCAGCCCATTACCGGCATATGGAAGAAACAGCAGTAAGCACAGGGAAATATCTGCTTCTAAATCCAAAACGCAGCTATCTAACAGAACGGTTGTCAATGTGTGCACTCAACTTCCAGAGTTAAACCCGTGTGTGGATTCAGCAGTCTGCAAACACTTTCTGTGCAGAGTCCGAAAACAGGCGTTTTCAGTCCATTGCCGGCATATGGAAGAAACAGCAGTAAGAACAGGGAAATATCTGCTTCTAAATCCAAAACGCAGCTATCTAACAGAACGGTTGTCAATGTGTGCACTCAACTTCCAGAGTTAAACCCATGTGAGGATTCAGCAGTCTGCAAACACTTTCTCTGCAGAGTCCCAAAACAGGCGTTTTCAGCCCATTACCGGCATATGGAAGAAACAGCAGTAAGCACAGGGAAATATCTGCTTCTAAATCAAAAACGCAGCTATCTAACAGAACGGTTGTCAATGTGTGCACTCAACTTCCAGAGTTAAACCCGTGGGTGGATTCAGCAGTCTGCAAACACTTTCTGTGCAGAGTCCCAAAACAGGCGTTTTCAGCCCATTACCGGCATATGGAAGAAACAGCAGTAAGCACAGGGAAATATCTGCTTCTAAATCCAAAACGCAGCTATCTAACAGAACGGTTGTCAATGTGTGCACTCAACTTCCAGAGTTAAACCCGTGGGTGGATTCAGCAGTCTGCAAACACTTTCTCTGCAGAGTCCCAAAACAGGCGTTTTCAGCCCATTACCGGCATATGGAAGAACCAGCAGTAAGCACAGGGAAATATCTGCTTCTAAATCCAAAACGCAGCTATCTAACAGAACGGTTGTCAATGTGTGCACTCAACTTCCAGAGTTAAACCCGTGTGTGGATTCAGCAGTCTGCAAACACTTTCTCTGCAGAGTCCCAAAACAGGCGTTTTCAGCCCATTACCGGCATATGGAAGAAACAGCAGTAAGCACAGGGAAATATCTGCTTCTAAATCCAAAACGCAGCTATCTAACAGAACGGTTGTCAATGTGTGCACTCAACTTCCAGAGTTAAACCCGTGTGTGGATTCAGCAGTCTGCAAACACTTTCTCTGCAGAGTCCCAAAACAGGCGTTTTCAGCCCATTACCGGCATATGGAAGAAACAGCAGTAAGCACAGGGAAATATCTGCTTCTAAATCCAAAACGCAGCTATCTAACAGAACGGTTGTCAATGTGTGCACTCAACTTCCAGAGTTAAACCCGTGTGTGGATTCAGCAGTCTGCAAACACTTTCTCTGCAGAGTCCCAAAACAGACGTTTTCAGCCCATTACCGGCATATGGAAGAAACAGCAGTAAGCACAGGGAAATATCTGCTTCTAAATCCAAAACCCAGCTATCTAACAGAGCGGTTGTCAATGTGTGCACTCAACTTCCAGAGTTAAACCCGTGTGTGGATTCAGCAGTCTGCAAACACTTTCTCTGCAGAGTCCCAAAACAGGCGTTTTCAGCCCATTACCGGCATATGGAAGAAACAGCAGTAAGCACAGGGAAATATCTGCTTCTAAATCCAAAACGCAGCTATCTAACAGAACGGTTGTCAATGTGTGCACTCAACTTCCAGAGTTAAACCCGTGTGTGGATTCAGCAGTCTGCAAACACTTTCTCTGCAGAGTCCCAAAACAGGCGTTTTCAGCCCATTACCGGCATATGGAAGAAACAGCAGTAAGCACAGGGAAATATCTGCTTCTAAATCCAAAACGCAGCTATCTAACAGAACGGTTGTCAATGTGTGCACTCAACTTCCAGAGTTAAACCCGTGTGTGGATTCAGCAGTCTGCAAACACTTTCTCTGCAGAGTCCCAAAACAGGCGTTTTCAGCCCATTACCGGCATATGGAAGAAACAGCAGTAAGCACAGGGAAATATCTGCTTCTAAATCCAAAACGCAGCTATCTAACAGAACGGTTGTCAATGTGTGCACTCGACTTCCAGAGTTAAACCCGTGTGTGGATTCAGCAGTCTGCAAACACTTTCTCTGCAGAGTCCCAAAACAGACGTTTTCAGCCCATTACCGGCATATGGAAGAAACAGCAGTAAGCACAGGGAAATATCTGCTTCTAAATCCAAAACGCAGCTATCTAACAGAGCGGTTGTCAATGTGTGCACTCAACTTCCAGAGTTAAACCCGTGTGTGGATTCAGCAGTCTGCAAACACTTTCTCTGCAGAGTCCCAAAACAGGCGTTTTCAGCCCATTACCGGCATATGGAAGAAACAGCAGTAAGCACAGGGAAATATCTGCTTCTAAATCCAAAACGCAGCTATCTAACAGAACGGTTGTCAATGTGTGCACTCAACTTCCAGAGTTAAACCCGTGTGTGGATTCAGCAGTCTGCAAACACTTTCTCTGCAGAGTCCCAAAACAGGCGTTTTCAGCCCATTACCGGCATATGGAAGAAACAGCAGTAAGCACAGGGAAATATCTGCTTCTAAATCCAAAACGCAGCTATCTAACAGAACGGTTGTCAATGTGTGCACTCAACTTCCAGAGTTAAACCCGTGTGTGGATTCAGCAGTCTGCAAACACTTTCTCTGCAGAGTCCCAAAACAGGCGTTTTCAGCCCATTACCGGCATATGGAAGAAACAGCAGTAAGCACAGGGAAATATCTGCTTCTAAATCCAAAACGCAGCTATCTAACAGAACGGTTGTCAATGTGTGCACTCAACTTCCAGAGTTAAACCCGTGTGTGGATTCAGCAGTCTGCAAACACTTTCTGTGCAGAGTCCCAAAACAGGCGTTTTCAGCCCATTACCGGCATATGGAAGAAACAGCAGTAAGCACAGGGAAATATCTGCTTCTAAATCCAAAACGCAGCTATCTAACAGAACGGTTGTCAATGTGTGCACTCAACTTCCAGAGTTAAACCCGTGTGTGGATTCAGCAGTCTGCAAACACTTTCTCTGCAGAGTCCCAAAACAGGCGTTTTCAGCCCATTACCGGCATATGGAAGAAACAGCAGTAAGCACAGGGAAATATCTGCTTCTAAATCCAAAACGCAGCTATCTAACAGAACGGTTGTCAATGTGTGCACTCAACTTCCAGAGTTAAACCCGTGTGTGGATTCAGCAGTCTGCAAACACTTTCTCTGCAGAGTCCCAAAACAGGCGTTTTCAGCCCATTACCGGCATATGGAAGAAACAGCAGAAAGCACAGGGAAATATCTGCTTCTAAATCCAAAACGCAGCTATCTAACAGAACGGTTGTCAATGTGTGCACTCAACTTCCAGAGTTAAACCCGTGTGTGGATTCAGCAGTCTGCAAACACTTTCTCTGCAGAGTCCCAAAACAGGCGTTTTCAGCCCATTACCGGCATATGGAAGAAACAGCAGTAAGCACAGGGAAATATCTGCTTCTAAATCCAAAACGCAGCTATCTAACAGAACGGTTGTCAATGTGTGCACTCAACTTCCAGAGTTAAACCCGTGTGTGGATTCAGCAGTCTGCAAACACTTTCTCTGCAGAGTCCCAAAACAGGCGTTTTCAGCCCATTACCGGCATATGGAAGAAACAGCAGTAAGCACAGGGAAATATCTGCTTCTAAATCCAAAACGCAGCTATCTAACAGAACGGTTGTCAATGTGTGCACTCAACTTCCAGAGTTAAACCCGTGTGTGGATTCAGCAGTCTGCAAACACTTTCTCTGCAGAGTCCCAAAACAGGCGTTTTCAGCCCATTACCGGCATATGGAAGAAACAGCAGTAAGCACAGGGAAATATCTGCTTCTAAATCCAAACGCAGCTATCTAACAGAACGGTTGTCAATGTGTGCACTCAACTTCCAGAGTTAAACCCGTGTGTGGATTCAGCAGTCTGCAAACACTTTCTCTGCAGAGTCCCAAAACAGGCGTTTTCAGCCCATTACCGGCATATGGAAGAAACAGCAGTAAGCACAGGGAAATATCTGCTTCTAAATCCAAAACGCAGCTATCTAACAGAACGGTTGTCAATGTGTGCACTCAACTTCCAGAGTTAAACCCGTGTGTGGATTCAGCAGTCTGCAAACACTTTCTCTGCAGAGTCCCAAACAGGCGTTTTCAGCCCATTACCGGCATATGAAGAAACAGCAGTAAGCACAGGGAAATATCTGCTTCTAAATCCAAAACGCAGCTATCTAACAGAACGGTTGTCAATGTGTGCACTCAACTTCCAGAGTTAAACCCGTGTGTGGATTCAGCAGTCTGCAAACACTTTCTCTGCAGAGTCCCAAAACAGGCGTTTTCAGCCCATTACCGGCATATGGAAGAAACAGCAGTAAGCACAGGGAAATATCTGCTTCTAAATCCAAAACGCAGCTATCTAACAGAACGGTTGTCAATGTGTGCACTCAACTTCCAGAGTTAAACCCGTGTGTGGATTCAGCAGTCTGCAAACACTTTCTCTGCAGAGTCCCAAAACAGGCGTTTTCAGCCCATTACCGGCATATGGAAGAAACAGCAGTAAGCACAGGGAAATATCTGCTTCTAAACCCAAAACGCAGCTATCTAACAGAACGGTTGTCAATGTGTGCACTCAACTTCCAGAGTTAAACCGTGTGTGGATTCAGCAGTCTGCAAACACTTTCTCTGCAGAGTCCCAAAACAGGCGTTTCAGCCCATTACCGGCATATGGAAGAAACAGCAGTAAGCACAGGGAAATATCTGCTTCTAAACCCAAAACGCAGCTATCTAACAGAACGGTTGTCAATGTGTGCACTCAACTTCCAGAGTTAAACCCGTGTGTGGATTCAGCAGTCTGCAAACACTTTCTCTGCAGAGTCCCCAAACAGGCGTTTTCAGCCCATTACCGGCATATGGAAGAAACAGCAGTAAGCACAGGGAAATATCTGCTTCTAAATCCAAAACGCAGCTATCTAACAGAACGGTTGTCAATGTGTGCACTCAAATTCCAGAGTTAAACCCGTGTGTGGATTCAGCAGTCTGCAAACAGTTTCTCTGCAGAGTCCCAAAACAGGCGTTTTCAGCCCATTACCGGCATATGGAAGAAACAGCAGTAAGCACAGGGAAATATCTGCTTCTAAATCCAAAACGCAGCTATCTAACAGAACGGTTGTCAATGTGTGCACTCAACTTCCAGAGTTAAACCCGTGTGTGGATTCAGCAGTCTGCAAACACTTTCTCTGCAGAGTCCCAAAACAGGCGTTTTCAGCCCATTACCGGCATATGGAAGAAACAGCAGTAAGCACAGGGAAATATCTGCTTCTAAAATCCAAAACGCAGCTATCTAACAGAACGGTTGTCAATGTGTGCACTCAACTTCCAGAGTTAAACCCGTGTGTGGATTCAGCAGTCTGCAAACACTTTCTCTGCAGAGTCCCAAAACAGGCGTTTTCAGCCCATTACCGGCATATGGAAGAAACAGCAGTAAGCACAGGGAAATATCTGCTTCTAAATCCAAAAACGCAGCTATCTAACAGAACGGTTGTCAATGTGTGCACTCAACTTCCAGAGTTAAACCCGTGTGTGGATTCAGCAGTCTGCAAACACTTTCTCTGCAGAGTCCCAAAACAGGCGTTTTCAGCCCATTACCGGCATATGGAAGAAACAGCAGTAAGAACAGGGAAATATCTGCTTCTAAATCCAAAACGCAGCTATCTAACAGAACGGTTGTCAATGTGTGCACTCAACTTCCAGAGTTAAACCCATGTGAGGATTCAGCAGTCTGCAAACACTTTCTCTGCAGAGTCCCAAAACAGGCGTTTTCAGCCCATTACCGGCATATGGAAGAAACAGCAGTAAGCACAGGGAAATATCTGCTTCTAAATCCAAAACGCAGCTATCTAACAGAACGGTTGTCAATGTGTGCACTCAACTTCCAGAGTTAAACCCGTGGGTGGATTCAGCAGTCTGCAAACACTTTCTGTGCAGAGTCCCAAAACAGGCGTTTTCAGCCCATTACCGGCATATGGAAGAAACAGCAGTAAGCACAGGGAAATATCTGCTTCTAAATCCAAAACGCAGCTATCTAACAGAACGGTTGTCAATGTGTGCACTCAACTTCCAGAGTTAAACCCGTGGGTGGATTCAGCAGTCTGCAAACACTTTCTCTGCAGAGTCCCAAAACAGGCGTTTTCAGCCCATTACCGGCATATGGAAGAAACAGCAGTAAGCACAGGGAAATATCTGCTTCTAAATCCAAAACGCAGCTATCTAACAGAACGGTTGTCAATGTGTGCACTCAACTTCCAGAGTTAAACCCGTGTGTGGATTCAGCAGTCTGCAAACACTTTCTCTGCAGAGTCCCAAAACAGGCGTTTTCAGCCCATTACCGGCATATGGAAGAAACAGCAGTAAGCACAGGGAAATATCTGCTTCTAAATCCAAAACGCAGCTATCTAACAGAACGGTTGTCAATGTGTGCACTCAACTTCCAGAGTTAAACCCGTGTGTGGATTCAGCAGTCTGCAAACACTTTCTCTGCAGAGTCCCAAAACAGGCGTTTTCAGCCCATTACCGGCATATGGAAGAAACAGCAGTAAGCACAGGGAAATATCTGCTTCTAAATCCAAAACGCAGCTATCTAACAGAACGGTTGTCAATGTGTGCACTCAACTTCCAGAGTTAAACCCGTGTGTGGATTCAGCAGTCTGCAAACACTTTCTCTGCAGAGTCCCAAAACAGACGTTTTCAGCCCATTACCGGCATATGGAAGAAACAGCAGTAAGCACAGGGAAATATCTGCTTCTAAATCCAAAACCTAGCTATCTAACAGAGCGGTTGTCAATGTGTGCACTCAACTTCCAGAGTTAAACCCGTGTGTGGATTCAGCAGTCTGCAAACACTTTCTCTGCAGAGTCCCAAAACAGGCGTTTTCAGCCCATTACCGGCATATGGAAGAAACAGCAGTAAGCACAGGGAAATATCTGCTTCTAAATCCAAAACGCAGCTATCTAACAGAACGGTTGTCAATGTGTGCACTCAACTTCCAGAGTTAAACCCGTGTGTGGATTCAGCAGTCTGCAAACACTTTCTCTGCAGAGTCCCAAAACAGGCGTTTTCAGCCCATTACCGGCATATGGAAGAAACAGCAGTAAGCACAGGGAAATATCTGCTTCTAAATCCAAAACGCAGCTATCTAACAGAACGGTTGTCAATGTGTGCACTCAACTTCCAGAGTTAAACCCGTGTGTGGATTCAGCAGTCTGCAAACACTTTCTCTGCAGAGTCCCAAAACAGGCGTTTTCAGCCCATTACCGGCATATGGAAGAAACAGCAGTAAGCACAGGGAAATATCTGCTTCTAAATCCAAAACGCAGCTATCTAACAGAACGGTTGTCAATGTGTGCACTCGACTTCCAGAGTTAAACCCGTGTGTGGATTCAGCAGTCTGCAAACACTTTCTCTGCAGAGTCCCAAAACAGACGTTTTCAGCCCATTACCGGCATATGGAAGAAACAGCAGTAAGCACAGGGAAATATCTGCTTCTAAATCCAAAACGCAGCTATCTAACAGAGCGGTTGTCAATGTGTGCACTCAACTTCCAGAGTTAAACCCGTGTGTGGATTCAGCAGTCTGCAAACACTTTCTCTGCAGAGTCCCAAAACAGGCGTTTTCAGCCCATTACCGGCATATGGAAGAAACAGCAGTAAGCACAGGGAAATATCTGCTTCTAAATCCAAAACGCAGCTATCTAACAGAACGGTTGTCAATGTGTGCACTCAACTTCCAGAGTTAAACCCGTGTGTGGATTCAGCAGTCTGCAAACACTTTCTCTGCAGAGTCCCAAAACAGGCGTTTTCAGCCCATTACCGGCATATGGAAGAAACAGCAGTAAGCACAGGGAAATATCTGCTTCTAAATCCAAAACGCAGCTATCTAACAGAACGGTTGTCAATGTGTGCACTCAACTTCCAGAGTTAAACCCGTGTGTGGATTCAGCAGTCTGCAAACACTTTCTCTGCAGAGTCCCAAAACAGGCGTTTTCAGCCCATTACCGGCATATGGAAGAAACAGCAGTAAGCACAGGGAAATATCTGCTTCTAAATCCAAAACGCAGCTATCTAACAGAACGGTTGTCAATGTGTGCACTCAACTTCCAGAGTTAAACCCGTGTGTGGATTCAGCAGTCTGCAAACACTTTCTGTGCAGAGTCCCAAAACAGGCGTTTTCAGCCCATTACCGGCATATGGAAGAAACAGCAGTAAGCACAGGGAAATATCTGCTTCTAAATCCAAAACGCAGCTATCTAACAGAACGGTTGTCAATGTGTGCACTCAACTTCCAGAGTTAAACCCGTGTGTGGATTCAGCAGTCTGCAAACACTTTCTGTGCAGAGTCCCAAAACAGGCGTTTTCAGCCCATTACCGGCATATGGAAGAAACAGCAGTAAGCACAGGGAAATATCTGCTTCTAAATCCAAAACGCAGCTATCTAACAGAACGGTTGTCAATGTGTGCACTCAACTTCCAGAGTTAAACCCGTGTGTGGATTCAGCAGTCTGCAAACACTTTCTCTGCAGAGTCCCAAAACAGGCGTTTTCAGCCCATTACCGGCATATGGAAGAAACAGCAGAAAGCACAGGGAAATATCTGCTTCTAAATCCAAAACGCAGCTATCTAACAGAACGGTTGTCAATGTGTGCACTCAATTTCCAGAGTTAAACCCGTGTGTGGATTCAGCAGTCTGCAAACACTTTCTCTGCAGAGTCCCAAAACAGGCGTTTTCAGCCCATTACCGGCATATGGAAGAAACAGCAGTAAGCACAGGGAAATATCTGCTTCTAAATCCAAAACGCAGCTATCTAACAGAACGGTTGTCAATGTGTGCACTCAACTTCCAGAGTTAAACCCGTGTGTGGATTCAGCAGTCTGCAAACACTTTCTCTGCAGAGTCCCAAAACAGGCGTTTTCAGCCCATTACCGGCATATGGAAGAAACAGCAGTAAGCACAGGGAAATATCTGCTTCTAAATCCAAAACGCAGCTATCTAACAGAACGGTTGTCAATGTGTGCACTCAACTTCCAGAGTTAAACCCGTGTGTGGATTCAGCAGTCTGCAAACACTTTCTCTGCAGAGTCCCAAAACAGGCGTTTTCAGCCCATTACCGGCATATGGAAGAAACAGCAGTAAGCACAGGGAAATATCTGCTTCTAAATCCAAAACGCAGCTATCTAACAGAACGGTTGTCAATGTGTGCACTCAACTTCCAGAGTTAAACCCGTGTGTGGATTCAGCAGTCTGCAAACACTTTCTCTGCAGAGTCCCAAAACAGGCGTTTTCAGCCCATTACCGGCATATGGAAGAAACAGCAGTAAGCACAGGGAAATATCTGCTTCTAAATCCAAAACGCAGTTATCTAACAGAACGGTTGTCAATGTGTGCACTCAACTTCCAGAGTTAAACCCGTGTGTGGATTCAGCAGTCTGCAAACACTTTCTGTGCAGAGTCCCAAAACAGGCGTTTTCAGCCCATTACCGGCATATGGAAGAAACAGCAGTAAGCACAGGGAAATATCTGCTTCTAAATCCAAAACGCAGCTATCTAACAGAACGGTTGTCAATGTGTGCACTCAACTTCCAGAGTTAAACCCGTGTGTGGATTCAGCAGTCTGCAAACACTTTCTCTGCAGAGTCCCAAAACAGGCGTTTTCAGCCCATTACCGGCATATGGAAGAAACAGCAGTAAGCACAGGGAAATATCTGCTTCTAAATCCAAAACGCAGCTATCTAACAGAACGGTTGTCAATGTGTGCACTCTACTTCCAGAGTTAAACCCGTGTGTGTATTCAGCAGTCTGCAAACACTTTCTCTGCAGAGTCCCAAAACAGGCGTTTTCAGCCCATTACCGGCATATGGAAGAAACAGCAGTAAGCACAGGGAAATATCTGCTTCTAAACCCAAAACGCAGCTATCTAACAGAACGGTTGTCAATGTGTGCACTCAACTTCCAGAGTTAAACCCGTGTGTGGATTCAGCAGTCTGCAAACACTTTCTCTGCAGAGTCCCAAAACAGGCGTTTTCAGCCCATTACCGGCATATGGAAGAAACAGCAGTAAGCACAGGGAAATATCTGCTTCTAAACCCAAAACGCAGCTATCTAACAGAACGGTTGTCAATGTGTGCACTCAACTTCCAGAGTTAAACCCGTGTGTGGATTCAGCAGTCTGCAAACACTTTCTCTGCAGAGTCCCCAAACAGGCGTTTTCAGCCCATTACCGGCATATGGAAGAAACAGCAGTAAGCACAGGGAAATATCTGCTTCTAAATCCAAAACGCAGCTATCTAACAGAACGGTTGTCAATGTGTGCACTCAAATTCCAGAGTTAAACCCGTGTGTGGATTCAGCAGTCTGCAAACACTTTCTCTGCAGAGTCCCAAAACAGGCGTTTTCAGCCCATTACCGGCATATGGAAGAAACAGCAGTAAGCACAGGGAAATATCTGCTTCTAAATCCAAAACGCAGCTATCTAACAGAACGGTTGTCAATGTGTGCACTCAACTTCCAGAGTTAAACCCGTGTGTGGATTCAGCAGTCTGCAAACACTTTCTCTGCAGAGTCCCAAAACAGGCGTTTTCAGCCCATTACCGGCATATGGAAGAAACAGCAGTAAGCACAGGGAAATATCTGCTTCTAAATCCAAAACGCAGCTATCTAACAGAACGGTTGTCAATGTGTGCACTCAACTTCCAGAGTTAAACCCGTGTGTGGATTCAGCAGTCTGCAAACACTTTCTCTGCAGAGTCCCAAAACAGGCGTTTTCAGCCCATTACCGGCATATGGAAGAAACAGCAGTAAGCACAGGGAAATATCTGCTTCTAAATCCAAAACGCAGCTATCTAACAGAACGGTTGTCAATGTGTGCACTCAACTTCCAGAGTTAAACCCGTGTGTGGATTCAGCAGTCTGCAAACACTTTCTCTGCAGAGTCCCAAAACAGGCGTTTTCAGCCCATTACCGGCATATGGAAGAAACAGCAGAAAGCACAGGGAAATATCTGCTTCTAAATCCAAAACGCAGCTATCTAACAGAACGGTTGTCAATGTGTGCACTCAACTTCCAGAGTTAAACCCGTGTGTGGATTCAGCAGTCTGCAAACACTTTCTCTGCAGAGTCCCAAAACAGGCGTTTTCAGCCCATTACCGGCATATGGAAGAAACAGCAGTAAGCACAGGGAAATATCTGCTTCTAAATCCAAAACGCAGCTATCTAACAGAACGGTTGTCAATGTGTGCACTCAACTTCCAGAGTTAAACCCGTGTGTGGATTCAGCAGTCTGCAAACACTTTCTCTGCAGAGTCCCAAAACAGGCGTTTTCAGCCCATTACCGGCATATGGAAGAAACAGCAGTAAGCACAGGGAAATATCTGCTTCTAAATCCAAAACGCAGCTATCTAACAGAACGGTTGTCAATGTGTGCACTCAACTTCCAGAGTTAAACCCGTGTGTGGATTCAGCAGTCTGAAAACACTTTCTCTGCAGAGTCCCAAAACAGGCGTTTTCAGCCCATTACCGGCATATGGAAGAAACAGCAGTAAGCACAGGGAAATATCTGCTTCTAAATCCAAAACGCAGCTATCTAACAGAACGGTTGTCAATGTGTGCACTCAACTTCCAGAGTTAAACCCGTGTGTGGATTCAGCAGTCTGCAAACACTTTCTCTGCAGAGTCCCAAAACAGGCGTTTTCAACCCATTACCAGCATATGGAAGAAACAGCAGTAAGCACAGGGAAATATCTGCTTCTAAATCCAAAACGCAGTTATCTAACAGAACGGTTGTCAATGTGTGCACTCAACTTCCAGAGTTAAACCCGTGTGTGGATTCAGCAGTCTGCAAACACTTTCTGTGCAGAGTCCCAAAACAGGCGTTTTCAGCCCATTACCGGCATATGGAAGAAACAGCAGTAAGCACAGGGAAATATCTGCTTCTAAATCCAAAACGCAGCTATCTAACAGAACGGTTGTCAATGTGTGCACTCAACTTCCAGAGTTAAACCCGTGTGTGGATTCAGCAGTCTGCAAACACTTTCTCTGCAGAGTCCCAAAACAGGCGTTTTCAGCCCATTACCGGCATATGGAAGAAACAGCAGTAAGCACAGGGAAATATCTGCTTCTAAACCCAAAACGCAGCTATCTAACAGAACGGTTGTCAATGTGTGCACTCAACTTCCAGAGTTAAACCCGTTTGTGGATTCAGCAGTCTGCAAACACTTTCTCTGCAGAGTCCCAAAACAGGCGTTTTCAGCCCATTACCGGCATATGGAAGAAACAGCAGTAAGCACAGGGAAATATCTGCTTCTAAATCCAAAACGCAGCTATCTAACAGAACGGTTGTCAATGTGTGCACTCAACTTCCAGAGTTAAACCCGTGTGTGGATTCAGCAGTCTGCAAACACTTTCTCTGCAGAGTCCCAAAACAGGCGTTTTCAGCCCATTACCGGCATATGGAAGAAACAGCAGTAAGCACAGGGAAATATCTGCTTCTAAATCCAAAACGCAGCTATCTAACAGAACGGTTGTCAATGTGTGCACTCAACTTCCAGAGTTAAACCCGTGTGTGGATTCAGCAGTCTGCAAACACTTTCTCTGCAGAGTCCCAAAACAGGCGTTTTCAGCCCATTACCGGCATATGGAAGAACCAGCAGTAAGCACAGGGAAATAACTGCTTCTAAATCCAAAACGCAGCTATCTAACAGAACGGTTGTCAATGTGTGCACTCAACTTCCAGAGTTAAACCCGTGTGTGGATTCAGCAGTCTGCAAACACTTTCTCTGCAGAGTCCCAAAACAGGCGTTTTCAGCCCATTACCGGCATATGGAAGAAACAGCAGTAAGCACAGGGAAATATCTGCTTCTAAATCCAAAACGCAGCTATCTAACAGAACGGTTGTCAATGTGTGCACTCAACTTCCAGAGTTAAACCCGGGTGTGGATTCAGCAGTCTGCAAACACTTTCTCTGCAGAGTCCCAAAACAGGCGTTTTCAGCCCATTACCGGCATATGGAAGAAACAGCAGTAAGCACAGGGAAATATCTGCTTCTAAATCCAAAACGCAGCTATCTAACAGAACGGTTGTCAATGTGTGCACTCAACTTCCAGAGTTAAACCCGTATGTGGATTCAGCAGTCTGCAAACACTTTCTCTGCAGAGTCCCAAAACAGGCGTTTTCAGCCCATTACCGGCATATGGAAGAAACAGCAGTAAGCACAGGGAAATATCTGCTTCTAAACCCAAAACGCAGCTATCTAACAGAACGGTTATCAATGTGTGCACTCAACTTCCAGAGTTAAACCCGTGTGTGGATTCAGCAGTCTGCAAACACTTTCTCTGCAGAGTCCCAAAACAGGCGTTTTCAGCCCATTACCGGCATATGGAAGAAACAGCAGTAAGCACAGGGAAATATCTGCTTCTAAATCCAAAACGCAGCTATCTAACAGAACGGTTGTCAATGTGTGCACTCAACTTCCAGAGTTAAACCCGTGTGTGGATTCAGCAGTCTGCAAACACTTTCTCTGCAGAGTCCCAAAACAGGCGTTTTCAGCCCATTACCGGCATATGGAAGAAACAGCAGTAAGCACAGGGAAATATCTGCTTCTAAATCCAAAACGCAGCTATCTAACAGAACGGTTGTCAATGTGTGCACTCAACTTCCAGAGTTAAACCCGTGTGTGGATTCGGCAGTCTGCAAACACTTTCTCTGCAGAGTCCCAAAACAGGCGTTTTCAGCCCATTACCGGCATATGGAAGAAACAGCAGTAAGCACAGGGAAATATCTGCTTCTAAACCCAAAACGCAGCTATCTAACAGAACGGTTGTCAATGTGTGCACTCAACTTCCAGAGTTAAACCCCTGTGTGGATTCAGCAGTCTGCAAACACATTCTCTGCAGAGTCCCCAAACAGGCGTTTTCAGCCCATTACCGGCATATGGAAGAAACAGCAGTAAGCACAGGGAAATATCTGCTTCTAAACCCAAAACGCAGCTATCTAACAGAACGGTTGTCAATGTGTGCACTCAACTTCCAGAGTTAAACCCGTGTGTGGATTCAGCAGTCTGCAAACACTTTCTCTGCAGAGTCCCAAAACAGGCGTTTTCAGCCCATTACCGGCCTATGGAAGAAACAGCAGTAAGCACAGGGAAATATCTGCTTCTAAACCCAAAACGCAGCTATCTAACAGAACGGTTGTCAATGTGTTCACTCAACTTCCAGAGTTAAACCCGTGTGTGGATTCAGCAGTCTGCAAACACTTTCTCTGCAGAGTCCCCAAACAGGCGTTTTCAGCCCATTACCGGCATATGGAAGAAACAGCAGTAAGCACAGGGAAATATCTGCTTCTAAATCCAAAACGCAGCTATCTAACAGAACGGTTGTCAATGTGTGCACTCAACTTCCAGAGTTAAACCCGTGTGTGGATTCAGCAGTCTGCAAACACTTTCTCTGCAGAGTCCCAAAACAGGCGTTTTCAGCCCATTACCGGCATATGGAAGAAACAGCAGTAAGCACAGGGAAATATCTGCTTCTAAATCCAAAACGCAGCTATCTAACAGAACGGTTGTCAATGTGTGCACTCAACTTCCAGAGTTAAACCCGTGTGTGGATTCAGCAGTCTGCAAACACTTTCTGTGCAGAGTCCCAAAACAGGCGTTTTCAGCCCATTACCGGCATATGGAAGAAACAGCAGTAAGCACAGGGAAATATCTGCTTCTAAATCCAAAACGCAGCTATCTAACAGAACGGTTGTCAATGTGTGCACTCAACTTCCAGAGTTAAACCCGTGTGTGGATTCAGCAGTCTGCAAACACTTTCTCTGCAGAGTCCCAAAACAGGCGTTTTCAGCCCATTACCGGCATATGGAAGAAACAGCAGTAAGCACAGGGAAATATCTGCTTCTAAATCCAAAACGCAGCTATCTAACAGAACGGTTGTCAATGTGTGCACTCAACTTCCAGAGTTAAACCCGTGTGTGGATTCAGCAGTCTGCAAACACTTTCTCTGCAGAGTCCCCAAACAGGCGTTTTCAGCCCATTACCGGCATATGGAAGAAACAGCAGTAAGCACAGGGAAATATCTGCTTCTAAATCCAAAACGCAGCTATCTAACAGAACGGTTGTCAATGTGTGCACTCAACTTCCAGAGTTAAACCCGTGTGTGGATTCAGCAGTCTGCAAACACTTTCTCTGCAGAGTCCCAAAACAGGCGTTTTCAGCCCATTACCGGCATATGGAAGAACCAGCAGTAAGCACAGGGAAATAACTGCTTCTAAATCCAAAACGCAGCTATCTAACAGAACGGTTGTCAATGTGTGCACTCAACTTCCAGAGTTAAACCCGTGTGTGGATTCAGCAGTCTGCAAACACTTTCTCTGCAGAGTCCCAAAACAGGCGTTTTCAGCCCATTACCGGCATATGGAAGAAACAGCAGTAAGCACAGGGAAATATCTGCTTCTAAACCCAAAACGCAGCTATCTAACAGAACGGTTGTCAATGTGTGCACTCAACTTCCAGAGTTAAACCCCTGTGTGGATTCAGCAGTCTGCAAACACATTCTCTGCAGAGTCACCAAACAGGCGTTTTCAGCCCATTACCGGCATATGGAAGAAACAGCAGTAAGCACAGGGAAATATCTGCTTCTAAACCCAAAACGCAGCTATCTAACAGAACGGTTGTCAATGTGTGCACTCAACTTCCAGAGTTAAACCCGTGTGTGGATTCAGCAGTCTGCAAACACTTTCTCTGCAGAGTCCCAAAACAGGCGTTTTCAGCCCATTACCGGCATATGGAAGAAACAGCAGTAAGCACAGGGAAATATCTGCTTCTAAACCCAAAACGCAGCTATCTAACAGAACGGTTGTCAATGTGTTCACTCAACTTCCAGAGTTAAACCCGTGTGTGGATTCAGCAGTCTGCAAACACTTTCTCTGCAGAGTCCCCAAACAGGCGTTTTCAGCCCATTACCGGCATATGGAAGAAACAGCAGTAAGCACAGGGAAATATCTGCTTCTAAATCCAAAACGCAGCTATCTAACAGAACGGTTGTCAATGTGTGCACTCAACTTCCAGAGTTAAACCCGTGTGTGGATTCAGCAGTCTGCAAACACTTTCTCTGCAGAGTCCCAAAACAGGCGTTTTCAGCCCATTACCGGCATATGGAAGAACCAGCAGTAAACACAGGGAAATATCTGCTTCTAAATCCAAAACGCAGCTATCTAACAGAACGGTTGTCAATGTGTGCACTCAACTTCCAGAGTTAAACCCGTGTGTGGATTCAGCAGTCTGCAAACACTTTCTCTGCAGAGTCCCAAAACAGGCGTTTTCAGCCCATTACCGGCATATGGAAGAAACAGCAGTAAGCACAGGGAAATATCTGCTTCTAAATCCAAAACGCAGCTATCTAACAGAACGGTTGTCAATGTGTGCACTCAACTTCCAGAGTTAAACCCGTGTGTGGATTCAGCAGTCTGCAAACACTTTCTCTGCAGAGTCCCAAAACAGGCGTTTTCAGCCCATTACCGGCATATGGAAGAAACAGCAGTAAGCACAGGGAAATATCTGCTTCTAAATCCAAAACGCAGCTATCTAACAGAACGGTTGTCAATGTGTGCACTCAACTTCCAGAGTTAAACCCGTGTGTGGATTCAGCAGTCTGCAAACACTTTCTCTGCAGAGTCCCAAAACAGGCGTTTTCAGCCCATTACCGGCATATGGAAGAAACAGCAGTAAGCACAGGGAAATATCTGCTTCTAAATCCAAAACGCAGCTATCTAACAGAACGGTTGTCAATGTGTGCACTCAACTTCCAGAGTTAAACCCGTGTGTGGATTCAGCAGTCTGCAAACACTTTCTCTGCAGAGTCCCAAAACAGGCGTTTTCAGCCCATTACCGGCATATGGAAGAAACAGCAGTAAGCACAGGGAAATATCTGCTTCTAAATCCAAAACGCAGCTATCTAACAGAACGGTTGTCAATGTGTGCACTCAACTTCCAGAGTTAAACCCGTGTGTGGATTCAGCAGTCTGCAAACACTTTCTCTGCAGAGTCCCAAAACAGGCGTTTTCAGCCCATTACCGGCATATGGAAGAACCAGCAGTAAGCACAGGGAAATATCTGCTTCTAAATCCAAAACGCAGCTATCTAACAGAACGGTTGTCAATGTGTGCACTCAACTTCCAGAGTTAAACCCGTGTGTGGATTCAGCAGTCTGCAAACACTTTCTCTGCAGAGTCCCAAAACAGGCGTTTTCAGCCCATTACCGGCATATGGAAGAAACAGCAGTAAGCACAGGGAAATATCTGCTTCTAAATCCAAAACGCAGCTATCTAACAGAACGGTTGTCAATGTGTGCACTCAACTTCCAGAGTTAAACCCGTGTGTGGATTCAGCAGTCTGCAAACACTTTCTCTGCAGAGTCCCAAAACAGGCGTTTTCAGCCCATTACCAGCATATGGAAGAAACAGTAGTAAGCACAGGGAAATATCTGCTTCTAAATCCAAAACGCAGCTATCTAACAGAACGGTTGTCAATGTGTGCACTCAACTTCCAGAGTTAAACCCGTGTGTGGATTCAGCAGTCTGCAAACACTTTCTCTGCAGAGTCCCAAAACAGGCGTTTTCAGCCCATTACCGGCATATGGAAGAAACAGCAGTAAGCACAGGGAAATATCTGCTTCTAAATCCAAAACGCAGCTATCTAACAGAACGGTTGTCAATGTGTGCACTCAACTTCCAGAGTTAAACCCGTGTGTGGATTCAGCAGTCTGCAAACACTTTCTCTGCAGAGTCCCAAAACAGGCGTTTTCAGCCCATTACCGGCATATGGAAGAAACAGCAGTAAGCACAGGGAAATATCTGCTTCTAAATCCAAAACGCAGCTATCTAACAGAACGGTTGTCAATGTGTGCACTCAACTTCCAGAGTTAAACCCGTGTGTGGATTCAGCAGTCTGCAAACACTTTCTCTGCAGAGTCCCCAAACAGGCGTTTTCAGCCCATTACCGGCATATGGAAGAAACAGCAGTAAGCACAGGGAAATATCTGCTTCTAAACCCAAAACGCAGCTATCTAACAGAACGGTTGTCAATGTGTGCACTCAACTTCCAGAGTTAAACCCGTGTGTGGATTCAGCAGTCTGCAAACACTTTCTCTGCAGAGTCCCAAAACAGGCGTTTTCAGCCCATTACCGGCATATGGAAGAAACAGCAGTAAGCACAGGGAAATATCTGCTTCTAAACCCAAAACGCAGCTATCTAACAGAACGGTTGTCAATGTGTGCACTCAACTTCCAGAATTAAACCCGTGTGTGGATTCAGCAGTCTGCAAACACTTTCTCTGCAGAGTCCCAAAACAGGCGTTTTCAGCCCATTACCGGCATATGGAAGAAACAGCAGTAAGCACAGGGAAATATCTGCTTCTAAATCCAAAACGCAGCTATCTAACAGAACGGTTGTCAATGTGTGCACTCAACTTCCAGAGTTAAACCCGTGTGTGGATTCAGCAGTCTGCAAACACTTTCTCTGCAGAGTCCCAAAACAGGCGTTTTCAGCCCATTACCGGCATATGGAAGAAACAGCAGTAAGCACAGGGAAATATCTGCTTCTAAATCCAAAACGCAGCTATCTAACAGAACGGTTGTCAATGTGTGCACTCAACTTCCAGAGTTAAACCCGTGTGTGGATTCAGCAGTCTGCAAACACTTTCTGTGCAGAGTCCCAAAACAGGCGTTTTCAGCCCATTACCGGCATATGGAAGAAACAGCAGTAAGCACAGGGAAATATCTGCTTCTAAATCCAAAACGCAGCTATCTAACAGAACGGTTGTCAATGTGTGCACTCAACTTCCAGAGTTAAACCCGTGTGTGGATTCAGCAGTCTGCAAACACTTTCTCTGCAGAGTCCCAAAACAGGCGTTTTCAGCCCATTACCGGCATATGGAAGAAACAGCAGTAAGCACAGGGAAATATCTGCTTCTAAATCCAAAACGCAGCTATCTAACAGAACGGTTGTCAATGTGTGCACTCAACTTCCAGAGTTAAACCCGTGTGTGGATTCAGCAGTCTGCAAACACTTTCTCTGCAGAGTCCCAAAACAGGCGTTTTCAGCCCATTACCGGCATATGGAAGAAACAGCAGAAAGCACAGGGAAATATCTGCTTCTAAATCCAAAACGCAGCTATCTAACAGAACGGTTGTCAATGTGTGCACTCAACTTCCAGAGTTAAACCCGTGTGTGGATTCAGCAGTCTGCAAACACTTTCTCTGCAGAGTCCCAAAACAGGCGTTTTCAGCCCATTACCGGCATATGGAAGAAACAGCAGTAAGCACAGGGAAATATCTGCTTCTAAATCCAAAACGCAGCTATCTAACAGAACGGTTGTCAATGTGTGCACTCAACTTCCAGAGTTAAACCCGTGTGTGGATTCAGCAGTCTGCAAACACTTTCTCTGCAGAGTCCCAAAACAGGCGTTTTCAGCCCATTACCGGCATATGGAAGAAACAGCAGTAAGCACAGGGAAATATCTGCTTCTAAATCCAAAACGCAGCTATCTAACAGAACGGTTGTCAATGTGTGCACTCAACTTCCAGAGTTAAACCCGTGTGTGGATTCAGCAGTCTGCAAACACTTTCTCTGCAGAGTCCCAAAACAGGCGTTTTCAGCCCATTACCGGCATATGGAAGAAACAGCAGTAAGCACAGGGAAATATCTGCTTCTAAATCCAAAACGCAGCTATCTAACAGAACGGTTGTCAATGTGTGCACTCAACTTCCAGAGTTAAACCCGTGTGTGGATTCAGCAGTCTGCAAACACTTTCTCTGCAGAGTCCCAAAACAGGCGTTTTCAGCCCATTACCGGCATATGGAAGAAACAGCAGTAAGCACAGGGAAATATCTGCTTCTAAATCCAAAACGCAGCTATCTAACAGAACGGTTGTCAATGTGTGCACTCAACTTCCAGAGTTAAACCCGTGTGTGGATTCAGCAGTCTGCAAACACTTTCTCTGCAGAGTCCCAAAACAGGCGTTTTCAGCCCATTACCGGCATATGGAAGAAACAGCAGTAAGCACAGGGAAATATCTGCTTCTAAATCCAAAACGCAGCTATCTAACAGAACGGTTGTCAATGTGTGCACTCAACTTCCAGAGTTAAACCCGTGTGTGGATTCAGCAGTCTGCAAACACTTTCTCTGCAGAGTCCCAAAACAGGCGTTTTCAGCCCATTACCGGCATATGGAAGAAACAGCAGTAAGCACAGGGAAATATCTGCTTCTAAATCCAAAACGCAGCTATCTAACAGAACGGTTGTCAATGTGTGCACTCAACTTCCAGAGTTAAACCCGTGTGTGTATTCAGCAGTCTGCAAACACTTTCTCTGCAGAGTCCCAAAACAGGCGTTTTCAGCCCATTACCGGCATATGGAAGAAACAGCAGTAAGCACAGGGAAATATCTGCTTCTAAACCCAAAACGCAGCTATCTAACAGAACGGTTGTCAATGTGTGCACTCAACTTCCAGAGTTAAACCCGTGTGTGGATTCAGCAGTCTGCAAACACTTTCTCTGCAGAGTCCCAAAACAGGCGTTTTCAGCCCATTACCGGCATATGGAAGAAACAGCAGTAAGCACAGGGAAATATCTGCTTCTAAACCCAAAACGCAGCTATCTAACAGAACGGTTGTCAATGTGTGCACTCAACTTCCAGAGTTAAACCCGTGTGTGGATTCAGCAGTCTGCAAACACTTTCTCTGCAGAGTCCCCAAACAGGCGTTTTCAGCCCATTACCGGCATATGGAAGAAACAGCAGTAAGCACAGGGAAATATCTGCTTCTAAATCCAAAACGCAGCTATCTAACAGAACGGTTGTCAATGTGTGCACTCAAATTCCAGAGTTAAACCCGTGTGTGGATTCAGCAGTCTGCAAACAGTTTCTCTGCAGAGTCCCAAAACAGGCGTTTTCAGCCCATTACCGGCATATGGAAGAAACAGCAGTAAGCACAGGGAAATATCTGCTTCTAAATCCAAAACGCAGCTATCTAACAGAACGGTTGTCAATGTGTGCACTCAACTTCCAGAGTTAAACCCGTGTGTGGATTCAGCAGTCTGCAAACACTTTCTCTGCAGAGTCCCAAAACAGGCGTTTTCAGCCCATTACCGGCATATGGAAGAAACAGCAGTAAGCACAGGGAAATATCTGCTTCTAAATCCAAAACGCAGCTATCTAACAGAACGGTTGTCAATGTGTGCACTCAACTTCCAGAGTTAAACCCGTGTGTGGATTCAGCAGTCTGCAAACACTTTCTCTGCAGAGTCCCAAAACAGGCGTTTTCAGCCCATTACCGGCATATGGAAGAAACAGCAGTAAGCACAGGGAAATATCTGCTTCTAAATCCAAAACGCAGCTATCTAACAGAACGGTTGTCAATGTGTGCACTCAACTTCCAGAGTTAAACCCGTGTGTGGATTCAGCAGTCTGCAAACACTTTCTCTGCAGAGTCCCAAAACAGGCGTTTTCAGCCCATTACCGGCATATGGAAGAAACAGCAGTAAGAACAGGGAAATATCTGCTTCTAAATCCAAAACGCAGCTATCTAACAGAACGGTTGTCAATGTGTGCACTCAACTTCCAGAGTTAAACCCATGTGAGGATTCAGCAGTCTGCAAACACTTTCTCTGCAGAGTCCCAAAACAGGCGTTTTCAGCCCATTACCGGCATATGG
Source organism: Aotus nancymaae (assembly GCF_030222135.1). Classification (NCBI taxonomy): domain Eukaryota; kingdom Metazoa; phylum Chordata; class Mammalia; order Primates; family Aotidae; genus Aotus; species Aotus nancymaae. The sequence goes on along the minus strand of NW_026988564.1, from coordinate 92,461 downwards.
AAGAAACAGCAGTAAGCACAGGGAAATATCTGCTTCTAAATCCAAAACGCAGCTATCTAACAGAACGGTTGTCAATGTGTGCACTCAACTTCCAGAGTTAAACCCGTGGGTGGATTCAGCAGTCTGCAAACACTTTCTGTGCAGAGTCCCAAAACAGGCGTTTTCAGCCCATTACCGGCATATGGAAGAAACAGCAGTAAGCACAGGGAAATATCTGCTTCTAAATCCAAAACGCAGCTATCTAACAGAACGGTTGTCAATGTGTGCACTCAACTTCCAGAGTTAAACCCGTGGGTGGATTCAGCAGTCTGCAAACACTTTCTCTGCAGAGTCCCAAAACAGGCGTTTTCAGCCCATTACCGGCATATGGAAGAAACAGCAGTAAGCACAGGGAAATATCTGCTTCTAAATCCAAAACGCAGCTATCTAACAGAACGGTTGTCAATGTGTGCACTCAACTTCCAGAGTTAAACCCGTGTGTGGATTCAGCAGTCTGCAAACACTTTCTCTGCAGAGTCCCAAAACAGGCGTTTTCAGCCCATTACCGGCATATGGAAGAAACAGCAGTAAGCACAGGGAAATATCTGCTTCTAAATCCAAAACGCAGCTATCTAACAGAACGGTTGTCAATGTGTGCACTCAACTTCCAGAGTTAAACCCGTGTGTGGATTCAGCAGTCTGCAAACACTTTATCTGCAGAGTCCCAAAACAGGCGTTTTCAGCCCATTACCGGCATATGGAAGAAACAGCAGTAAGCACAGGGAAATATCTGCTTCTAAATCCAAAACGCAGCTATCTAACAGAACGGTTGTCAATGTGTGCACTCAACTTCCAGAGTTAAACCCGTGTGTGGATTCAGCAGTCTGCAAACACTTTCTCTGCAGAGTCCCAAAACAGACGTTTTCAGCCCATTACCGGCATATGGAAGAAACAGCAGTAAGCACAGGGAAATATCTGCTTCTAAATCCAAAACCCAGCTATCTAACAGAGCGGTTGTCAATGTGTGCACTCAACTTCCAGAGTTAAACCCGTGTGTGGATTCAGCAGTCTGCAAACACTTTCTCTGCAGAGTCCCAAAACAGGCGTTTTCAGCCCATTACCGGCATATGGAAGAAACAGCAGTAAGCACAGGGAAATATCTGCTTCTAAATCCAAAACGCAGCTATCTAACAGAACGGTTGTCAATGTGTGCACTCAACTTCCAGAGTTAAACCCGTGTGTGGATTCAGCAGTCTGCAAACACTTTCTCTGCAGAGTCCCAAAACAGGCGTTTTCAGCCCATTACCGGCATATGGAAGAAACAGCAGTAAGCACAGGGAAATATCTGCTTCTAAATCCAAAACGCAGCTATCTAACAGAACGGTTGTCAATGTGTGCACTCAACTTCCAGAGTTAAACCCGTGTGTGGATTCAGCAGTCTGCAAACACTTTCTCTGCAGAGTCCCAAAACAGGCGTTTTCAGCCCATTACCGGCATATGGAAGAAACAGCAGTAAGCACAGGGAAATATCTGCTTCTAAATCCAAAACGCAGCTATCTAACAGAACGGTTGTCAATGTGTGCACTCGACTTCCAGAGTTAAACCCGTGTGTGGATTCAGCAGTCTGCAAACACTTTCTCTGCAGAGTCCCAAAACAGACGTTTTCAGCCCATTACCGGCATATGGAAGAAACAGCAGTAAGCACAGGGAAATATCTGCTTCTAAATCCAAAACGCAGCTATCTAACAGAGCGGTTGTCAATGTGTGCACTCAACTTCCAGAGTTAAACCCGTGTGTGGATTCAGCAGTCTGCAAACACTTTCTCTGCAGAGTCCCAAAACAGGCGTTTTCAGCCCATTACCGGCATATGGAAGAAACAGCAGTAAGCACAGGGAAATATCTGCTTCTAAATCCAAAACGCAGCTATCTAACAGAACGGTTGTCAATGTGTGCACTCAACTTCCAGAGTTAAACCCGTGTGTGGATTCAGCAGTCTGCAAACACTTTCTCTGCAGAGTCCCAAAACAGGCGTTTTCAGCCCATTACCGGCATATGGAAGAAACAGCAGTAAGCACAGGGAAATATCTGCTTCTAAATCCAAAACGCAGCTATCTAACAGAACGGTTGTCAATGTGTGCACTCAACTTCCAGAGTTAAACCCGTGTGTGGATTCAGCAGTCTGCAAACACTTTCTCTGCAGAGTCCCAAAACAGGCGTTTTCAGCCCATTACCGGCATATGGAAGAAACAGCAGTAAGCACAGGGAAATATCTGCTTCTAAATCCAAAACGCAGCTATCTAACAGAACGGTTGTCAATGTGTGCACTCAACTTCCAGAGTTAAACCCGTGTGTGGATTCAGCAGTCTGCAAACACTTTCTGTGCAGAGTCCCAAAACAGGCGTTTTCAGCCCATTACCGGCATATGGAAGAAACAGCAGTAAGCACAGGGAAATATCTGCTTCTAAATCCAAAACGCAGCTATCTAACAGAACGGTTGTCAATGTGTGCACTCAACTTCCAGAGTTAAACCCGTGTGTGGATTCAGCAGTCTGCAAACACTTTCTGTGCAGAGTCCCAAAACAGGCGTTTTCAGCCCATTACCGGCATATGGAAGAAACAGCAGTAAGCACAGGGAAATATCTGCTTCTAAATCCAAAACGCAGCTATCTAACAGAACGGTTGTCAATGTGTGCACTCAACTTCCAGAGTTAAACCCGTGTGTGGATTCAGCAGTCTGCAAACACTTTCTCTGCAGAGTCCCAAAACAGGCGTTTTCAGCCCATTACCGGCATATGGAAGAAACAGCAGAAAGCACAGGGAAATATCTGCTTCTAAATCCAAAACGCAGCTATCTAACAGAACGGTTGTCAATGTGTGCACTCAATTTCCAGAGTTAAACCCGTGTGTGGATTCAGCAGTCTGCAAACACTTTCTCTGCAGAGTCCCAAAACAGGCGTTTTCAGCCCATTACCGGCATATGGAAGAAACAGCAGTAAGCACAGGGAAATATCTGCTTCTAAATCCAAAACGCAGCTATCTAACAGAACGGTTGTCAATGTGTGCACTCAACTTCCAGAGTTAAACCCGTGTGTGGATTCAGCAGTCTGCAAACACTTTCTCTGCAGAGTCCCAAAACAGGCGTTTTCAGCCCATTACCGGCATATGGAAGAAACAGCAGTAAGCACAGGGAAATATCTGCTTCTAAATCCAAAACGCAGCTATCTAACAGAACGGTTGTCAATGTGTGCACTCAACTTCCAGAGTTAAACCCGTGTGTGGATTCAGCAGTCTGCAAACACTTTCTCTGCAGAGTCCCAAAACAGGCGTTTTCAGCCCATTACCGGCATATGGAAGAAACAGCAGTAAGCACAGGGAAATATCTGCTTCTAAATCCAAAACGCAGCTATCTAACAGAACGGTTGTCAATGTGTGCACTCAACTTCCAGAGTTAAACCCGTGTGTGGATTCAGCAGTCTGCAAACACTTTCTCTGCAGAGTCCCAAAACAGGCGTTTTCAGCCCATTACCGGCATATGGAAGAAACAGCAGTAAGCACAGGGAAATATCTGCTTCTAAATCCAAAACGCAGTTATCTAACAGAACGGTTGTCAATGTGTGCACTCAACTTCCAGAGTTAAACCCGTGTGTGGATTCAGCAGTCTGCAAACACTTTCTGTGCAGAGTCCCAAAACAGGCGTTTTCAGCCCATTACCGGCATATGGAAGAAACAGCAGTAAGCACAGGGAAATATCTGCTTCTAAATCCAAAACGCAGCTATCTAACAGAACGGTTGTCAATGTGTGCACTCAACTTCCAGAGTTAAACCCGTGTGTGGATTCAGCAGTCTGCAAACACTTTCTCTGCAGAGTCCCAAAACAGGCGTTTTCAGCCCATTACCGGCATATGGAAGAAACAGCAGTAAGCACAGGGAAATATCTGCTTCTAAATCCAAAACGCAGCTATCTAACAGAACGGTTGTCAATGTGTGCACTCTACTTCCAGAGTTAAACCCGTGTGTGTATTCAGCAGTCTGCAAACACTTTCTCTGCAGAGTCCCAAAACAGGCGTTTTCAGCCCATTACCGGCATATGGAAGAAACAGCAGTAAGCACAGGGAAATATCTGCTTCTAAACCCAAAACGCAGCTATCTAACAGAACGGTTGTCAATGTGTGCACTCAACTTCCAGAGTTAAACCCGTGTGTGGATTCAGCAGTCTGCAAACACTTTCTCTGCAGAGTCCCAAAACAGGCGTTTTCAGCCCATTACCGGCATATGGAAGAAACAGCAGTAAGCACAGGGAAATATCTGCTTCTAAACCCAAAACGCAGCTATCTAACAGAACGGTTGTCAATGTGTGCACTCAACTTCCAGAGTTAAACCCGTGTGTGGATTCAGCAGTCTGCAAACACTTTCTCTGCAGAGTCCCCAAACAGGCGTTTTCAGCCCATTACCGGCATATGGAAGAAACAGCAGTAAGCACAGGGAAATATCTGCTTCTAAATCCAAAACGCAGCTATCTAACAGAACGGTTGTCAATGTGTGCACTCAAATTCCAGAGTTAAACCCGTGTGTGGATTCAGCAGTCTGCAAACACTTTCTCTGCAGAGTCCCAAAACAGGCGTTTTCAGCCCATTACCGGCATATGGAAGAAACAGCAGTAAGCACAGGGAAATATCTGCTTCTAAATCCAAAACGCAGCTATCTAACAGAACGGTTGTCAATGTGTGCACTCAACTTCCAGAGTTAAACCCGTGTGTGGATTCAGCAGTCTGCAAACACTTTCTCTGCAGAGTCCCAAAACAGGCGTTTTCAGCCCATTACCGGCATATGGAAGAAACAGCAGTAAGCACAGGGAAATATCTGCTTCTAAATCCAAAACGCAGCTATCTAACAGAACGGTTGTCAATGTGTGCACTCAACTTCCAGAGTTAAACCCGTGTGTGGATTCAGCAGTCTGCAAACACTTTCTCTGCAGAGTCCCAAAACAGGCGTTTTCAGCCCATTACCGGCATATGGAAGAAACAGCAGTAAGCACAGGGAAATATCTGCTTCTAAATCCAAAACGCAGCTATCTAACAGAACGGTTGTCAATGTGTGCACTCAACTTCCAGAGTTAAACCCGTGTGTGGATTCAGCAGTCTGCAAACACTTTCTCTGCAGAGTCCCAAAACAGGCGTTTTCAGCCCATTACCGGCATATGGAAGAAACAGCAGAAAGCACAGGGAAATATCTGCTTCTAAATCCAAAACGCAGCTATCTAACAGAACGGTTGTCAATGTGTGCACTCAACTTCCAGAGTTAAACCCGTGTGTGGATTCAGCAGTCTGCAAACACTTTCTCTGCAGAGTCCCAAAACAGGCGTTTTCAGCCCATTACCGGCATATGGAAGAAACAGCAGTAAGCACAGGGAAATATCTGCTTCTAAATCCAAAACGCAGCTATCTAACAGAACGGTTGTCAATGTGTGCACTCAACTTCCAGAGTTAAACCCGTGTGTGGATTCAGCAGTCTGCAAACACTTTCTCTGCAGAGTCCCAAAACAGGCGTTTTCAGCCCATTACCGGCATATGGAAGAAACAGCAGTAAGCACAGGGAAATATCTGCTTCTAAATCCAAAACGCAGCTATCTAACAGAACGGTTGTCAATGTGTGCACTCAACTTCCAGAGTTAAACCCGTGTGTGGATTCAGCAGTCTGAAAACACTTTCTCTGCAGAGTCCCAAAACAGGCGTTTTCAGCCCATTACCGGCATATGGAAGAAACAGCAGTAAGCACAGGGAAATATCTGCTTCTAAATCCAAAACGCAGCTATCTAACAGAACGGTTGTCAATGTGTGCACTCAACTTCCAGAGTTAAACCCGTGTGTGGATTCAGCAGTCTGCAAACACTTTCTCTGCAGAGTCCCAAAACAGGCGTTTTCAGCCCATTACCAGCATATGGAAGAAACAGCAGTAAGCACAGGGAAATATCTGCTTCTAAATCCAAAACGCAGTTATCTAACAGAACGGTTGTCAATGTGTGCACTCAACTTCCAGAGTTAAACCCGTGTGTGGATTCAGCAGTCTGCAAACACTTTCTGTGCAGAGTCCCAAAACAGGCGTTTTCAGCCCATTACCGGCATATGGAAGAAACAGCAGTAAGCACAGGGAAATATCTGCTTCTAAATCCAAAACGCAGCTATCTAACAGAACGGTTGTCAATGTGTGCACTCAACTTCCAGAGTTAAACCCGTGTGTGGATTCAGCAGTCTGCAAACACTTTCTCTGCAGAGTCCCAAAACAGGCGTTTTCAGCCCATTACCGGCATATGGAAGAAACAGCAGTAAGCACAGGGAAATATCTGCTTCTAAACCCAAAACGCAGCTATCTAACAGAACGGTTGTCAATGTGTGCACTCAACTTCCAGAGTTAAACCCGTTTGTGGATTCAGCAGTCTGCAAACACTTTCTCTGCAGAGTCCCAAAACAGGCGTTTTCAGCCCATTACCGGCATATGGAAGAAACAGCAGTAAGCACAGGGAAATATCTGCTTCTAAACCCAAAACGCAGCTATCTAACAGAACGGTTGTCAATGTGTGCACTCAACTTCCAGAGTTAAACCCGTGTGTGGATTCAGCAGTCTGCAAACACTTTCTCTGCAGAGTCCCCAAACAGGCGTTTTCAGCCCATTACCGGCATATGGAAGAAACAGCAGTAAGCACAGGGAAATATCTGCTTCTAAATCCAAAACGCAGCTATCTAACAGAACGGTTGTCAATGTGTGCACTCAACTTCCAGAGTTAAACCCGTGTGTGGATTCAGCAGTCTGCAAACACTTTCTCTGCAGAGTCCCAAAACAGGCGTTTTCAGCCCATTACCGGCATATGGAAGAAACAGCAGTAAGCACAGGGAAATATCTGCTTCTAAATCCAAAACGCAGCTATCTAACAGAACGGTTGTCAATGTGTGCACTCAACTTCCAGAGTTAAACCCGTGTGTGGATTCAGCAGTCTGCAAACACTTTCTCTGCAGAGTCCCAAAACAGGCGTTTTCAGCCCATTACCGGCATATGGAAGAAACAGCAGTAAGCACAGGGAAATATCTGCTTCCAAATCCAAAACGCAGCTATCTAACAGAACGGTTGTCAATGTGTGCACTCAACTTCCAGAGTTAAACCCGTGTGTGGATTCAGCAGTCTGCAAACACTTTCTCTGCAGAGTCCCAAAACAGGCGTTTTCAGCCCATTACCGGCATATGGAAGAAACAGCAGTAAGCACAGGGAAATATCTGCTTCTAAATCCAAAACGCAGCTATCTAACAGAACGGTTGTCAATGTGTGCACTCAACTTCCAGAGTTAAACCCGTGTGTGGATTCAGCAGTCTGCAAACACTTTCTCTGCAGAGTCCCAAAACAGGCGTTTTCAGCCCATTACCGGCATATGGAAGAAACAGCAGTAAGCACAGGGAAATATCTGCTTCCAAATCCAAAACGCAGCTATGTAACAGAACGGTTGTCAATGTGTGCACTCAACTTCCAGAGTTAAACCCGTGTGTGGATTCAGCAGTCTGCAAACACTTTCTCTGCAGAGTCCCAAAACAGGCGTTTTCAGCCCATTACCGGCATATGGAAGAAACAGCAGTAAGCACAGGGAAATATCTGCTTCTAAATCCAAAACGCAGCTATCTAACAGAACGGTTGTCAATGTGTGCACTCAACTTCCAGAGTTAAACCCGTGTGTGGATTCAGCAGTCTGCAAACACTTTCTCTGCAGAGTCCCAAAACAGGCGTTTTCAGCCCATTACCGGCATATGGAAGAAACAGCAGTAAGCACAGGGAAATATCTGCTTCTAAATCCAAAACGCAGCTATCTAACAGAACGGTTGTCAATGTGTGCACTCAACTTCCAGAGTTAAACCCGTGTGTGGATTCAGCAGTCTGCAAACACTTTCTCTGCAGAGTCCCAAAACAGGCGTTTTCAGCCCATTACCGGCATATGGAAGAAACAGCAGTAAGCACAGGGAAATATCTGCTTCCAAATCCAAAACGCAGCTATGTAACAGAACGGTTGTCAATGTGTGCACTCAACTTCCAGAGTTAAACCCGTGTGTGGATTCAGCAGTCTGCACACACTTTCTCTGCAGAGTCCCAAAACAGGCGTTTTCAGCCCATTACCGGCATATGGAAGAAACAGCAGAAAGCACAGGGAAATATCTGCTTCTAAATCCAAAACGCAGCTATCTAACAGAACGGTTGTCAATGTGTGCACTCAACTTCCAGAGTTAAACCCGTGTGTGGATTCAGCAGTCTGCAAACACTTTCTCTGCAGAGTCCCAAAACAGGCGTTTTCAGCCCATTACCAGCATATGGAAGAAACAGCAGTAAGCACAGGGAAATATCTGCTTCTAAATCCAAAACGCAGTTATCTAACAGAACGGTTGTCAATGTGTGCACTCAACTTCCAGAGTTAAACCCGTGTGTGGATTCAGCAGTCTGCAAACACTTTCTGTGCAGAGTCCCAAAACAGGCGTTTTCAGCCCATTACCGGCATATGGAAGAAACAGCAGTAAGCACATGGAAATATCTGCTTCTAAATCCAAAACGCAGCTATCTAACAGAACGGTTGTCAATGTGTGCACTCAACTTCCAGAGTTAAACCCGTGTGTGGATTCAGCAGTCTGCAAACACTTTCTCTGCAGAGTCCCAAAACAGGCGTTTTCAGCCCATTACCGGCATATGGAAGAAACAGCAGTAAGCACAGGGAAATATCTGCTTCTAAACCCAAAACGCAGCTATCTAACAGAACGGTTGTCAATGTGTGCACTCAACTTCCAGAGTTAAACCCGTTTGTGGATTCAGCAGTCTGCAAACACTTTCTCTGCAGAGTCCCAAAACAGGCGTTTTCAGCCCATTACCGGCATATGGAAGAAACAGCAGTAAGCACAGGGAAATATCTGCTTCTAAACCCAAAACGCAGCTATCTAACAGAACGGTTGTCAATGTGTGCACTCAACTTCCAGAGTTAAACCCGTGTGTGGATTCAGCAGTCTGCAAACACTTTCTCTGCAGAGTCCCCAAACAGGCGTTTTCAGCCCATTACCGGCATATGGAAGAAACAGCAGTAAGCACAGGGAAATATCTGCTTCTAAATCCAAAACGCAGCTATCTAACAGAACGGTTGTCAATGTGTGCACTCAACTTCCAGAGTTAAACCCGTGTGTGGATTCAGCAGTCTGCAAACACTTTCTCTGCAGAGTCCCCAAACAGGCGTTTTCAGCCCATTACCGGCATATGGAAGAAACAGCAGTAAGCACAGGGAAATATCTGCTTCTAAATCCAAAACGCAGCTATCTAACAGAACGGTTGTCAATGTGTGCACTCAACTTCCAGAGTTAAACCCGTGTGTGGATTCAGCAGTCTGCAAACACTTTCTGTGCAGAGTCCCAAAACAGGCGTTTTCAGCCCATTACCGGCATATGGAAGAAACAGCAGTAAGCACAGGGAAATATCTGCTTCTAAATCCAAAACGCAGCTATCTAACAGAACGGTTGTCAATGTGTGCACTCAACTTCCAGAGTTAAACCCGTGTGTGGATTCAGCAGTCTGCAAACACTTTCTCTGCAGAGTCCCAAAACAGGCGTTTTCAGCCCATTACCGGCATATGGAAGAAACAGCAGTAAGCACAGGGAAATATCTGCTTCTAAATCCAAAACGCAGCTATCTAACAGAACGGTTGTCAATGTGTGCACTCAACTTCCAGAGTTAAACCCGTGTGTGGATTCAGCAGTCTGCAAACACTTTCTCTGCAGAGTCCCAAAACAGGCGTTTTCAGCCCATTACCGGCATATGGAAGAAACAGCAGTAAGCACAGGGAAATATCTGCTTCTAAATCCAAAACGCAGCTATCTAACAGAACGGTTGTCAATGTGTGCACTCAACTTCCAGAGTTAAACCCGTGGGTGGATTCAGCAGTCTGCAAACACTTTCTCTGCAGAGTCCCAAAACAGGCGTTTTCAGCCCATTACCGGCATATGGAAGAAACAGCAGTAAGCACAGGGAAATATCTGCTTCTAAATCCAAAACGCAGCTATCTAACAGAACGGTTGTCAATGTGTGCACTCAACTTCCAGAGTTAAACCCGTGTGTGGATTCAGCAGTCTGCAAACACTTTCTCTGCAGAGTCCCAAAACAGGCGTTTTCAGCCCATTACCGGCATATGGAAGAAACAGCAGTAAGCACAGGGAAATATCTGCTTCTAAATCCAAAACGCAGCTATCTAACAGAACGGTTGTCAATGTGTGCACTCAACTTCCAGAGTTAAACCCGTGTGTGGATTCAGCAGTCTGCAAACACTTTCTCTGCAGAGTCCCAAAACAGGCGTTTTCAGCCCATTACCGGCATATGGAAGAAACAGCAGTAAGCACAGGGAAATATCTGCTTCCAAATCCAAAACGCAGCTATGTAACAGAACGGTTGTCAATGTGTGCACTCAACTTCCAGAGTTAAACCCGTGGGTGGATTCAGCAGTCTGCACACACTTTCTCTGCAGAGTCCCAAAACAGGCGTTTTCAGCCCATTACCGGCATATGGAAGAAACAGCAGTAAGCACAGGGAAATATCTGCTTCTAAATCCAAAACGCAGCTATCTAACAGAACGGTTGTCAATGTGTGCACTCAACTTCCAGAGTTAAACCCGTGTGTGGATTCAGCAGTCTGCAAACACTTTCTCTGCAGAGTCCCAAAACAGGCGTTTTCAGCCCATTACCGGCATATGGAAGAAACAGCAGTAAGCACAGGGAAATATCTGCTTCTAAATCCAAAACGCAGCTATCTAACAGAACGGTTGTCAATGTGTGCACTCAACTTCCAGAGTTAAACCCGTGTGTGGATTCAGCAGTCTGCAAACACTTTCTCTGCAGAGTCCCAAAACAGGCGTTTTCAGCCCATTACCGGCATATGGAAGAAACAGCAGTAAGCACAGGGAAATATCTGCTTCTAAACCCAAAACGCAGCTATCTAACAGAACGGTTGTCAATGTGTGCACTCAACTTCCAGAGTTAAACCCGTGTGTGGATTCAGCAGTCTGCAAACACTTTCTCTGCAGAGTCCCAAAACAGGCGTTTTCAGCCCATTACCGGCATATGGAAGAAACAGCAGTAAGCACAGGGAAATATCTGCTTCTAAACCCAAAACGCAGCTATCTAACAGAACGGTTGTCAATGTGTGCACTCAACGTCCAGAGTTAAACCCGTGTGTGGATTCAGCAGTCTGCAAACACTTTCTCTGCAGAGTCCCAAAACAGGCGTTTTCAGCCCATTACCGGCATATGGAAGAAACAGCAGTAAGCACAGGGAAATATCTGCTTCTAAACCCAAAACGCAGCTATCTAACAGAACGGTTGTCAATGTGTGCACTCAACGTCCAGAGTTAAACCCGTGTGTGGATTCAGCAGTCTGCAAACACTTTCTCTGCAGAGTCCCAAAACAGGCGTTTTCAGCCCATTACCGGCATATGGAAGAAACAGAGGTAAGCACAGGGAAATATCTGCTTCTAAATCCAAAACGCAGCTATCTAACAGAACGGTTGTCAATGTGTGCACTCAACTTCCAGAGTTAAACCCGTGTGTGGATTCAGCAGTCTGCAAACACTTTCTCTGCAGAGTCCCCAAACAGGCGTTTTCAGCCCATTACCGGCATATGGAAGAAACAGCAGTAAGCACAGGGAAATATCTGCTTCTAAATCCAAAACGCAGCTATCTAACAGAACGGTTGTCAATGTGTGCACTCAAATTCCAGAGTTAAACCCGTGTGTGGATTCAGCAGTCTGCAAACACTTTCTCTGCAGAGTCCCAAAACAGGCGTTTTCAGCCCATTACCGGCATATGGAAGAAACAGCAGTAAGCACAGGGAAATATCTGCTTCTAAATCCAAAACGCAGCTATCTAACAGAACGGTTGTCAATGTGTGCACTCAACTTCCAGAGTTAAACCCGTGTGTGGATTCAGCAGTCTGCAAACACTTTCTCTGCAGAGTCCCAAAACAGGCGTTTTCAGCCCATTACCGGCATATGGAAGAAACAGCAGTAAGCACAGGGAAATATCTGCTTCTAAATCCAAAACGCAGCTATCTAACAGAACGGTTGTCAATGTGTGCACTCAACTTCCAGAGTTAAACCCGTGGGTGGATTCAGCAGTCTGCAAACACTTTCTCTGCAGAGTCCCAAAACAGGCGTTTTCAGCCCATTACCGGCATATGGAAGAAACAGCAGTAAGCACAGGGAAATATCTGCTTCTAAATCCAAAACGCAGCTATCTAACAGAACGGTTGTCAATGTGTGCACTCAACTTCCAGAGTTAAACCCGTGGGTGGATTCAGCAGTCTGCAAACACTTTCTCTGCAGAGTCCCAAAACAGGCGTTTTCAGCCCATTACCGGCATATGGAAGAAACAGCAGTAAGCACAGGGAAATATCTGCTTCTAAATCCAAAACGCAGCTATCTAACAGAACGGTTGTCAATGTGTGCACTCAACTTCCAGAGTTAAACCCGTGTGTGGATTCAGCAGTCTGCAAACACTTTCTCTGCAGAGTCCCAAAACAGGCGTTTTCAGCCCATTACCGGCATATGGAAGAAACAGCAGTAAGCACAGGGAAATATCTGCTTCTAAATCCAAAACGCAGCTATCTAACAGAACGGTTGTCAATGTGTGCACTCAACTTCCAGAGTTAAACCCGTGTGTGGATTCAGCAGTCTGCAAACACTTTCTCTGCAGAGTCCCAAAACAGGCGTTTTCAGCCCATTACCGGCATATGGAAGAAACAGCAGTAAGCACAGGGAAATATCTGCTTCCAAATCCAAAACGCAGCTATCTAACAGAACGGTTGTCAATGTGTGCACTCAACTTCCAGAGTTAAACCCGTGTGTGGATTCAGCAGTCTGCACACACTTTCTCTGCAGAGTCCCAAAACAGGCGTTTTCAGCCCATTACCGGCATATGGAAGAAACAGCAGTAAGCACAGGGAAATATCTGCTTCTAAATCCAAAACGCAGCTATCTAACAGAACGTTTGTCAATGTGTGCACTCAACTTCCAGAGTTAAACCCGTGTGTGGATTCAGCAGTCTGCAAACACTTTCTCTGCAGAGTCCCAAAACAGGCGTTTTCAGCCCATTACCGGCATATGGAAGAAACAGCAGTAAGCACAGGGAAATATCTGCTTCTAAATCCAAAACGCAGCTATCTAACAGAACGGTTGTCAATGTGTGCACTCAACTTCCAGAGATAAACCCGTGTGTGGATTCAGCAGTCTGCAAACACTTTCTCTGCAGAGTCCCAAAACAGGCGTTTTCAGCCCATTACCGGCATATGGAAGAAACAGCAGTAAGCACAGGGAAATATCTGCTTCTAAACCCAAAACGCAGCTATCTAACAGAACGGTTGTCAATGTGTGCACTCAACTTCCAGAGTTAAACCCGTGTGTGGATTCAGCAGTCTGCAAACACTTTCTCTGCAGAGTCCCAAAACAGGCGTTTTCAGCCCATTACCGGCATATGGAAGAAACAGCAGTAAGCACAGGGAAATATCTGCTTCTAAACCCAAAACGCAGCTATCTAACAGAACGGTTGTCAATGTGTGCACTCAACTTCCAGAGTTAAACCCGTGTGTGGATTCAGCAGTCTGCAAACACTTTCTCTGCAGAGTCCCAAAACAGGCGTTTTCAGCCCATTACCGGCATATGGAAGAAACAGCAGTAAGCACAGGGAAATATCTGCTTCTAAACCCAAAACGCAGCTATCTAACAGAACGGTTGTCAATGTGTGCACTCAACGTCCAGAGTTAAACCCGTGTGTGGATTCAGCAGTCTGCAAACACTTTCTCTGCAGAGTCCCAAAACAGGCGTTTTCAGCCCATTACCGGCATATGGAAGAAACAGAGGTAAGCACAGGGAAATATCTGCTTCTAAATCCAAAACGCAGCTATCTAACAGAACGGTTGTCAATGTGTGCACTCAACTTCCAGAGTTAAACCCGTGGGTGGATTCAGCAGTCTGCAAACACTTTCTCTGCAGAGCCCCAAAACAGGCGTTTTCATCCCATTACCGGCATATGGAAGAAACAGCAGTAAGCACAGGCAAATATCTGCTTCTAAATCCAAAACGCAGCTATCTAACAGAACGGTTGTCAATGTGTGCACTCAACTTCCAGAGTTAAACCCGTGGGTGGATTCAGCAGTCTGCAAACACTTTCTCTGCAGAGTCCCAAAACAGGCGTTTTCAGCCCATTACCGGCATATGGAAGAAACAGCAGTAAGCACAGGGAAATATCTGCTTCTAAATCCAAAACGCAGCTATCTAACAGAACGGTTGTCAATGTGTGCACTCAACTTCCAGAGTTAAACCCGTGGGTGGATTCAGCAGTCTGCAAACACTTTCTCTGCAGAGTCCCAAAACAGGCGTTTTCAGCCCATTACCGGCATATGGAAGAAACAGCAGTAAGCACAGGGAAATATCTGCTTCTAAATCCAAAACGCAGCTATCTAACAGAACGGTTGTCAATGTGTGCACTCAACTTCCAGAGTTAAACCCGTGGGTGGATTCAGCAGTCTGCAAACACTTTCTCTGCAGAGTCCCAAAACAGGCGTTTTCAGCCCATTACCGGCATATGGAAGAAACAGCAGTAAGCACAGGGAAATATCTGCTTCTAAATCCAAAACGCAGCTATCTAACAGAACGGTTGTCAATGTGTGCACTCAACTTCCAGAGTTAAACCCGTGTGTGGATTCAGCAGTCTGCAAACACTTTCTCTGCAGAGTCCCAAAACAGGCGTTTTCAGCCCATTACCGGCATATGGAAGAAACAGCAGTAAGCACAGGGAAATATCTGCTTCTAAATCCAAAACGCAGCTATCTAACAGAACGGTTGTCAATGTGTGCACTCAACTTCCAGAGTTAAACCCGTGTGTGGATTCAGCAGTCTGCAAACACTTTCTCTGCAGAGTCCCAAAACAGGCGTTTTCAGCCCATTACCGGCATATGGAAGAAACAGCAGTAAGCACAGGGAAATATCTGCTTCCAAATCCAAAACGCAGCTATCTAACAGAACGGTTGTCAATGTGTGCACTCAACTTCCAGAGTTAAACCCGTGTGTGGATTCAGCAGTCTGCACACACTTTCTCTGCAGAGTCCCAAAACAGGCGTTTTCAGCCCATTACCGGCATATGGAAGAAACAGCAGTAAGCACAGGGAAATATCTGCTTCTAAATCCAAAACGCAGCTATCTAACAGAACGTTTGTCAATGTGTGCACTCAACTTCCAGAGTTAAACCCGTGTGTGGATTCAGCAGTCTGCAAACACTTTCTCTGCAGAGTCCCAAAACAGGCGTTTTCAGCCCATTACCGGCATATGGAAGAAACAGCAGTAAGCACAGGGAAATATCTGCTTCTAAATCCAAAACGCAGCTATCTAACAGAACGGTTGTCAATGTGTGCACTCAACTTCCAGAGATAAACCCGTGTGTGGATTCAGCAGTCTGCAAACACTTTCTCTGCAGAGTCCCAAAACAGGCGTTTTCAGCCCATTACCGGCATATGGAAGAAACAGCAGTAAGCACAGGGAAATATCTGCTTCTAAACCCAAAACGCAGCTATCTAACAGAACGGTTGTCAATGTGTGCACTCAACTTCCAGAGTTAAACCCGTGTGTGGATTCAGCAGTCTGCAAACACTTTCTCTGCAGAGTCCCAAAACAGGCGTTTTCAGCCCATTACCGGCATATGGAAGAAACAGCAGTAAGCACAGGGAAATATCTGCTTCTAAACCCAAAACGCAGCTATCTAACAGAACGGTTGTCAATGTGTGCACTCAACTTCCAGAGTTAAACCCGTGTGTGGATTCAGCAGTCTGCAAACACTTTCTCTGCAGAGTCCCAAAACAGGCGTTTTCAGCCCATTACCGGCATATGGAAGAAACAGCAGTAAGCACAGGGAAATATCTGCTTCTAAACCCAAAACGCAGCTATCTAACAGAACGGTTGTCAATGTGTGCACTCAACGTCCAGAGTTAAACCCGTGTGTGGATTCAGCAGTCTGCAAACACTTTCTCTGCAGAGTCCCAAAACAGGCGTTTTCAGCCCATTACCGGCATATGGAAGAAACAGAGGTAAGCACAGGGAAATATCTGCTTCTAAATCCAAAACGCAGCTATCTAACAGAACGGTTGTCAATGTGTGCACTCAACTTCCAGAGTTAAACCCGTGGGTGGATTCAGCAGTCTGCAAACACTTTCTCTGCAGAGCCCCAAAACAGGCGTTTTCATCCCATTACCGGCATATGGAAGAAACAGCAGTAAGCACAGGCAAATATCTGCTTCTAAATCCAAAACGCAGCTATCTAACAGAACGGTTGTCAATGTGTGCACTCAACTTCCAGAGTTAAACCCGTGGGTGGATTCAGCAGTCTGCAAACACTTTCTCTGCAGAGTCCCAAAACAGGCGTTTTCAGCCCATTACCGGCATATGGAAGAAACAGCAGTAAGCACAGGGAAATATCTGCTTCTAAATCCAAAACGCAGCTATCTAACAGAACGGTTGTCAATGTGTGCACTCAACTTCCAGAGTTAAACCCGTGTGTGGATTCAGCAGTCTGCAAACACTTTCTCTGCAGAGCCCCAAAACAGGCGTTTTCAGCCCATTACCGGCATATGGAAGAAACAGCAGTAAGCACAGGGAAATATCTGCTTCTAAATCCAAAACGCAGCTATCTAACAGAACGGTTGTCAATGTGTGCACTGAACTTCCAGAGTTAAACCCGTGTGTGGATTCAGCAGTCTGCAAACACTTTCTCTGCAGAGTCCCAAAACAGGCGTTTTCAGCCCATTACCGGCATATGGAAGAAACAGCAGTAAGCACAGGGAAATATCTGCTTCTAAATCCAAAACGCAGCTATCTAACAGAACGGTTGTCAATGTGTGCACTCAACTTCCAGAGTTAAACCCGTGGGTGGATTCAGCAGTCTGCAAACACTTTCTCTGCAGAGTCCCAAAACAGGCGTTTTCAGCCCATTACCGGCATATGGAAGAAACAGCAGTAAGCACAGGGAAATATCTGCTTCTAAATCCAAAACGCAGCTATCTAACAGAACGGTTGTCAATGTGTGCACTCAACTTCCAGAGTTAAACCCGTGTGTGGATTCAGCAGTCTGCAAACACTTTCTCTGCAGAGTCCCAAAACAGGCGTTTTCAGCCCATTACCGGCATATGGAAGAACCAGCAGTAAGCACAGGGAAATAACTGCTTCTAAATCCAAAACGCAGCTATCTAACAGAACGGTTGTCAATGTGTGCACTCAACTTCCAGAGTTAAACCCGTGTGTGGATTCAGCAGTCTGCAAACACTTTCTCTGCAGAGTCCCAAAACAGGAGTTTTCAGCCCATTACCGGCATAAGGAAGAAACAGCAGTAAGCACAGGGAAATATCTGCTTCTAAATCCAAAACGCAGCTATCTAACAGAACGGTTGTCAATGTGTGCACTCAACTTCCAGAGTTAAACCCGTGTGTGGATTCAGCAGTCTGCAAACACTTTCTCTGCAGAGTCCCAAAACAGGCGTTTTCAGCCCATTACCGGCATATGGAAGAAACAGCAGTAAGCACAGGGAAATATCTGCTTCTAAATCCAAAACGCAGCTATCTAACAGAACGGTTGTCAATGTGTGCACTCAACTTCCAGAGTTAAACCCGTATGTGGATTCAGCAGTCTGCAAACACTTTCTCTGCAGAGTCCCAAAACAGGCGTTTTCAGCCCATTACCGGCATATGGAAGAAACAGCAGTAAGCACAGGGAAATATCTGCTTCTAAATCCAAAACGCAGCTATCTAACAGAACGGTTGTCAATGTGTGCACTCAACTTCCAGAGTTAAACCCGTGTGTGGATTCAGCAGTCTGCAAACACTTTCTCTGCAGAGTCCCAAAACAGGCGTTTTCAGCCCATTACCGGCATATGGAAGAAACAGCAGTAAGCACAGGGAAATATCTGCTTCTAAATCCAAAACGCAGCTATCTAACAGAACGGTTGTCAATGTGTGCACTCAACTTCCAGAGTTAAACCCGTGTGTGGATTCAGCAGTCTGCAAACACTTTCTCTGCAGAGTCCCAAAACAGGCGTTTTCAGCCCATTACCGGCATATGGAAGAAACAGCAGTAAGCACAGGGAAATATCTGCTTCTAAATCCAAAACGCAGCTATCTAACAGAACGGTTGTCAATGTGTGCACTCAACTTCCAGAGTTAAACCCGTGAGTGGATTCAGCAGTCTGCAAACACTTTCTCTGCAGAGTCCCAAAACAGGCGTTTTCAGCCCATTACCGGCATATGGAAGAAACAGCAGTAAGCACAGGGAAATATCTGCTTCTAAACCCAAAACGCAGCTATCTAACAGAACGGTTGTCAATGTGTGCACTTAACTTCCAGAGTTAAACCCCTGTGTGGATTCAGCAGTCTGCAAACACATTCTCTGCAGAGTCCCCAAACAGGCGTTTTCAGCCCATTACCGGCATATGGAAGAAACAGCAGTAAGCACAGGGAAATATCTGCTTCTAAACCCAAAACGCAGCTATCTAACAGAACGGTTGTCAATGTGTGCACTCAACTTCCAGAGTTAAACCCGTGTGTGGATTCAGCAGTCTGCAAACACTTTCTCTGCAGAGTCCCAAAACAGGCGTTTTCAGCCCATTACTGGCATATGGAAGAAACAGCAGTAAGCACAGGGAAATATCTGCTTCTAAACCCAAAACGCAGCTATCTAACAGAACGGTTGTCAATGTGTGCACTCAACGTCCAGAGTTAAACCCGTGTGTGGATTCAGCAGTCTGCAAACACTTTCTCTGCAGAGTCCCAAAACAGGCGTTTTCAGCCCATTACCGGCATATGGAAGAAACAGAGGTAAGCACAGGGAAATATCTGCTTCTAAATCCAAAACGCAGCTATCTAACAGAACGGTTGTCAATGTGTGCACTCAACTTCCAGAGTTAAACCCGTGGGTGGATTCAGCAGTCTGCAAACACTTTCTCTGCAGAGCCCCAAAACAGGCGTTTTCATCCCATTACCGGCATATGGAAGAAACAGCAGTAAGCACAGGCAAATATCTGCTTCTAAATCCAAAACGCAGCTATCTAACAGAACGGTTGTCAATGTGTGCACTCAACTTCCAGAGTTAAACCCGTGGGTGGATTCAGCAGTCTGCAAACACTTTCTCTGCAGAGTCCCAAAACAGGCGTTTTCAGCCCATTACCGGCATATGGAAGAAACAGCAGTAAGCACAGGGAAATATCTGCTTCTAAATCCAAAACGCAGCTATCTAACAGAACGGTTGTCAATGTGTGCACTCAACTTCCAGAGTTAAACCCGTGTGTGGATTCAGCAGTCTGCAAACACTTTCTCTGCAGAGCCCCAAAACAGGCGTTTTCAGCCCATTACCGGCATATGGAAGAAACAGCAGTAAGCACAGGGAAATATCTGCTTCTAAATCCAAAACGCAGCTATCTAACAGAACGGTTGTCAATGTGTGCACTCAACTTCCAGAGTTAAACCCGTGTGTGGATTCAGCAGTCTGCAAACACTTTCTCTGCAGAGTCCCAAAACAGGCGTTTTCAGCCCATTACCGGCATATGGAAGAAACAGCAGTAAGCACAGGGAAATATCTGCTTCTAAATCCAAAACGCAGCTATCTAACAGAACGGTTGTCAATGTGTGCACTCAACTTCCAGAGTTAAACCCGTGGGTGGATTCAACAGTCTGCAAACACTTTCTCTGCAGAGTGCCAAAACAGGCGTTTTCAGCCCATTACCGGCATATGGAAGAAACAGCAGTAAGCACAGGGAAATATCTGCTTCTAAATCCAAAACGCAGCTATCTAACAGAACGGTTGTCAATGTGTGCACTCAACTTCCAGAGTTAAACCCGTGTGTGGATTCAGCAGTCTGCAAACACTTTCTCTGCAGAGTCCCAAAACAGGCGTTTTCAGCCCATTACCGGCATATGGAAGAACCAGCAGTAAGCACAGGGAAATAACTGCTTCTAAATCCAAAACGCAGCTATCTAACAGAACGGTTGTCAATGTGTGCACTCAACTTCCAGAGTTAAACCCGTGTGTGGATTCAGCAGTCTGCAAACACTTTCTCTGCAGAGTCCCAAAACAGGCGTTTTCAGCCCATTACCGGCATAAGGAAGAAACAGCAGTAAGCACAGGGAAATATCTGCTTCTAAATCCAAAACGCAGCTATCTAACAGAACGGTTGTCAATGTGTGCACTCAACTTCCAGAGTTAAACCCGTGTGTGGATTCAGCAGTCTGCAAACACTTTCTCTGCAGAGTCCCAAAACAGGCGTTTTCAGCCCATTACCGGCATATGGAAGAAACAGCAGTAAGCACAGGGAAATATCTGCTTCTAAACCCAAAACGCAGCTATCTAACAGAACGGTTGTCAATGTGTGCACTCAACTTCCAGAGTTAAACCCGTGTGTGGATTCAGCAGTCTGCAAACACTTTCTCTGCAGAGTCCCCAAACAGGCGTTTTCAGCCCATTACCGGCATATGGAAGAAACAGCAGTAAGCACAGGGAAATATCTGCTTCTAAATCCAAAACGCAGCTATCTAACAGAACGGTTGTCAATGTGTGCACTCAACTTCCAGAGTTAAACCCGTGTGTGGATTCAGCAGTCTGCAAACACTTTCTCTGCAGAGTCCCAAAACAGGCGTTTTCAGCCCATTACCGGCATATGGAAGAAACAGCAGTAAGCACAGGGAAATATCTGCTTCTAAATCCAAAACGCAGCTATCTAACAGAACGGTTGTCAATGTGTGCACTCAACTTCCAGAGTTAAACCCGTGTGTGGATTCAGCAGTCTGCAAACACTTTCTCTGCAGAGTCCCAAAACAGGCGTTTTCAGCCCATTACCGGCATATGGAAGAAACAGCAGTAAGCACAGGGAAATATCTGCTTCTAAATCCAAAACGCAGCTATCTAACAGAACGGTTGTCAATGTGTGCACTCAACGTCCAGAGTTAAACCCGTGTGTGGATTCAGCAGTCTGCAAACACTTTCTCTGCAGAGTCCCAAAACAGGCGTTTTCAGCCCTTTACCGGCATATGGAAGAAACAGCAGTAAGCACAGGGAAATATCTGCTTCTAAATCCAAAACGCAGCTATCTAACAGAACGGTTGTCAATGTGTGCACTCAACTTCCAGAGTTAAACCCGTGTGTGGATTCAGCAGTCTGCAAACACTTTCTCTGCAGAGTCCCAAAACAGGCGTTTTCAGCCCATTACCGGCATATGGAAGAAACAGCAGTAAGCACAGGGAAATATCTGCTTCTAAATCCAAAACGCAGCTATCTAACAGAACGGTTGTCAATGTGTGCACTCAACTTCCAGAGTTAAACCCGTGTGTGGATTCAGCAGTCTGCAAACACTTTCTCTGCAGAGTCCCAAAACAGGCGTTTTCAGCCCATTACCGGCATATGGAAGAAACAGCAGTAAGCACAGGGAAATATCTGCTTCTAAATCCAAAACGCAGCTATCTAACAGAACGGTTGTCAATGTGTGCACTCAACTTCCAGAGTTAAACCCGTGTGTGGATTCAGCAGTCTGCAAACACTTTCTCTGCAGAGTCCCAAAACAGGCGTTTTCAGCCCATTACCGGCATATGGAAGAAACAGCAGTAAGCACAGGGAAATATCTGCTTCTAAATCCAAAACGCAGTTATCTAACAGAACGGTTGTCAATGTGTGCACTCAACTTCCAGAGTTAAACCCGTGTGTGGATTCAGCAGTCTGCAAACACTTTCTGTGCAGAGTCCCAAAACAGGCGTTTTCAGCCCATTACCGGCATATGGAAGAAACAGCAGTAAGCACAGGGAAATATCTGCTTCTAAATCCAAAACGCAGCTATCTAACAGAACGGTTGTCAATGTGTGCACTCAACTTCCAGAGTTAAACCCGTGTGTGGATTCAGCAGTCTGCAAACACTTTCTCTGCAGAGTCCCAAAACAGGCGTTTTCAGCCCATTACCGGCATATGGAAGAAACAGCAGTAAGCACAGGGAAATATCTGCTTCTAAATCCAAAACGCAGCTATCTAACAGAACGGTTGTCAATGTGTGCACTCAACTTCCAGAGTTAAACCCGTGTGTGTATTCAGCAGTCTGCAAACACTTTCTCTGCAGAGTCCCAAAACAGGCGTTTTCAGCCCATTACCGGCATATGGAAGAAACAGCAGTAAGCACAGGGAAATATCTGCTTCTAAACCCAAAACGCAGCTATCTAACAGAACGGTTGTCAATGTGTGCACTCAACTTCCAGAGTTAAACCCGTGTGTGGATTCAGCAGTCTGCAAACACTTTCTCTGCAGAGTCCCAAAACAGGCGTTTTCAGCCCATTACCGGCATATGGAAGAAACAGCAGTAAGCACAGGGAAATATCTGCTTCTAAACCCAAAACGCAGCTATCTAACAGAACGGTTGTCAATGTGTGCACTCAACTTCCAGAGTTAAACCCGTGTGTGGATTCAGCAGTCTGCAAACACTTTCTCTGCAGAGTCCCCAAACAGGCGTTTTCAGCCCATTACCGGCATATGGAAGAAACAGCAGTAAGCACAGGGAAATATCTGCTTCTAAATCCAAAACGCAGCTATCTAACAGAACGGTTGTCAATGTGTGCACTCAACTTCCAGAGTTAAACCCGTGTGTGGATTCAGCAGTCTGCAAACACTTTCTCTGCAGAGTCCCAAAACAGGCGTTTTCAGCCCATTACCGGCATATGGAAGAAACAGCAGTAAGCACAGGGAAATATCTGCTTCTAAATCCAAAACGCAGCTATCTAACAGAACGGTTGTCAATGTGTGCACTCAACTTCCAGAGTTAAACCCGTGTGTGGATTCAGCAGTCTGCAAACACTTTCTCTGCAGAGTCCCAAAACAGGCGTTTTCAGCCCATTACCGGCATATGGAAGAAACAGCAGTAAGCACAGGGAAATATCTGCTTCTAAATCCAAAACGCAGCTATCTAACAGAACGGTTGTCAATGTGTGCACTCAACTTCCAGAGTTAAACCCATGTGTGGATTCAGCAGTCTGCAAACACTTTCTCTGCAGAGTCCCAAAACAGGCGTTTTCAGCCCATTACCGGCATATGGAAGAAACAGCAGTAAGCACAGGGAAATATCTGCTTCTAAATCCAAAACGCAGCTATCTAACAGAACGGTTGTCAATGTGTGCACTCAACTTCCAGAGTTAAACCCGTGTGTGGATTCAGCAGTCTGCAAACACTTTCTCTGCAGAGTCCCAAAACAGGCGTTTTCAGCCCATTACCGGCATATGGAAGAAACAGCAGTAAGCACAGGGAAATATCTGCTTCTAAATCCAAAACGCAGCTATCTAACAGAACGGTTGTCAATGTGTGCACTCAACTTCCAGAGTTAAACCCGTGTGTGGATTCAGCAGTCTGCAAACATCTTCTCTGCAGAGTCCCAAAACAGGCGTTTTCAGCCCATTACCGGCATATGGAAGAAACAGCAGTAAGCACAGGGAAATATCTGCTTCTAAATCCAAAATGCAGCTATCTAACAGAACGGTTGTCAATGTGTGCACTCAACTTCCAGAGTTAAACCCGTGTGTGGATTCAGCAGTCTGCAAACACTTTCTCTGCAGAGTCCCAAAACAGGCGTTTTCAGCCCATTACCGGCATATGGAAGAAACAGCAGTAAGCACAGGGAAATATCTGCTTCCAAATCCAAAACGCAGCTATCTAACAGAACGGTTGTCAATGTGTGCACTCAACGTCCAGAGTCAAACCCGTGTGTGGATTCAGCAGTCTGCAAACACTTTCTCTGCAGAGTCCCAAAACAGGCGTTTTCAGCCCATTACCGGCATATGGAAGAAACAGCAGTAAGCACAGGGAAATATCTGCTTCTAAATCCAAAACGCAGCTATCTAACAGAACGGTTGTCAATGTGTGCACTCAACTTCCAGAGTTAAACCCGTGTGTGGATTCAGCAGTCTGCAAACACTTTCTCTGCAGAGTCCCAAAACAGGCGTTTTCAGCCCATTACCGGCATATGGAAGAAACAGCAGTAAGCACAGGGAAATATCTGCTTCTAAATCCAAAACGCAGCTATCTAACAGAACGGTTGTCAATGTGTGCACTCAACTTCCAGAGTTAAACCCGTGTGTGGATTCAGCAGTCTGCAAACACTTTCTCTGCAGAGTCCCAAAACAGGCGTTTTCAGCCCATTACCGGCATATGGAAGAAACAGCAGTAAGCACAGGGAAATATCTGCTTCTAAACCCAAAACGCAGCTATCTAACAGAACGGTTGTCAATGTGTGCACTCAACTTCCAGAGTTAAACCCGTGTGTGGATTCAGCAGTCTGCAAACACTTTCTCTGCAGAGTCCCAAAACAGGCGTTTTCAGCCCATTACCGGCATATGGAAGAAACAGCAGTAAGCACAGGGAAATATCTGCTTCTAAACCCAAAACGCAGCTATCTAACAGAACGGTTGTCAATGTGTGCACTCAACTTCCAGAGTTAAACCCGTGTGTGGATTCAGCAGTCTGCAAACACTTTCTCTGCAGAGTCCCAAAACAGGCGTTTTCAGCCCATTACCGGCATATGGAAGAAACAGCAGTAAGCACAGGGAAATATCTGCTTCTAAACCCAAAACGCAGCTATCTAACAGAACGGTTGTCAATGTGTGCACTCAACGTCCAGAGTTAAACCCGTGTGTGGATTCAGCAGTCTGCAAACACTTTCTCTGCAGAGTCCCAAAACAGGCGTTTTCAGCCCATTACCGGTATATGGAAGAAACAGAGGTAAGCACAGGGAAATATCTGCTTCTAAATCCAAAACGCAGCTATCTAACAGAACGGTTGTCAATGTGTGCACTCAACTTCCAGAGTTAAACCCGTGGGTGGATTCAGCAGTCTGCAAACACTTTCTCTGCAGAGCCCCAAAACAGGCGTTTTCATCCCATTACCGGCATATGGAAGAAACAGCAGTAAGCACAGGGAAATATCTGCTTCTAAATCCAAAACGCAGCTATCTAACAGAACGGTTGTCAATGTGTGCACTCAACTTCCAGAGTTAAACCCGTGGGTGGATTCAGCAGTCTGCAAACACTTTCTCTGCAGAGTCCCAAAACAGGCGTTTTCAGCCCATTACCGGCATATGGAAGAAACAGCAGTAAGCACAGGGAAATATCTGCTTCTAAATCCAAAACGCAGCTATCTAACAGAACGGTTGTCAATGTGTGCACTCAACTTCCAGAGTTAAACCCGTGTGTGGATTCAGCAGTCTGCAAACACTTTCTCTGCAGAGCCCCAAAACAGGCGTTTTCAGCCCATTACCGGCATATGGAAGAAACAGCAGTAAGCACAGGGAAATATCTGCTTCTAAATCCAAAACGCAGCTATCTAACAGAACGGTTGTCAATGTGTGCACTCAACTTCCAGAGTTAAACCCGTGTGTGGATTCAGCAGTCTGCAAACACTTTCTCTGCAGAGTCCCAAAACAGGCGTTTTCAGCCCATTACCGGCATATGGAAGAAACAGCAGTAAGCACAGGGAAATATCTGCTTCTAAATCCAAAACGCAGCTATCTAACAGAACGGTTGTCAATGTGTGCACTCAACTTCCAGAGTTAAACCCGTGTGTGGATTCAGCAGTCTGCAAACACTTTCTCTGCAGAGTCCCAAAACAGGCGTTTTCAGCCCATTACCGGCATATGGAAGAAACAGCAGTAAGCACAGGGAAATATCTGCTTCTAAACCCAAAACGCAGCTATCTAACAGAACGGTTGTCAATGTGTGCACTCAACTTCCAGAGTTAAACCCGTGTGTGGATTCGGCAGTCTGCAAACACTTTCTCTCCAGAGTCCCCAAACAGGCGTTTTCAGCCCATTACCGGCATATGGAAGAAACAGCAGTAAGCACAGGGAAATATCTGCTTCTAAATCCAAAACGCAGCTATCTAACAGAACGGTTGTCAATGTGTGCACTCAACTTCCAGAGTTAAACCCGTGTGTGGATTCAGCAGTCTGCAAACACTTTCTCTGCAGAGTCCCAAAACAGGCGTTTTCAGCCCATTACCGGCATATGGAAGAAACAGCAGTAAGCACAGGGAAATATCTGCTTCTAAATCCAAAACGCAGCTATCTAACAGAACGGTTGTCAATGTGTGCACTCAACTTCCAGAGATAAACCCGTGGGTGAATTCAGCAGTCTGCAAACACTTTCTCTGCAGAGTCCCAAAACAGGCGTTTTCAGCCCATTACCGGCATATGGAAGAAACAGCAGTAAGCACAGGGAAATATCTGCTTCTAAATCCAAAACGCAGCTATCTAACAGAACGGTTGTCAATGTGTGCACTCAACTTCCAGAGTTAAACCCGTGTGTGGATTCAGCAGTCTGCAAACACTTTCTCTGCAGAGTCCCAAAACAGGCGTTTTCAGCCCATTACCGGCATATGGAAGAAACAGCAGTAAGCACAGGGAAATATCTGCTTCTAAATCCAAAACGCAGCTATCTAACAGAACAGTTGTCAATGTGTGCACTCAACTTCCAGAGTTAAACCCGTGAGTGGATTCAGCAGTCTGCAAACACTTTCTCTGCAGAGTCCCAAAACAGGCGTTTTCAGCCCATTACCGGCATATGGAAGAAACAGCAGTAAGCACAGGGAAATATCTGCTTCTAAACCCAAAACGCAGCTATCTAACAGAACGGTTGTCAATGTGTGCACTTAACTTCCAGAGTTAAACCCCTGTGTGGATTCAGCAGTCTGCAAACACATTCTCTGCAGAGTCCCCAAACAGGCGTTTTCAGCCCATTACCGGCATATGGAAGAAACAGAGGTAAGCACAGGGAAATATCTGCTTCTAAATCCAAAACGCAGCTATCTAACAGAACGGTTGTCAATGTGTGCACTCAACTTCCAGAGTTAAACCCGTGGGTGGATTCAGCAGTCTGCAAACACTTTCTCTGCAGAGTCCCAAAACAGGCGTTTTCATCCCATTACCGGCATATGGAAGAAACAGCAGTAAGCACAGGCAAATATCTGCTTCTAAATCCAAAACGCAGCTATCTAACAGAACGGTTGTCAATGTGTGCACTCAACTTCCAGAGTTAAACCCGTGGGTGGATTCAGCAGTCTGCAAACACTTTCTGTGCAGAGTCCCAAAACAGGCGTTTTCAGCCCATTACCGGCATATGGAAGAAACAGCAGTAAGCACAGGGAAATATCTGCTTCTAAATCCAAAACGCAGCTATCTAACAGAACGGTTGTCAATGTGTGCACTCAACTTCCAGAGTTAAACCCGTGTGTGGATTCAGCAGTCTGCAAACACTTTCTCTGCAGAGTCCGAAAACAGGCGTTTTCAGCCCATTACCGGCATATGGAAGAAACAGCAGTAAGCACAGGGAAATATCTGCTTCTAAATCCAAAACGCAGCTATCTAACAGAACGGTTGTCAATGTGTGCACTCAACTTCCAGAGTTAAACCCGTGTGTGGATTCAGCAGTCTGCAAACACTTTCTCTGCAGAGTCCCAAAACAGGCGTTTTCAGCCCATTACCGGCATATGGAAGAACCAGCAGTAAGCACAGGGAAATAACTGCTTCTAAATCCAAAACGCAGCTATCTAACAGAACGGTTGTCAATGTGTGCACTCAACTTCCAGAGTTAAACCCGTGTGTGGATTCAGCAGTCTGCAAACACTTTCTCTGCAGAGTCCCAAAACAGGCGTTTTCAGCCCATTACCGGCATAAGGAAGAAACAGCAGTAAGCACAGGGAAATATCTGCTTCTAAATCCAAAACGCAGCTATCTAACAGAACGGTTGTCAATGTGTGCACTCAACTTCCAGAGTTAAACCCATGTGTGGATTCAGCAGTCTGCAAACACTTTCTCTGCAGAGTCCCAAAACAGGCGTTTTCAGCCCATTACCGGCATATGGAAGAAACAGCAGTAAGCACAGGGAAATATCTGCTTCTAAACCCAAAACGCAGCTATCTAACAGAACGGTTGTCAATGTGTTCACTCAACTTCCAGAGTTAAACCCGTGTGTGGATTCAGCAGTCTGCAAACACTTTCTCTGCAGAGTCCCCAAACAGGCGTTTTCAGCCCATTACCGGCATATGGAAGAAACAGCAGTAAGCACAGGGAAATATCTGCTTCTAAATCCAAAACGCAGCTATCTAACAGAACGGTTGTCAATGTGTGCACTCAACTTCCAGAGTTAAACCCGTGTGTGGATTCAGCAGTCTGCAAACACTTTCTCTGCAGAGTCCCAAAACAGGCGTTTTCAGCCCATTACCGGCATATGGAAGAAACAGCAGTAAGCACAGGGAAATATCTGCTTCTAAATCCAAAACGCAGCTATCTAACAGAACGGTTGTCAATGTGTGCACTCAACTTCCAGAGTTAAACCCGTGTGTGGATTCAGCAGTCTGCAAACACTTTCTCTGCAGAGTCCCAAAACAGGCGTTTTCAGCCCATTACCGGCATATGGAAGAAACAGCAGTAAGCACAGGGGAATATCTGCTTCTAAACCCAAAACGCAGCTATCTAACAGAACGGTTGTCAATGTGTGCACTCAACTTCCAGAGTTAAACCCGTGTGTGGATTCAGCAGTCTGCAAACACTTTCTCTGCAGAGTCCCAAAACAGGCGTTTTCAGCCCATTACCGGCATATGGAAGAAACAGCAGTAAGCACAGGGAAATATCTGCTTCTAAATCCAAAACGCAGCTATCTAACAGAACGGTTGTCAATGTGTGCACTCAACTTCCAGAGTTAAACCCGTGTGTGGATTCAGCAGTCTGCAAACACTTTCTCTGCAGAGTCCCAAAACAGGCGTTTTCAGCCCATTACCGGCATATGGAAGAAACAGCAGTAAGCACAGGGAAATATCTGCTTCTAAATCCAAAACGCAGCTATCTAACAGAACGGTTGTCAATGTGTGCACTCAACTTCCAGAGTTAAACCCGTGTGTGGATTCAGCAGTCTGCAAACACTTTCTCTGCAGAGTCCCAAAACAGGCGTTTTCAGCCCATTACCGGCATATGGAAGAAACAGCAGTAAGCACAGGGAAATATCTGCTTCTAAATCCAAAACGCAGCTATCTAACAGAACGGTTGTCAATGTGTGCACTCAACTTCCAGAGTTAAACCCGTGGGTGGATTCAGAAGTCTGCAAACACTTTCTCTGCAGAGTCCCAAAACAGGCGTTTTCAGCCCATTACCGGCATATGGAAGAAACAGCAGTAAGCATAGGGAAATATCTGCTTCTAAATCCAAAACGAAGCTATCTAACAGAACGGTTGTCAATGTGTGCACTCAACTTCCAGAGTTAAACCCGTGTGTGGATTCAGCAGTCTGCAAACACTTTCTCTGCAGAGTCCCGAAACAGGCGTTTTCAGCCCATTACCGGCATATGGAAGAAACAGCAGTAAGCACAGGGGAATATCTGCTTCTAAACCCAAAACGCAGCTATCTAACAGAACGGTTGTCAATGTGTGCACTCAACTTCCAGAGTTAAACCCGTGTGTGGATTCAGCAGTCTGCAAACACTTTCTCTGCAGAGTCCCAAAACAGGCGTTTTCAGCCCATTACCGGCATATGGAAGAAACAGCAGTAAGCACAGGGAAATATCTGCTTCTAAACCCAAAACGCAGCTATCTAACAGAACGGTTGTCAATGTGTGCACTCAACTTCCAGAGTTAAACCCGTGTGTGGATTCAGCAGTCTGCAAACACTTTCTCTGCAGAGTCCCAAAACAGGCGTTTTCAGCCCATTACCGGCATATGGAAGAAACAGCAGTAAGCACAGGGAAATATCTGCTTCTAAACCCAAAATGCAGCTATCTAACAGAACGGTTGTCAATGTGTGCACTCAACTTCCAGAGTTAAACCCGTGTGTGGATTCAGCAGTCTGCAAACACTTTCTCTGCAGAGTCCCCAAACAGGCGTTTTCAGCCCATTACCGGCATATGGAAGAAACAGCAGTAAGCACAGGGAAATATCTGCTTCTAAATCCAAAATGAGTGCACACATTTGTGCACTCAACTTCCAGAGTTAAACCCGTGTGTGGATTCAGCAGTCTGCAAACACTTTCTCTGCAGAGTCCCAAAACAGGCGTTTTCAGCCCATTACCGGCATATGGAAGAAACAGCAGTAAGCACAGGGAAATATCTGCTTCTAAACCCAAAACGCAGCTATCTAACAGAACGGTTGTCAATGTGTGCACTCAACTTCCAGAGTTAAACCCGTGTGTGGACTCAGCAGTCTGCAAACACTTTCTCTGCAGAGTCCCCAAACAGGCGTTTTCAGCCCATTACCGGCATATGGAAGAAACAGCAGTAAGCACAGGGAAATATCTGCTTCTAAACCCAAAACGCAGCTATCTAACAGAACGGTTGTCAATGTGTGCACTCAACTTCCAGAGTTAAACCCGTGTGTGGATTCAGCAGTCTGCAAACACTTTCTCTGCAGAGTCCCAAAACAGGCGTTTTCAGCCCATTACCGGCATATGGAAGAAACAGCAGTAAGCACAGGGAAATATCTGCTTCTAAATCCAAAACGCAGCTATCTAACAGAACGGTTGTCAATGTGTGCACTCAACTTCCAGAGTAAAACCCGTTTGTGCATTCAGCAGTCTGCAAACACTTTCTCTGCAGAGTCCCAAAACAGGCGTTTTCAGCCCATTACCGGCATATGGAAGAAACAGCAGTAAGCACAGGGAAATATCTGCTTCTAAATCCAAAACGCAGCTATCTAACAGAACGGTTGTCAATGTGTGCACTCAACTTCCAGAGTTAAACCCGTGGGTGGATTCAGCAGTCTGCAAACACTTTCTCTGCAGAGTCCCAAAACAGGCGTTTTCAGCCCATTACCGGCATATGGAAGAAACAGCAGTAAGCACAGGGAAATATCTGCTTCTAAATCCAAAACGCAGCTATCTAACAGAACGGTTGTCAATGTGTGCACTCAACTTCCAGAGTTAAACCCGTGTGTGGATTCAGCAGTCTGCAAACACTTTCTCTGCAGAGTCCCCAAACAGGCGTTTTCAGCCCATTACCGGCATATGGAAGAAACAGCAGTAAGCACAGGGAAATATCTGCTTCTAAATCCAAAACGCAGCTATCTAACAGAACGGTTGTCAATGTGTGCACTCAACTTCCAGAGTTAAACCCGTGTGTGGATTCAGCAGTCTGCAAACACTTTCTCTGCAGAGTCCCAAAACAGGCGTTTTCAGCCCATTACCGGCATATGGAAGAAACAGCAGTAAGCACAGGGAAATATCTGCTTCTAAATCCAAAACGCAGCTATCTAACAGAACGGTTGTCAATGTGTGCACTCAACTTCCAGAGTTAAACCCGTGTGTGGATTCAGCAGTCTGCAAACACTTTCTCTGCAGAGTCCCAAAACAGGCGTTTTCAGCCCATTACCGGCATATGGAAGAAACAGCAGTAAGCACAGGGAAATATCTGCTTCTAAACCCAAAACGCAGCTATCTAACAGAACGGTTGTCAATGTGTGCACTCAACTTCCAGAGTTAAACCCGTGTGTGGATTCGGCAGTCTGCAAACACTTTCTCTCCAGAGTCCCCAAACAGGCGTTTTCAGCCCATTACCGGCATATGGAAGAAACAGCAGTAAGCACAGGGAAATATCTGCTTCTAAATCCAAAACGCAGCTATCTAACAGAACGGTTGTCAATGTGTGCACTCAACTTCCAGAGTTAAACCCGTGTGTGGATTCAGCAGTCTGCAAACACTTTCTCTGCAGAGTCCCAAAACAGGCGTTTTCAGCCCATTACCGGCATATGGAAGAAACAGCAGTAAGCACAGGGAAATATCTGCTTCTAAATCCAAAACGCAGCTATCTAACAGAACGGTTGTCAATGTGTGCACTCAACTTCCAGAATTAAACCCGTGGGTGGATTCAGCAGTCTGCAAACACTTTCTCTGCAGAGTCCCAAAACAGGCGTTTTCAGCCCATTACCGGCATATGGAAGAAACAGCAGTAAGCACAGGGAAATATCTGCTTCTAAACCCAAAACGCAGCTATCTAACAGAACGGTTGTCAATGTGTGCACTCAACTTCCAGAGTTAAACCCGTGTGTGGATTCAGCAGTCTGCAAACACTTTCTCTGCAGAGTCCCAAAACAGGCGTTTTCAGCCCATTACCGGCATATGGAAGAAACAGC
Organism: Aotus nancymaae; assembly: GCF_030222135.1. Taxonomy (NCBI): domain Eukaryota; kingdom Metazoa; phylum Chordata; class Mammalia; order Primates; family Aotidae; genus Aotus; species Aotus nancymaae. The sequence continues at coordinate 60,277 of NW_026988564.1, read as the reverse complement.
AGTAAGCACAGGGAAATATCTGCTTCTAAATCCAAAACGCAGCTATCTAACAGAACGGTTGTCAATGTGTGCACTCAACTTCCAGAGTTAAACCCGTGTGTGGATTCAGCAGTCTGCAAACACTTTCTCTGCAGAGTCCCAAAACAGGCGTTTTCAGCCCATTACCGGCATATGGAAAAAACAGCAGTAAGCACAGGGAAATATCTGCTTCTAAATCCAAAACGCAGCTATCTAACAGAACGGTTGTCAATGTGTGCACTCAACTTCCAGAGTTAAACCCGTGGGTGGATTCAGCAGTCTGCAAACACTTTCTCTGCAGAGTCCCAAAACAGGCGTTTTCAGCCCATTACCGGCATATGGAAGAAACAGCAGTAAGCACAGGGAAATATCTGCTTCTAAATCCAAAACGCAGCTATCTAACAGAACGGTTGTCAATGTGTGCACTCAACTTCCAGAGTTAAACCCGTGGGTGGATTCAGCAGTCTGCAAACACTTTCTCTGCAGAGTCCCAAAACAGGCGTTTTCAGCCCATTACCGGCATATGGAAGAAACAGCAGTAAGCACAGGGAAATATCTGCTTCTAAACCCAAAACGCAGCTATCTAACAGAACGGTTGTCAATGTGTGCACTCAACTTCCAGAGTTAAACCCGTGTGTGGATTCAGCAGTCTGCAAACACTTTCTCTGCAGAGTCCCAAAACAGGCGTTTTCAGCCCATTACCGGCATATGGAAGAAACAGCAGTAAGCACAGGGAAATATCTGCTTCTAAATCCAAAACGCAGCTATCTAACAGAACGGTTGTCAATGTGTGCACTCAACTTCCAGAGTTAAACCCGTGTGTGGATTCAGCAGTCTGCAAACACTTTCTCTGCAGAGTCCCAAAACAGGCGTTTTCAGCCCAATACCGGCATATGGAAGAAACAGCAGTAAGCACAGGGAAATATCTGCTTCTAAATCCAAAACGCAGCTATCTAACAGAACGGTTGTCAATGTGTGCACTCAACTTCCAGAGTTAAACCCGTGTGTGGATTCAGCAGTCTGCAAACACTTTCTCTGCAGAGTCCCAAAACAGGCGTTTTCAGCCCATTACCGGCATATGGAAGAAACAGCAGTAAGCACAGGGAAATATCTGCTTCTAAATCCAAAACGCAGCTATCTAACAGAACGGTTGTCAATGTGTGCACTCAACTTCCAGAGTTAAACCCGTGTGTGGATTCAGCAGTCTGCAAACACTTTCTCTGCAGAGTCCCAAAACTGGCGTTTTCAGCCCATTACCGGCATATGGAAGAAACAGCAGTAAGCACAGGGAAATATCTGCTTCTAAACCCAAAACGCAGCTATCTAACAGAACGGTTGTCAATGTGTGCACTCAACTTCCAGAGTTAAACCCGTGTGTGGATTCAGCAGTCTGCAAACACTTTCTCTGCAGAGTCCCAAAACAGGCGTTTTCAGCCCATTACCGGCATATGGAAGAAACAGCAGTAAGCACAGGGAAATATCTGCTTCTAAATCCAAAACGCAGCTATCTAACAGAACGGTTGTCAATGTGTGCACTCAACTTCCAGAGTTAAACCCGTGTGTGGATTCAGCAGTCTGCAAACACTTTCTCTGCAGAGTCCCAAAACAGGCGTTTTCAGCCCATTACCGGCATATGGAAGAAACAGCAGTAAGCACAGGGAAATATCTGCTTCTAAATCCAAAACGCAGCTATCTAACAGAACGGTTGTCAATGTGTGCACTCAACTTCCAGAGTTAAACCCGTGTGTGGATTCAGCAGTCTGCAAACACTTTCTCTGCAGAGTCCCAAAACAGGCGTTTTCAGCCCATTACCGGCATATGGAAGAAACAGCAGTAAGCACAGGGAAATATCTGCTTCTAAATCCAAAACGCAGCTATCTAACAGAACGGTTGTCAATGTGTGCACTCAACTTCCAGAGTTAAACCCGTGTGTGGATTCAGCAGTCTGCAAACACTTTCTCTGCAGAGTCCCAAAACAGGCGTTTTCAGCCCATTACCGGCATATGGAAGAAACAGCAGTAAGCACAGGGAAATATCTGCTTCTAAATCCAAAACGCAGCTATCTAACAGAACGGTTGTCAATGTGTGCACTCAACTTCCAGAGTTAAACCCGTGGGTGGATTCAGCAGTCTGCAAACACTTTCTCTGCAGAGTCCCAAAACAGGCGTTTTCAGCCCATTACCGGCATATGGAAGAAACAGCAGTAAGCACAGGGAAATATCTGCTTCTAAATCCAAAACGCAGCTATCTAACAGAACGGTTGTCAATGTGTGCACTCAACTTCCAGAGTTAAACCCGTGTGTGGATTCAGCAGTCTGCAAACACTTTCTCTGCAGAGTCCCAAAACAGGCGTTTTCAGCCCATTACCGGCATATGGAAGAAACAGCAGTAAGCACAGGGAAATATCTGCTTCTAAATCCAAAACGCAGCTATCTAACAGAACGGTTGTCAATGTGTGCACTCAACTTCCAGAGTTAAACCCGTGTGTGGATTCAGCACTCTGCAAACACTTTCTCTGCAGAGTCCCAAAACAGGCGTTTTCAGCCCATTACCGGCATATGGAAGAAACAGCAGTAAGCACAGGGAAATATCTGCTTCTAAATCCAAAACGCAGCTATCTAACAGAACGGTTGTCAATGTGTGCACTCAACTTCCAGAGTTAAACCCGTGTGTGGATTCAGCAGTCTGCAAACACTTTCTCTGCAGAGTCCCAAAACAGGCGTTTTCAGCCCATTACCGGCATATGGAAGAAACAGCAGTAAGCACAGGGAAATATCTGCTTCTAAATCCAAAACGCAGCTATCTAACAGAACGGTTGTCAATGTGTGCACTCAACTTCCAGAATTAAACCCGTGGGTGGATTCAGCAGTCTGCAAACACTTTCTCTGCAGAGTCCCAAAACAGGCGTTTTCAGCCCATTACCGGCATATGGAAGAAACAGCAGTAAGCACAGGGAAATATCTGCTTCTAAACCCAAAACGCAGCTATCTAACAGAACGGTTGTCAATGTGTGCACTCAACTTCCAGAGTTAAACCCGTGTGTGGATTCAGCAGTCTGCAAACACTTTCTCTGCAGAGTCCCAAAACAGGCGTTTTCAGCCCATTACCGGCATATGGAAGAAACAGCAGTAAGCACAGGGAAATATCTGCTTCTAAATCCAAAACGCAGCTATCTAACAGAACGGTTGTCAATGTGTGCACTCAACTTCCAGAGTTAAACCCGTGTGTGGATTCAGCAGTCTGCAAACACTTTCTCTGCAGAGTCCCAAAACAGGCGTTTTCAGCCCATTACCGGCATATGGAAGAAACAGCAGTAAGCACAGGGAAATATCTGCTTCTAAATCCAAAACGCAGCTATCTAACAGAACGGTTGTCAATGTGTGCACTCAACTTCCAGAGTTAAACCCGTGTGTGGATTCAGCAGTCTGCAAACACTTTCTCTGCAGAGTCCCAAAACAGGCGTTTTCAGCCCATTACCGGCATATGGAAGAAACAGCAGTAAGCACAGGGAAATATCTGCTTCTAAATCCAAAACGCAGCTATCTAACAGAACGGTTGTCAATGTGTGCACTCAACTTCCAGAGTTAAACCCGTGTGTGGATTCAGCAGTCTGCAAACACTTTCTCTGCAGAGTCCCAAAACTGGCGTTTTCAGCCCATTACCGGCATATGGAAGAAACAGCAGTAAGCACAGGGAAATATCTGCTTCTAAACCCAAAACGCAGCTATCTAACAGAACGGTTGTCAATGTGTGCACTCAACTTCCAGAGTTAAACCCGTGTGTGGATTCAGCAGTCTGCAAACACTTTCTCTGCAGAGTCCCAAAACAGGCGTTTTCAGCCCATTACCGGCATATGGAAGAAACAGCAGTAAGCACAGGGAAATATCTGCTTCTAAATCCAAAACGCAGCTATCTAACAGAACGGTTGTCAATGTGTGCACTCAAATTCCAGAGTTAAACCCGTGTGTGGATTCAGCAGTCTGCAAACACTTTCTCTGCAGAGTCCCAAAACAGGCGTTTTCAGCCCATTACCGGCATATGGAAGAAACAGCAGTAAGCACAGGGAAATATCTGCTTCTAAATCCAAAACGCAGCTATCTAACAGAACGGTTGTCAATGTGTGCACTCAACTTCCAGAGTTAAACCCGTGTGTGGATTCAGCAGTCTGCAAACACTTTCTCTGCAGAGTCCCAAAACAGGCGTTTTCAGCCCATTACCGGCATATGGAAGAAACAGCAGTAAGCACAGGGAAATATCTGCTTCTAAATCCAAAACGCAGCTATCTAACAGAACGGTTGTCAATGTGTGCACTCAACTTCCAGAGTTAAACCCGTGTGTGGATTCAGCAGTCTGCAAACACTTTCTCTGCAGAGTCCCAAAACAGGCGTTTTCAGCCCATTACCGGCATATGGAAGAAACAGCAGTAAGCACAGGGAAATATCTGCTTCTAAATCCAAAACGCAGCTATCTAACAGAGCGGTTGTCAATGTGTGCACTCAACTTCCAGAGTTAAACCCGTGTGTGGATTCAGCAGTCTGCAAACACTTTCTCTGCAGAGTCCCAAATCAGGCGTTTTCAGCCCATTACCGGCATATGGAAGAAACAGCAGTAAGCACAGGGAAATATCTGCTTCTAAATCCAAAACGCAGGTATCTAACAGAACGGTTGTCAATGTGTGCACTCAACTTCCAGAGTTAAACCCGTGTGTGGATTCAGCAGTCTGCAAACACTTTCTCTGCAGAGTCCCAAAACAGGCGTTTTCAGCCCATTACCGGCATATGGAAGAAACAGCAGTAAGCACAGGGAAATATCTGCTTCTAAATCCAAAACGCAGCTATCTAACAGAACGGTTGTCAATGTGTGCACTCAACTTCCAGAGTTAAACCCGTGTGTGGATTCAGCAGTCTGCAAACACTTTCTCTGCAGAGTCCCAAAACAGGCGTTTTCAGCCCATTACCGGCATATGGAAGAAACAGCAGTAAGCACAGGGAAATATCTGCTTCTAAATCCAAAACGCAGCTATCTAACAGAACGGTTGTCAATGTGTGCACTCAACTTCCAGAGTTAAACCCGTGTGTGGATTCAGCAGTCTGCAAACACTTTCTCTGCAGAGTCCCAAAACAGGCGTTTTCAGCCCATTACCGGCATATGGAAGAAACAGCAGTAAGCACAGGGAAATATCTGCTTCTAAATCCAAAACGCAGCTATCTAACAGAACGGTTGTCAATGTGTGCACTCAACTTCCAGAGTTAAACCCGTGTGTGGATTCAGCAGTCTGCAAACACTTTCTCTGCAGAGTCCCAAAACAGGCGTTTTCAGCCCATTACCGGCATATGGAAGAAACAGCAGTAAGCACAGGGAAATATCTGCTTCTAAATCCAAAACGCAGCTATCTAACAGAACGGTTGTCAATGTGTGCACTCAACTTCCAGAGTTAAACCCGTGTGTGGATTCAGCAGTCTGCAAACACTTTCTCTGCAGAGTCCCAAATCAGGCGTTTTCAGCCCATTACCGGCATATGGAAGAAACAGCAGTAAGCACAGGGAAATATCTGCTTCTAAATCCAAAACGCAGCTATCTAACAGAACGGTTGTCAATGTGTGCACTCAACTTCCAGAGTTAAACCCGTGTGTGGATTCAGCAGTCTGCAAACACTTTCTCTGCAGAGTCCCAAAACAGGCGTTTTCAGCCCATTACCGGCATATGGAAGAAACAGCAGTAAGCACAGGGAAATATCTGCTTCTAAATCCAAAACGCAGCTATCTAACAGAACGGTTGTCAATGTGTGCACTCAACTTCCAGAGTTAAACCCGTGTGTGGATTCAGCAGTCTGCAAACACTCTCTCTGCAGAGTCCCAAAACAGGCGTTTTCAGCCCATTACCGGCATATGGAAGAAACAGCAGTAAGCACAGGGAAATATCTGCTTCTAAATCCAAAACGCAGCTATCTAACAGAACGGTTGTCAATGTGTGCACTCAACTTCCAGAGTTAAACCCGTGTGTGGATTCAGCAGTCTGCAAACACTTTCTCTGCAGAGTCCCAAAACAGGCGTTTTCAGCCCATTACCGGCATATGGAAGAAACAGCAGTAAGCACAGGGAAATATCTGCTTCTAAATCCAAAACGCAGCTATCTAACAGAACGGTTGTCAATGTGTGCACTCAACTTCCAGAGTTAAACCCGTGTGTGGATTCAGCAGTCTGCAAACACTTTCTCTGCAGAGTCCCAAAACAGGCGTTTTCAGCCCATTACCGGCATATGGAAGAAACAGCAGTAAGCACAGGGAAATATCTGCTTCTAAATCCAAAACGCAGCTATCTAACAGAACGGTTGTCAATGTGTGCACTCAACTTCCAGAGTTAAACCCGTGGGTGGATTCAGCAGTCTGCAAACACTTTCTCTGCAGAGTCCCCAAACAGGCGTTTTCAGCCCATTACCGGCATATGGAAGAAACAGCAGTAAGCACAGGGAAATATCTGCTTCTAAATCCAAAACGCAGCTATCTAACAGAACGGTTGTCAATGTGTGCACTCAACTTCCAGAGTCAAACCCGTGTGTGGATTCAGCAGTCTGCAAACACTTTCTCTGCAGAGTCCCAAAACAGGCGTTTTCAGCCCATTACCGGCATATGGAAGAAACAGCAGTAAGCACAGGGAAATATCTGCTTCTAAATCCAAAACGCAGCTATCTAACAGAACGGTTGTCAATGTGTGCACTCAACTTCCAGAGTTAAACCCGTGTGTGGATTCAGCACTCTGCAAACACTTTCTCTGCAGAGTCCCAAAACAGGCGTTTTCAGCCCATTACCGGCATATGGAAGAAACAGCAGTAAGCACAGGGAAATATCTGCTTCTAAATCCAAAACGCAGCTATCTAACAGAACGGTTGTCAATGTGTGCACTCAACTTCCAGAGTTAAACCCGTGTGTGGATTCAGCAGTCTGCAAACACTTTCTCTGCAGAGTCCCAAAACAGGCGTTTTCAGCCCATTACCGGCATATGGAAGAAACAGCAGTAAGCACAGGGAAATATCTGCTTCTAAATCCAAAACGCAGCTATCTAACAGAACGGTTGTCAATGTGTGCACTCAACTTCCAGAATTAAACCCGTGGGTGGATTCAGCAGTCTGCAAACACTTTCTCTGCAGAGTCCCAAAACAGGCGTTTTCAGCCCATTACCGGCATATGGAAGAAACAGCAGTAAGCACAGGGAAATATCTGCTTCTAAACCCAAAACGCAGCTATCTAACAGAACGGTTGTCAATGTGTGCACTCAACTTCCAGAGTTAAACCCGTGTGTGGATTCAGCAGTCTGCAAACACTTTCTCTGCAGAGTCCCAAAACAGGCGTTTTCAGCCCATTACCGGCATATGGAAGAAACAGCAGTAAGCACAGGGAAATATCTGCTTCTAAATCCAAAACGCAGCTATCTAACAGAACGGTTGTCAATGTGTGCACTCAACTTCCAGAGTTAAACCCGTGTGTGGATTCAGCAGTCTGCAAACACTTTCTCTGCAGAGTCCCAAAACAGGCGTTTTCAGCCCATTACCGGCATATGGAAGAAACAGCAGTAAGCACAGGGAAATATCTGCTTCTAAATCCAAAACGCAGCTATCTAACAGAACGGTTGTCAATGTGTGCACTCAACTTCCAGAGTTAAACCCGTGTGTGGATTCAGCAGTCTGCAAACACTTTCTCTGCAGAGTCCCAAAACAGGCGTTTTCAGCCCATTACCGGCATATGGAAGAAACAGCAGTAAGCACAGGGAAATATCTGCTTCTAAATCCAAAACGCAGCTATCTAACAGAACGGTTGTCAATGTGTGCACTCAACTTCCAGAGTTAAACCCGTGTGTGGATTCAGCAGTCTGCAAACACTTTCTCTGCAGAGTCCCAAAACTGGCGTTTTCAGCCCATTACCGGCATATGGAAGAAACAGCAGTAAGCACAGGGAAATATCTGCTTCTAAACCCAAAACGCAGCTATCTAACAGAACGGTTGTCAATGTGTGCACTCAACTTCCAGAGTTAAACCCGTGTGTGGATTCAGCAGTCTGCAAACACTTTCTCTGCAGAGTCCCAAAACAGGCGTTTTCAGCCCATTACCGGCATATGGAAGAAACAGCAGTAAGCACAGGGAAATATCTGCTTCTAAATCCAAAACGCAGCTATCTAACAGAACGGTTGTCAATGTGTGCACTCAACTTCCAGAGTTAAACCCGTGTGTGGATTCAGCAGTCTGCAAACACTTTCTCTGCAGAGTCCCAAAACAGGCGTTTTCAGCCCATTACCGGCATATGGAAGAAACAGCAGTAAGCACAGGGAAATATCTGCTTCTAAATCCAAAACGCAGCTATCTAACAGAACGGTTGTCAATGTGTGCACTCAACTTCCAGAGTTAAACCCGTGTGTGGATTCAGCAGTCTGCAAACACTTTCTCTGCAGAGTCCCAAAACAGGCGTTTTCAGCCCATTACCGGCATATGGAAGAAACAGCAGTAAGCACAGGGAAATATCTGCTTCTAAATCCAAAACGCAGCTATCTAACAGAACGGTTGTCAATGTGTGCACTCAACTTCCAGAGTTAAACCCGTGTGTGGATTCAGCAGTCTGCAAACACTTTCTCTGCAGAGTCCCAAAACAGGCGTTTTCAGCCCATTACCGGCATATGGAAGAAACAGCAGTAAGCACAGGGAAATATCTGCTTCTAAATCCAAAACGCAGCTATCTAACAGAACGGTTGTCAATGTGTGCACTCAACTTCCAGAGTTAAACCCGTGTGTGGATTCAGCAGTCTGCAAACACTTTCTCTGCAGAGTCCCAAAACAGGCGTTTTCAGCCCATTACCGGTATATGGAAGAAACAGAGGTAAGCACAGGGAAATATCTGCTTCTAAATCCAAAACGCAGCTATCTAACAGAACGGTTGTCAATGTGTGCACTCAACTTCCAGAGTTAAACCCGTGTGTGGATTCAGCAGTCTGCAAACACTTTCTCTGCAGAGTCCCAAAACAGGCGTTTTCAGCCCATTACCGGCATATGGAAGAAACAGGAGTAAGCACAGGGAAATATGTGCTTCTAAATCCAAAACGCAGCTATCTAACAGAACGGTTGTCAATGTGTGCACTCAACTTCCAGAGTTAAACCCGTGTGTGGATTCAGCAGTCTGCAAACACTTTCTCTGCAGAGTCCCAAAACAGGCGTTTTCAGCCCATTACCGGCATATGGAAGAAACAGCAGTAAGCACAGGGAAATATCTGCTTCTAAATCCAAAACGCAGCTATCTAACAGAACGGTTGTCAATGTGTGCACTCAACTTCCAGAGTTAAACCCGTGTGTGGATTCAGCAGTCTGCAAACACTTTCTCTGCAGAGTCCCAAAACAGGCGTTTTCAGCCCATTACCGGCATATGGAAGAAACAGCAGTAAGCACAGGGAAATATCTGCTTCTAAATCCAAAACGCAGCTATCTAACAGAACGGTTGTCAATGTGTGCACTCAACTTCCAGAGTTAAACCCGTGTGTGGATTCAGCAGTCTGCAAACACTTTCTCTGCAGAGTCCCAAAACAGGCGTTTTCAGCCCATTACCGGCATAAGGAAGAAACAGCAGTAAGCACAGGGAAATATCTGCTTCTAAATCCAAAACGCAGCTATCTAACAGAACGGTTGTCAATGTGTGCACTCAACTTCCAGAGTTAAACCCGTGTGTGGATTCAGCAGTCTGCAAACACTTTCTCTGCAGAGTCCCAAAACAGGCGTTTTCAGCCCATTACCGGCATATGGAAGAAACAGCAGTAAGCACAGGGAAATATCTGCTTCTAAATCCAAAACGCAGCTATCTAACAGAACGGTTGTCAATGTGTGCACTCAACTTCCAGAGTTAAACCCGTGTGTGGATTCAGCACTCTGCAAACACTTTCTCTGCAGAGTCCCAAAACAGGCGTTTTCAGCCCATTACTGGCATATGGAAGAAACAGCAGTAAGCACAGGGAAATATCTGCTTCTAAATCGAAAACGCAACTATCTAACAGAACGGTTGTCAATGTGTGCACTCAACTTCCAGAGTTAAACCCGTGTGTGGATTCAGCAGTCTGCAAACACTTTCTCTGCAGAGTCCCAAAACAGGCGTTTTCAGCCCATTACCGGCATATGGAAGAAACAGCAGTAAGCACAGGGAAATATCTGCTTCTAAATCCAAAACGCAGCTATCTAACAGAACGGTTGTCAATGTGTGCACTCAACTTCCAGAGTTAAACCCGTGTGTGGATTCAGCAGTCTGCAAACACTTTCTCTGCAGAGTCCCAAAACAGGCGTTTTCAGCCCATTACCGGCATATGGAAGAAACAGCAGTAAGCACAGGGAAATATCTGCTTCTAAACCCAAAACGCAGCTATCTAACAGAACGGTTGTCAATGTGTGCACTCAACTTCCAGAGTTAAACCCGTGTGTGGATTCAGCAGTCTGCAAACACTTTCTCTGCAGAGTCCCAAAACAGGCGTTTTCAGCCCATTACCGGCATATGGAAGAAACAGCAGTAATCACAGGGAAATATCTGCTTCTAAATCCAAAACGCAGCTATCTAACAGAACGGTTGTCAATGTGTGCACTCAACTTCCAGAGTTAAACCCGTGTGTGGATTCAGCAGTCTGCAAACACTTTCTCTGCAGAGTACCAAAACAGGCGTTTTCAGCCCAATACCGGCATATGGAAGAAACAGCAGTAAGCACAGGGAAATATCTGCTTCTAAATCCAAAACGCAGCTATCTAACAGAACGGTTGTCAATGTGTGCACTCAACTTCCAGAGTTAAACCCGTGTGTGGATTCAGCAGTCTGCAAACACTTTCTCTGCAGAGTCCCAAAACAGGCGTTTTCAGCCCATTACCGGCATATGGAAGAAACAGCAGTAAGCACAGGGAAATATCTGCTTCTAAATCCAAAACGCAGCTATCTAACAGAACGGTTGTCAATGTGTGCACTCAACTTCCAGAGTTAAACCCGTGTGTGGATTCAGCAGTCTGCAAACACTTTCTCTGCAGAGTCCCAAAACTGGCGTTTTCAGCCCATTACCGGCATATGGAAGAAACAGCAGTAAGCACAGGGAAATATCTGCTTCTAAACCCAAAACGCAGCTATCTAACAGAACGGTTGTCAATGTGTGCACTCAACTTCCAGAGTTAAACCCGTGTGTGGATTCAGCAGTCTGCAAACACTTTCTCTGCAGAGTCCCAAAACAGGCGTTTTCAGCCCATTACCGGCATATGGAAGAAACAGCAGTAAGCACAGGGAAATATCTGCTTCTAAATCCAAAACGCAGCTATCTAACAGAACGGTTGTCAATGTGTGCACTCAACTTCCAGAGTTAAACCCGTGTGTGGATTCAGCAGTCTGCAAACACTTTCTCTGCAGAGTCCCAAAACAGGCGTTTTCAGCCCATTACCGGCATATGGAAGAAACAGCAGTAAGCACAGGGAAATATCTGCTTCTAAATCCAAAACGCAGCTATCTAACAGAACGGTTGTCAATGTGTGCACTCAACTTCCAGAGTTAAACCCGTGTGTGGATTCAGCAGTCTGCAAACACTTTCTCTGCAGAGTCCCAAAACAGGCGTTTTCAGCCCATTACCGGCATATGGAAGAAACAGCAGTAAGCACAGGGAAATATCTGCTTCTAAATCCAAAACGCAGCTATCTAACAGAACGGTTGTCAATGTGTGCACTCAACTTCCAGAGTTAAACCCGTGTGTGGATTCAGCAGTCTGCAAACACTTTCTCTGCAGAGTCCCAAAACAGGCGTTTTCAGCCCATTACCGGCATATGGAAGAAACAGCAGTAAGCACAGGGAAATATCTGCTTCTAAATCCAAAACGCAGCTATCTAACAGAACGGTTGTCAATCTGTGCACTCAACTTCCAGAGTTAAACCCGTGGGTGGATTCAGCAGTCTGCAAACACTTTCTCTGCAGAGTCCCAAAACTGGCGTTTTCAGCCCATTACCGGCATATGGAAGAAACAGCAGTAAGCACAGGGAAATATCTGCTTCTAAACCCAAAACGCAGCTATCTAACAGAACGGTTGTCAATGTGTGCACTCAACTTCCAGAGTTAAACCCGTGTGTGGATTCAGCAGTCTGCAAACACTTTCTCTGCAGAGTCCCAAAACAGGCGTTTTCAGCCCATTACCGGCATATGGAAGAAACAGCAGTAAGCACAGGGAAATATCTGCTTCTAAATCCAAAACGCAGCTATCTAACAGAACGGTTGTCAATGTGTGCACTCAACTTCCAGAGTTAAACCCGTGTGTGGATTCAGCAGTCTGCAAACACTTTCTCTGCAGAGTCCCAAAACAGGCGTTTTCAGCCCATTACCGGCATATGGAAGAAACAGCAGTAAGCACAGGGAAATATCTGCTTCTAAATCCAAAACGCAGCTATCTAACAGAACGGTTGTCAATGTGTGCACTCAACTTCCAGAGTTAAACCCGTGTGTGGATTCAGCAGTCTGCAAACACTTTCTCTGCAGAGTCCCAAAACAGGCGTTTTCAGCCCATTACCGGCATATGGAAGAAACAGCAGTAAGCACAGGGAAATATCTGCTTCTAAATCCAAAACGCAGCTATCTAACAGAACGGTTGTCAATGTGTGCACTCAACTTCCAGAGTTAAACCCGTGTGTGGATTCAGCAGTCTGCAAACACTTTCTCTGCAGAGTCCCAAAACAGGCGTTTTCAGCCCATTACCGGCATATGGAAGAAACAGCAGTAAGCACAGGGAAATATCTGCTTCTAAATCCAAAACGCAGCTATCTAACAGAACGGTTGTCAATCTGTGCACTCAACTTCCAGAGTTAAACCCGTGGGTGGATTCAGCAGTCTGCAAACACTTTCTCTGCAGAGTCCCAAAACAGGCGTTTTCAGCCCATTACCGGCATATGGAAGAAACAGCAGTAAGCACAGGGAAATATCTGCTTCTAAATCCAAAACGCAGCTATCTAACAGAACGGTTGTCAATGTGTGCACTCAACTTCCAGAGTTAAACCCGTGTGTGGATTCAGCAGTCTGCAAACACTTTCTCTGCAGAGTCCCAAAACAGGCGTTTTCAGCCCATTACCGGCATATGGAAGAAACAGCAGTAAGCACAGGGAAATATCTGCTTCTAAATCCAAAACGCAGCTATCTAACAGAACGGTTGTCAATGTGTGCACTCAACTTCCAGAGTTAAACCCGTGTGTGGATTCAGCAGTCTGCAAACACTTTCTCTGCAGAGTCCCAAAACAGGCGTTTTCAGCCCATTACCGGCATATGGAAGAAACAGCAGTAAGCACAGGGAAATATCTGCTTCTAAATCCAAAACGCAGCTATCTAACAGAACGGTTGTCAATGTGTGCACTCAACTTCCAGAGTTAAACCCGTGGGTGGATTCAGCAGTCTGCAAACACTTTCTCTGCAGAGTCCCAAAACAGGCGTTTTCAGCCCATTACCGGCATATGGAAGAAACAGCAGTAAGCACAGGGAAATATCTGCTTCTAAATCCAAAACGCAGCTATCTAACAGAACGGTTGTCAATGTGTGCACTCAACTTCCAGAGTTAAACCCGTGTGTGGATTCAGCAGTCTGCAAACACTTTCTCTGCAGAGTTCCAAAACAGGCGTTTTCAGCCCATTACCGGCATATGGAAGAAACAGCAGTAAGCACAGGGAAATATCTGCTTCTAAATCCAAAACGCAGCTATCTAACAGAACGGTTGTCAATGTGTGCACTCAACTTCCAGAGTTAAACCCGTGTGTGGATTCAGCAGTCTGCAAACACTTTCTCTGCAGAGTCCCAAAACAGGCGTTTTCAGCCCAATACCGGCATATGGAAGAAACAGCAGTAAGCACAGGGAAATATCTGCTTCTAAATCCAAAACGCAGCTATCTAACAGAACGGTTGTCAATGTGTGCACTCAACTTCCAGAGTTAAACCCGTGTGTGGATTCAGCAGTCTGCAAACACTTTCTCTGCAGAGTCCCAAAACAGGCGTTTTCAGCCCATTACCGGCATATGGAAGAAACAGCAGTAAGCACAGGGAAATATCTGCTTCTAAATCCAAAACGCAGCTATCTAACAGAACGGTTGTCAATGTGTGCACTCAACTTCCAGAGTTAAACCCGTGTGTGGATTCAGCAGTCTGCAAACACTTTCTGTGCAGAGTCCCAAAACAGGCGTTTTCAGCCGATTACCGGCATATGGAAGAAACAGCAGTAAGCACAGGGAAATATCTGCTTCTAAATCCAAAATGCAGCTATCTAACAGAACGGTTGTCAATGTGTGCACTCAACTTCCAGAGTTAAACCCGTGTGTGGATTCAGCAGTCTGCAAACACTTTCTCTGCAGAGTCCCAAAACTGGCGTTTTCAGCCCATTACCGGCATATGGAAGAAACAGCAGTAAGCACAGGGAAATATCTGCTTCTAAACCCAAAACGCAGCTATCTAACAGAACGGTTGTCAATGTGTGCACTCAACTTCCAGAGTTAAACCCGTGTGTGGATTCAGCAGTCTGCAAACACTTTCTCTGCAGAGTCCCAAAACAGGCGTTTTCAGCCCATTACCGGCATATGGAAGAAACAGCAGTAAGCACAGGGAAATATCTGCTTCTAAATCCAAAACGCAGCTATCTAACAGAACGGTTGTCAATGTGTGCACTCAACTTCCAGAGTTAAACCCGTGTGTGGATTCAGCAGTCTGCAAACACTTTCTCTGCAGAGTCCCAAAACAGGCGTTTTCAGCCCATTACCGGCATATGGAAGAAACAGCAGTAAGCACAGGGAAATATCTGCTTCTAAATCCAAAACGCAGCTATCTAACAGAACGGTTGTCAATGTGTGCACTCAACTTCCAGAGTTAAACCCGTGTGTGGATTCAGCAGTCTGCAAACACTTTCTCTGCAGAGTCCCAAAACAGGCGTTTTCAGCCCATTACCGGCATATGGAAGAAACAGCAGTAAGCACAGGGAAATATCTGCTTCTAAATCCAAAACGCAGCTATCTAACAGAACGGTTGTCAATGTGTGCACTCAACTTCCAGAGTTAAACCCGTGTGTGGATTCAGCAGTCTGCAAACACTTTCTCTGCAGAGTCCCAAAACAGGCGTTTTCAGCCCATTACCGGCATATGGAAGAAACAGCAGTAAGCACATGGAAATATCTGCTTCTAAATCCAAAACGCAGCTATCTAACAGAACGGTTGTCAATGTGTGCACTCAACTTCCAGAGTTAAACCCGTGTGTGGATTCAGCAGTCTGCAAACACTTTCTCTGCAGAGTCCCAAAACAGGCGTTTTCAGCCCATTACCGGCATATGGAAGAAACAGCAGTAAGCACAGGGAAATATCTGCTTCTAAATCCAAAACGCAGCTATCTAACAGAACGGTTGTCAATGTGTGCACTCAACTTCCAGAGTTAAACCCGTGTGTGGATTCAGCAGTCTGCAAACACTTTCTCTGCAGAGTCCCAAAACAGGCGTTTTCAGCCCATTACCGGCATATGGAAGAAACAGCAGTAAGCACAGGGAAATATCTGCTTCTAAATCCAAAACGCAGCTATCTAACAGAACGGTTGTCAATGTGTGCACTCAACTTCCAGAGTTAAACCCGTGTGTGGATTCAGCAGTCTGCAAACACTTTCTCTGCAGAGTCCCAAAACAGGCGTTTTCAGCCCATTACCGGCATATGGAAGAAACAGCAGTAAGCACAGGGAAATATCTGCTTCTAAATCCAAAACGCAGCTATCTAACAGAACGGTTGTCAATGTGTGCACTCAACTTCCAGAGTTAAACCCGTGTGTGGATTCAGCAGTCTGCAAACACTTTCTCTGCAGAGTCCCAAAACAGGCGTTTTCAGCCCATTACCGGCATATGGAAGAAACAGCAGTAAGCACAGGGAAATATCTGCTTCTAAATCCAAAACGCAGCTATCTAACAGAACGGTTGTCAATGTGTGCACTCAACTTCCAGAGTTAAACCCGTGTGTGGATTCAGCAGTCTGCAAACACTTTCTCTGCAAAGTCCCAAAACAGGCGTTTTCAGCCCATTACCGGCATATGGAAGAAACAGCAGTAAGCACAGGGAAATATCTGCTTCTAAATCCAAAACGCAGCTATCTAACAGAACGGTTGTCAATGTGTGCACTCAACTTCCAGAGTTAAACCCGTGTGTGGATTCAGCAGTCTGCAAACACTTTCTCTGCAGAGTCCCAAAACAGGCGTTTTCAGCCCATTACCGGCATATGGAAGAAACAGCAGTAAGCACAGGGAAATATCTGCTTCTAAATCCAAAACGCAGCTATCTAACAGAACGGTTGTCAATGTGTGCACTCAACTTCCAGAGTTAAACCCGTGTGTGGATTCAGCAGTCTGCAAACACTGTCTCTGCAGAGTCCCAAAACAGGCGTTTTCAGCCCATTACCGGCATATGGAAGAAACAGCAGTAAGCACAGGGAAATATCTGCTTCTAAATCCAAAACGCAGCTATCTAACAGAACGGTTGTCAATGTGTGCACTCAACTTCCAGAGTTAAACCCGTGTGTGGATTCAGCAGTCTGCAAACACTTTCTCTGCAGAGTCCCAAAACAGGCGTTTTCAGCCCATTACCGGCATATGGAAGAAACAGCAGTAAGCACAGGGAAATATCTGCTTCTAAATCCAAAACGCAGCTATCTAACAGAACGGTTGTCAATGTGTGCACTCAACTTCCAGAGTTAAACCCGTGTGTGGATTCAGCAGTCTGCAAACACTTTCTCTGCAGAGTCCCAAAACAGGCGTTTTCAGCCCATTACCGGCATATGGAAGAAACAGCAGTAAGCACAGGGAAATATCTGCTTCTAAACCCAAAACGCAGCTATCTAACAGAACGGTTGTCAATGTGTGCACTCAACTTCCAGAGTTAAACCCGTGTGTGGATTCAGCAGTCTGCAAACACTTTCTCTGCAGAGTCCCCAAACAGGCGTTTTCAGCCCATTACCGGCATATGGAAGAAACAGCAGTAAGCACAGGGAAATATCTGCTTCTAAATCCAAAACGCAGCTATCTAACAGAACGGTTGTCAATGTGTGCACTCAACTTCCAGAGTTAAACCCGTGGGTGGATTCAGCAGTCTGCAAACACTTTCTCTGCAGAGTCCCAAAACAGGCGTTTTCAGCCCATTACCGGCATATGGAAGAACCAGCAGTAAGCACAGGGAAATATCTGCTTCTAAATCCAAAACGCAGCTATCTAACAGAACGGTTGTCAATGTGTGCACTCAACTTCCAGAGTTAAACCCGTGGGTGGATTCAGCAGTCTGCACACACTTTCTCTGCAGAGTCCAAAACAGGCGTTTTCAGCCCATTACCGGCATATGGAAGAAACAGCAGTAAGCACAGGGAAATATCTGCTTCTAAATCCAAAACGCAGCTATCTAACAGAACGGTTGTCAATGTGTGCACTCAACTTCCAGAGTTAAACCCGTGTGTGGATTCAGCAGTCTGCAAACACTTTCTCTGCAGAGTCCCAAAACAGGCGTTTTCAGCCCATTACCGGCATATGGAAGAAACAGCAGTAAGCACAGGGAAATATCTGCTTCTAAATCCAAAACGCAGCTATCTAACAGAACGGTTGTCAATGTGTGCACTCAACTTCCAGAGTTAAACCCGTGGGTGGATTCAGCAGTCTGCACACACTTTCTCTGCAGAGTCCCAAAACAGGCGTTTTCAGCCCATTACCGGCATATGGAAGAAACAGCAGTAAGCACAGGGAAATATCTGCTTCTAAATCCAAAACGCAGCTATCTAACAGAACGGTTGTCAATGTGTGCACTCAACTTCCAGAGTTAAACCCGTGTGTGGATTCAGCAGTCTGCAAACACTTTCTCTGCAGAGTCCCAAAACAGGCGTTTTCAGCCCATTACCGGCATATGGAAGAAACAGCAGTAAGCACAGGGAAATATCTGCTTCTAAAACCAAAACGCAGCTATCTAACAGAACGGTTGTCAATGTGTGCACTCAACTTCCAGAGATAAACCCGTGGGTGGATTCAGCAGTCTGCACACACTTTCTCTGCAGAGTCCCAAAACAGGCGTTTTCAGCCCATTACCGGCATATGGAAGAAACAGCAGTAAGCACAGGGAAATATCTGCTTCTAAATCCAAAACGCAGCTATCTAACAGAACGGTTGTCAATGTGTGCACTCAACTTCCAGAGTTAAACCCGTGTGTGGATTCAGCAGTCTGCAAACACTTTCTCTGCAGAGTCCCAAAACAGGCGTTTTCAGCCCATTACCGGCATATGGAAGAAACAGCAGTAAGCACAGGGAAATATCTGCTTCTAAATCCAAAACGCAGCTATCTAACAGAACGGTTGTCAATGTGTGCACTCAACTTCCAGAGTTAAACCCGTGTGTGGATTCAGCAGTCTGCAAACACTTTCTCTGCAGAGTCCCAAAACAGGCGTTTTCAGCCCATTACCGGCATATGGAAGAAACAGCAGTAAGCACAGGGAAATATCTGCTTCTAAATCCAAAACGCAGCTATCTAACAGAACGGTTGTCAATGTGTGCACTCAACTTCCAGAGTTAAACCCGTGTGTGGATTCAGCAGTCTGCAAACACTTTCTCTGCAGAGTCCCAAAACAGGCGTTTTCAGCCCATTACCGGCATATGGAAGAAACAGCAGTAAGCACAGGGAAATATCTGCTTCTAAATCCAAAACGCAGCTATCTAACAGAACGGTTGTCAATGTGTGCACTCAACTTCCAGAGTTAAACCCGTGTGTGGATTCAGCAGTCTGCAAACACTTTCTCTGCAGAGTCCCAAAACAGGCGTTTTCAGCCCATTACCGGCATATGGAAGAAACAGCAGTAAGCACAGGGAAATATCTGCTTCTAAATCCAAAACGCAGCTATCTAACAGAACGGTTGTCAATGTGTGCACTCAACTTCCAGAGTTAAACCCGTGTGTGGATTCAGCAGTCTGCAAACACTTTCTCTGCAGAGTCCCAAAACAGGCGTTTTCAGCCCATTACCGGCATATGGAAGAAACAGCAGTAAGCACAGGGAAATATCTGCTTCTAAATCCAAAACGCAGCTATCTAACAGAACGGTTGTCAATGTGTGCACTCAACTTCCAGAGTTAAACCCGTGGGTGGATTCAGCAGTCTGCAAACACATTCTCTGCAGAGTCCCAAAACAGGCGTTTTCAGCCCATTACCGGCATATGGAAGAAACAGCAGTAAGCACAGGGAAATATCTGCTTCTAAATCCAAAACGCAGCTATCTAACAGAGCGGTTGTCAATGTGTGCACTCAACTTCCAGAGTTAAACCCGTGTGTGGATTCAGCAGTCTGCAAACACTTTCTCTGCAGAGTCCCAAAACAGGCGTTTTCAGCCCATTACCGGCATATGGAAGAAACAGCAGTAAGCACAGGGAAATATCTGCTTCTAAATCCAAAACGCAGCTATCTAACAGAACGGTTGTCAATGTGTGCACTCAACTTCCAGAGTTAAACCCGTGTGTGGATTCAGCAGTCTTCAAACACTTTCTCTGCAGAGTCCCAAAACAGGCGTTTTCAGCCCATTACCGGCATATGGAAGAAACAGCAGTAAGCACAGGGAAATATCTGCTTCTAAATCCAAAACGCAGCTATCTAACAGAACGGTTGTCAATGTGCGCACTCAACTTCCAGAGTTAAACCCGTGTGTGGATTCAGCAGTCTGCAAACACTTTCTCTGCAGAGTCCCAAAACAGGCGTTTTCAGCCCATTACCGGCATATGGAAGAAACAGCAGTAAGCACAGGGAAATATCTGCTTCTAAATCCAAAACCCAGCTATCTAACAGAGCGGTTGTCAATGTGTGCACTCAACTTCCAGAGTTAAACCCGTGTGTGGATTCAGCAGTCTGCAAACACTTTCTCTGCAGAGTCCCAAAACAGGCGTTTTCAGCCCATTACCGGCATATGGAAGAAACAGCAGTAAGCACAGGGAAATATCTGCTTCTAAATCCAAAACGCAGCTATCTAACAGAACGGTTGTCAATGTGTGCACTCAACTTCCAGAGTTAAACCCGTGTGTGGATTCAGCAGTCTGCAAACACTTTCTCTGCAGAGTCCCAAAACAGGCGTTTTCAGCCCATTACCGGCATATGGAAGAAACAGCAGTAAGCACAGGGAAATATCTGCTTCTAAATCCAAAACGCAGCTATCTAACAGAACGGTTGTCAATGTGTGCACTCAACTTCCAGAGTTAAACCCGTGTGTGGATTCAGCAGTCTGCAAACACTTTCTCTGCAGAGTCCCATAACAGGCGTTTTCAGCCCATTACCGGCATATGGAAGAAACAGCAGTAAGCACAGGGAAATATCTGCTTCTAAATCCAAAACGCAGCTATCTAACAGAACGGTTGTCAATGTGTGCACTCAACTTCCAGAGTTAAACCCGTGTGTGGATTCAGCAGTCTGCAAACACTTTCTCTGCAGAGTCCCAAAACAGGCGTTTTCAGCCCATTACCGGCATATGGAAGAAACAGCAGTAAGCACAGGGAAATATCTGCTTCTAAATCCAAAACGCAGCTATCTAACAGAACGGTTGTCAATGTGTGCACTCAACTTCCAGAGTTAAACCCGTGTGTGGATTCAGCAGTCTGCAAACACTTTCTCTGCAGAGTCCCAAAACAGGCGTTTTCAGCCCATTACCGGCATATGGAAGAAACAGCAGTAAGCACAGGGAAATATCTGCTTCTAAATCCAAAATGCAGCTATCTAACAGAACGGTTGTCAATGTGTGCACTCAACTTCCAGAGTTAAACCCGTGTGTGGATTCAGCAGTCTGCAAACACTTTCTCTGCTGAGTCACAAAACAGGCGTTTTCAGCCCATTACCGGCATATGGAAGAACCAGCAGTAAGCACAGGGAAATATCTGCTTCTAAATCCAAAACGCAGCTATCTAACAGAACGGTTGTCAATGTGTGCACTCAACTTCCAGAGTTAAAACCGTGTGTGGATTCAGCAGTCTGCAAACACTTTCTCTGCAGAGTCCCAAAACAGGCGTTTTCAGCCCATTACCGGCATATGGAAGAAACAGCAGTAAGCACAGGGAAATATCTGCTTCTAAATCCAAAACGCAGCTATCTAACAGAACGGTTGTCAATGTGTGCACTCAACTTCCAGAGTTAAACCCGTGTGTGGATTCAGCAGTCTGCAAACACTTTCTCTGCAGAGTCCCAAAACAGGCGTTTTCAGCCCATTACCGGCATATGGAAGAAACAGCAGTAAGCACAGGGAAATATCTGCTTCTAAATCCAAAACGCAGCTATCTAACAGAACGGTTGTCAATGTGTGCACTCAACTTCCAGAGTTAAACCCGTGGGTGGATTCAGCAGTCTGCAAACACTTTCTCTGCAGAGTCCCAAAACAGGCGTTTTCAGCCCATTACCGGCATATGGAAGAAACAGCAGTAAGCACAGGGAAATATCTGCTTCTAAATCCAAAACGCAGCTATCTAACAGAACGGTTGTCAATGTGTGCACTCAACTTCCAGAGTTAAACCCGTGTGTGGATTCAGCAGTCTGCAAACACTTTCTCTGCAGAGTCCCAAAACAGGCGTTTTCAGCCCATTACCGGCATATGGAAGAAACAGCAGTAAGCACAGGGAAATATCTGCTTCTAAATCCAAAACGCAGCTATCTAACAGAACGGTTGTCAATGTGTGCACTCAACTTCCAGAGTTAAACCCGTGTGTGGATTCAGCAGTCTGCAAACACTTTCTCTGCAGAGTCCCAAAACAGGCGTTTTCAGCCCATTACCGGCATATGGAAGAAACAGCAGTAAGCACAGGGAAATATCTGCTTCTAAATCCAAAACGCAGCTATCTAACAGAACGGTTGTCAATGTGTGCACTCAACTTCCAGAGTTAAACCCGTGTGTGGATTCAGCAGTCTGCAAACACTTTCTCTGCAGAGTCCCAAAACAGGCGTTTTCAGCCCATTACCGGCATATGGAAGAAACAGCAGTAAGCACAGGGAAATATCTGCTTCTAAATCCAAAACGCAGCTATCTAACAGAACGGTTGTCAATGTGTGCACTCAACTTCCAGAGTTAAACCCGTGTGTGGATTCAGCAGTCTGCAAACACTTTCTGTGCAGAGTCCCAAAACAGGCGTTTTCAGCCCATTACCGGCATATGGAAGAAACAGCAGTAAGCACAGGGAAATATCTGCTTCTAAATCCAAAACGCAGCTATCTAACAGAACGGTTGTCAATGTGTGCACTCAACTTCCAGAGTTAAACCCGTGTGTGGATTCAGCAGTCTGCAAACACTTTCTCTGCAGAGTCCCAAAACAGGCGTTTTCAGCCCATTACCGGCATATGGAAGAAACAGCAGTAAGCACAGGGAAATATCTGCTTCTAAATCCAAAACGCAGCTATCTAACAGAACGGATGTCAATGTGTGCACTCAACTTCCAGAGTTAAACCCGTGTGTGGATTCAGCAGTCTGCAAACACTTTCTCTGCAGAGTCCCAAAACAGGCGTTTTCAGCCCATTACCGGCATATGGAAGAAACAGCAGTAAGCACAGGGAAATATCTGCTTCTAAATCGAAAACGCAGCTATCTAACAGAACGGTTGTCAATGTGTGCACTCAACTTCCAGAGTTAAACCCGTGTGTGGATTCAGCAGTCTGCAAACACTTTCTCTGCAGAGTCCCAAAACAGGCGTTTTCAGCCCATTACCGGCATATGGAAGAAACAGCAGTAAGCACAGGGAAATATCTGCTTCTAAATCCAAAACGCAGCTATCTAACAGAACGGTTGTCAATGTGTGCACTCAACTTCCAGAGTTAAACCCGTGTGTGGATTCAGCAGTCTGCAAACACTTTCTCTGCAGAGTCCCAAAACAGGCGTTTTCAGCCCATTACCGGCATATGGAAGAAACAGCAGTAAGCACAGGGAAATATCTGCTTCTAAATCCAAAACGCAGCTATCTAACAGAACGGTTGTCAATGTGTGCACTCAACTTCCAGAGTTAAACCCGTGTGTGGATTCAGCAGTCTGCAAACACTTTCTCTGCAGAGTCCCAAAACAGGCGTTTTCAGCCCATTACCGGCATATGGAAGAAACAGCAGTAAGCACAGGGAAATATCTGCTTCTAAATCCAAAACGCAGCTATCTAACAGAACGGTTGTCAATGTGTGCACTCAACTTCCAGAGTTAAACCCGTGTGTGGATTCAGCAGTCTGCAAACACTTTCTCTGCAGAGTCCCCAAACAGGCGTTTTCAGCCCATTACCGGCATATGGAAGAAACAGCAGTAAGCACAGGGAAATATCTGCTTCTAAACCCAAAACGCAGCTATCTAACAGAACGGTTGTCAATGTGTGCACTCAACTTCCAGAGTTAAACCCGTGTGTGGATTCAGCAGTCTGCAAACACTTTCTCTGCAGAGTCCCAAAACAGGCGTTTTCAGCCCATTACCGGCATATGGAAGAAACAGCAGTAAGCACAGGGAAATATCTGCTTCTAAACCCAAAACGCAGCTATCTAACAGAACGGTTGTCAATGTGTGCACTCAACTTCCAGAGTTAAACCCGTGTGTGGATTCAGCAGTCTGCAAACACTTTCTCTGCAGAGTCCCAAAACAGGCGTTTTCAGCCCATTACCGGCATATGGAAGAAACAGCAGTAAGCACAGGGAAATATCTGCTTCTAAATCCAAAACGCAGCTATCTAACAGAACGGTTGTCAATGTGTGCACTCAACTTCCAGAGTTAAACCCGTGTGTGGATTCAGCAGTCTGCAAACACTTTCTCTGCAGAGTCCCAAAACAGGCGTTTTCAGCCCATTACCGGCATATGGAAGAAACAGCAGTAAGCACAGGGAAATATCTGCTTCTAAACCCAAAACGCAGCTATCTAACAGAACGGTTGTCAATGTGTGCACTCAACTTCCAGAGTTAAACCCGTGTGTGGATTCAGCAGTCTGCAAACACTTTCTCTGCAGAGTCCCAAAACAGGCGTTTTCAGCCCATTACCGGCATATGGAAGAAACAGCAGTAAGCACAGGGAAATATCTGCTTCTAAATCCAAAACGCAGCTATCTAACAGAACGGTTGTCAATGTGTGCACTCAACTTCCAGAGTTAAACCCGTGTGTGGATTCAGCAGTCTGCAAACACTTTCTCTGCAGAGTCCCCAAACAGGCGTTTTCAGCCCATTACCGGCATATGGAAGAAACAGCAGTAAGCACAGGGAAATATCTGCTTATAAACCCAAAACGCAGCTATCTAACAGAACGGTTGTCAATGTGTGCACTCAATTTCCAGAGTTAAACCCGTGTGTGGATTCAGCAGTCTGCAAACACTTTCTCTGCAGAGTCCCAAAACAGGCGTTTTCAGCCCATTACCGGCATATGGAAGAAACAGCAGTAAGCACAGGGAAATATCTGCTTCTAAACCCAAAACGCAGCTATCTAACAGAACGGTTGTCAATGTGTGCACTCAATTTCCAGAGTTAAACCCGTGTGTGGATTCAGGAGTCTGCAAACACTTTCTCTGCAGAGTCCCCAAACAGGCGTTTTCAGCCCATTACCGGCATATGGAAGAAACAGCAGTAAGCACAGGGAAATATCTGCTTCTAAATCCAAAACGCAGCTATCTAACAGAACGGTTGTCAATGTGTGCACTCAAATTCCAGAGTTAAACCCGTGTGTGGATTCAGCAGTCTGCAAACACTTTCTCTGCAGAGTCCCAAAACAGGCGTTTTCAGCCCATTACCGGCATATGGAAGAAACAGCAGTGAGCACAGGGAAATATCTGCTTCTAAATCCAAAACGCAGCTATCTAACAGAACGGTTGTCAATGTGTGCACTCAACTTCCAGAGTTAAACCCGTGTGTGGATTCAGCAGTCTGCAAACACTTTCTCTGCAGAGTCCCAAAACAGGCGTTTTCAGCCCATTACCGGCATATGGAAGAAACAGCAGTAAGCACAGGGAAATATCTGCTTCTAAATCCAAAACGCAGCTATCTAACAGAACGGTTGTCAATGTGTGCACTCAACTTCCAGAGTTAAACCCGTGTGTGGATTCAGCAGTCTGCAAACACTTTCTCTGCAGAGTCCCAAAACAGGCGTTTTCAGCCCATTACCGGCATATGGAAGAAACAGCAGTAAGCACAGGGAAATATCTGCTTCTAAATCCAAAACGCAGCTATCTAACAGAACGGTTGTCAATGTGTGCACTCAACTTCCAGAGTTAAACCCGTGTGTGGATTCAGCAGTCTGCAAACACTTTCTCTGCAGAGTCCCAAAACAGGCGTTTTCAGCCCATTACCGGCATATGGAAGAAACAGCAGTAAGCACAGGGAAATATCTGCTTCTCAATCCAAAACGCAGCTATCTAACAGAACGGTTGTCAATGTGTGCACTCAACTTCCAGAGTTAAACCCGTGTGTGGATTCAGCAGTCTGCAAACACTTTCTCTGCAGAGTCCCAAAACAGGCGTTTTCAGCCCATTACCGGCATATGGAAGAAACAGCAGTAAGCACAGGGAAATATCTGCTTCTAAACCCAAAACGCAGCTATCTAACAGAACGGTTGTCAATGTGTGCACTCAACTTCCAGAGTTAAACCCGTGTGTGGATTCAGCAGTCTGCAAACACTTTCTCTGCAGAGTCCCAAAACAGGCGTTTTCAGCCCATTACCGGCATAAGGAAGAAACAGCAGTAAGCACAGGGAAATATCTGCTTCTAAATCCAAAACGCAGCTATCTAACAGAACGGTTGTCAATGTGTGCACTCAACTTCCAGAGTTAAACCCGTGTGTAGATTCAGCAGTCTGCAAACACTTTCTCTGCAGAGTCCCAAAACAGGCGTTTTCAGCCCATTACCGGCATATGGAAGAAACAGCAGTAAGCACAGGGAAATATCTGCTTCTAAACCCAAAACGCAGCTATCTAACAGAACGGTTGTCAATGTGTGCACTCAATTTCCAGAGTTAAACCCGTGTGTGGATTCAGCAGTCTGCAAACACTTTCTCTGCAGAGTCCCAAAACAGGCGTTTTCAGCCCATTACCGGCATATGGAAGAAACAGCAGTAAGCACAGGGAAATATCTGCTTCTAAACCCAAAACGCAGCTATCTAACAGAACGGTTGTCAATGTGTGCACTCAATTTCCAGAGTTAAACCCGTGTGTGGATTCAGCAGTCTGCAAACACTTTCTCTGCAGAGTCCCCAAACAGGCGTTTTCAGCCCATTACCGGCATATGGAAGAAACAGCAGTAAGCACAGGGAAATATCTGCTTCTAAATCCAAAACGCAGCTATCTAACAGAACGGTTGTCAATGTGTGCACTCAAATTCCAGAGTTAAATCCGTGTGTGGATTCAGCAGTCTGCAAACACTTTCTGTGCAGAGTCCCAAACAGGCGTTTTCAGCCCATTACCGGCATATGGAAGAAACAGCAGTAAGCACAGGGAAATATCTGCTTCTAAATCCAAAACGCAGCTATCTAACAGAACGGTTGTCAATGTGTGCACTCAACTTCCAGAGTTAAACCCGTGTGTGGATTCAGCAGTCTGCAAACACTTTCTCTGCAGAGTCCCAAAACAGGCGTTTTCAGCCCATTACCGGCATATGGAAGAAACAGCAGTAAGCACAGGGAAATATCTGCTTCTAAATCCAAAACGCAGCTATCTAACAGAACGGTTGTCAATGTGTGCACTCAACTTCCAGAGTTAAACCCGTGTGTGGATTCAGCAGTCTGCAAACACTTTCTCTGCAGAGTCCCAAAACAGGCGTTTTCAGCCCATTACCGGCATATGGAAGAAACAGCAGTAAGCACAGGGAAATATCTGCTTCTAAATCCAAAACGCAGCTATCTAACAGAACGGTTGTCAATGTGTGCACTCAACTTCCAGAGTTAAACCCGTGTGTGGATTCAGCAGTCTGCAAACACTTTCTCTGCAGAGTCCCAAAACAGGCGTTTTCAGCCCATTACCGGCATATGGAAGAAACAGCAGTAAGCACAGGGAAATATCTGCTTCTAAATCCAAAACGCAGCTATCTAACAGAACGGTTGTCAATGTGTGCACTCAACTTCCAGAGTTAAACCCGTGTGTGGATTCAGCAGTCTGCAAACACTTTCTCTGCAGAGTCCCAAAACAGGCGTTTTCAGCCCATTACCGGCATAAGGAAGAAACAGCAGTAAGCACAGGGAAATATCTGCTTCTAAATCCAAAACGCAGCTATCTAACAGAACGGTTGTCAATGTGTGCACTCAACTTCCAGAGTTAAACCCGTGTGTAGATTCAGCAGTCTGCAAACACTTTCTCTGCAGAGTCCCAAAACAGGCGTTTTCAGCCCATTACCGGCATATGGAAGAAACAGCAGTAAGCACAGGGAAATATCTGCTTCTAAACCCAAAACGCAGCTATCTAACAGAACGGTTGTCAATGTGTGCACTCAACTTCCAGAGTTAAACCCGTTTGTGGATTCAGCAGTCTGCAAACACTTTCTCTGCAGAGTCCCAAAACAGGCGTTTTCAGCCCATTACCGGCATATGGAAGAAACAGCAGTAAGCACAGGGAAATATCTGCTTCTAAATCCAAAATGCAGCTATCTAACAGAACGGTTGTCAATGTGTGCACTCAACTTCCAGAGTTAAACCCGTGTGTGGATTCAGCAGTCTGCAAACACTTTCTCTGCAGAGTCCCAAAACAGGCGTTTTCAGCCCATTACCGGCATATGGAAGAAACAGCAGTAAGCACATGGAAATATCTGCTTATAAACCCAAAACGCAGCTATCTAACAGAACGGTTGTCAATGTGTGCACTCAATTTCCAGAGTTAAACCCGTGTGTGGATTCAGCAGTCTGCAAACACTTTCTCTGCAGAGTCCCAAAACAGGCGTTTTCAGCCCATTACCGGCATATGGAAGAAACAGCAGTAAGCACAGGGAAATATCTGCTTCTAAACCCAAAACGCAGCTATCTAACAGAACGGTTGTCAATGTGTGCACTCAATTTCCAGAGTTAAACCCGTGTGTGGATTCAGCAGTCTGCAAACACTTTCTCTGAAGAGTCCCCAAACAGGCGTTTTCAGCCCATTACCGGCATATGGAAGAAACAGCAGTAAGCACAGGGAAATATCTGCTTCTAAATCCAAAACGCAGCTATCTAACAGAACGGTTGTCAATGTGTGCACTCAAATTCCAGAGTTAAACCCGTGTGTGGATTCAGCAGTCTGCAAACACTTTCTGTGCAGAGTCCCAAACAGGCGTTTTCAGCCCATTACCGGCATATGGAAGAAACAGCAGTAAGCACAGGGAAATATCTGCTTCTAAATCCAAAACACAGCTATCTAACAGAACGGTTGTCAATGTGTGCACTCAACTTCCAGAGTTAAACCCGTGTGTGGATTCAGCAGTCTGCAAACACTTTCTGTGCAGAGTCCCAAAACAGGCGTTTTCAGCCCATTACCGGCATATGGAAGAAACAGCAGTAAGCACAGGGAAATATCTGCTTCTAAATCCAAAACGCAGCTATCTAACAGAACGGTTGTCAATGTGTGCACTCAACTTCCAGAGTTAAACCCGTGTGTGGATTCAGCAGTCTGCAAACACTTTCTCTGCAGAGTCCCAAAACAGGCGTTTTCAGCCCATTACCGGCATATGGAAGAAACAGCAGTAAGCACAGGGAAATATCTGCTTCTAAATCCAAAACGCAGCTATCTAACAGAACGGTTGTCAATGTGTGCACTCAACTTCCAGAGTTAAACCCGTGTGTGGATTCAGCAGTCTGCAAACACTTTCTCTGCAGAGTCCCAAAACAGGCGTTTTCAGCCCATTACCGGCATATGGAAGAAACAGCAGTAAGCACAGGGAAATATCTGCTTCTAAATCCAAAACGCAGCTATCTAACAGAACGGTTGTCAATGTGTGCACTCAACTTCCAGAGTTAAACCCGTGTGTGGATTCAGCAGTCTGCAAACACTTTCTCTGCAGAGTCCCAAAACAGGCGTTTTCAGCCCAATACCGGCATATGGAAGAAACAGCAGTAAGCACAGGGAAATATCTGCTTCTAAATCCAAAACGCAGCTATCTAACAGAACGGTTGTCAATGTGTGCACTCAACTTCCAGAGTTAAACCCGTGTGTGGATTCAGCAGTCTGCAAACACTTTCTCTGCAGAGTCCCAAAACAGGCGTTTTCAGCCCATTACCGGCATATGGAAGAAACAGCAGTAAGCACAGGGAAATATCTGCTTCTAAATCCAAAACGCAGCTATCTAACAGAACGGTTGTCAATGTGTGCACTCAACTTCCAGAGTTAAACCCGTGTGTGGATTCAGCAGTCTGCAAACACTTTCTCTGCAGAGTCCCAAAACAGGCGTTTTCAGCCCATTACCGGCATATGGAAGAAACAGCAGTAAGCACAGGGAAATATCTGCTTCTAAACCCAAAACGCAGCTATCTAACAGAACGGTTGTCAATGTGTGCACTCAACTTCCAGAGTTAAACCCGTGGGTGGATTCAGCAGTCTGCAAACACTTTCTCTGCAGAGTCCCAAAACAGGCGTTTTCAGCCCATTACCGGCATATGGAAGAAACAGCAGTAAGCACAGGGAAATATCTGCTTCTAAATCCAAAACGCAGCTATCTAACAGAACGGTTGTCAATGTGTGCACTCAACTTCCAGAGTTAAACCCGTGTGTGGATTCAGCAGTCTGCAAACACTTTCTCTGCAGAGTCCCAAAACAGGCGTTTTCAGCCCATTACCGGCATATGGAAGAAACAGCAGTAAGCACAGGGAAATATCTGCTTCTAAATCCAAAACGCAGCTATCTAACAGAACGGTTGTCAATGTGTGCACTCAACTTCCAGAGTTAAACCCGTGTGTGGATTCAGCAGTCTGCAAACACTTTCTGTGCAGAGTCCCAAAACAGGCGTTTTCAGCCCATTACCGGCATATGGAAGAAACAGCAGTAAGCACAGGGAAATATCTGCTTCTAAATCCAAAACGCAGCTATCTAACAGAACGGTTGTCAATGTGTGCACTCAACTTCCAGAGTTAAACCCGTGTGTGGATTCAGCAGTCTGCAAACACTTTCTCTGCAGAGTCCCAAAACAGGCGTTTTCAGCCCATTACCGGCATATGGAAGAAACAGCAGTAAGCACAGGGAAATATCTGCTTCTAAATCCAAAACGCAGCTATCTAACAGAACGGTTGTCAATGTGTGCACTCAACTTCCAGAGTTAAACCCGTGTGTGGATTCAGCAGTCTGCAAACACTTTCTCTGCAGAGTCCCAAAACAGGCGTTTTCAGCCCATTACCGGCATATGGAAGAAACAGCAGTAAGCACAGGGAAATATCTGCTTCTAAATCGAAAACGCAGCTATCTAACAGAACGGTTGTCAATGTGTGCACTCAACTTCCAGAGTTAAACCCGTGTGTGGATTCAGCAGTCTGCAAACACTTTCTCTGCAGAGTCCCAAAACAGGCGTTTTCAGCCCATTACCGGCATATGGAAGAAACAGCAGTAAGCACAGGGAAATATCTGCTTCTAAATCCAAAACGCAGCTATCTAACAGAACGGTTGTCAATGTGTGCACTCAACTTCCAGAGTTAAACCCGTGTGTGGATTCAGCAGTCTGCAAACACTTTCTCTGCAGAGTCCCAAAACAGGCGTTTTCAGCCCATTACCGGCATATGGAAGAAACAGCAGTAAGCACAGGGAAATATCTGCTTCTAAATCCAAAACGCAGCTATCTAACAGAACGGTTGTCAATGTGTGCACTCAACTTCCAGAGTTAAACCCGTGTGTGGATTCAGCAGTCTGCAAACACTTTCTCTGCAGAGTCCCAAAACAGGCGTTTTCAGCCCATTACCGGCATATGGAAGAAACAGCAGTAAGCACAGGGAAATATCTGCTTCTAAATCCAAAACGCAGCTATCTAACAGAACGGTTGTCAATGTGTGCACTCAACTTCCAGAGTTAAACCCGTGTGTGGATTCAGCAGTCTGCAAACACTTTCTCTGCAGAGTCCCCAAACAGGCGTTTTCAGCCCATTACCGGCATATGGAAGAAACAGCAGTAAGCACAGGGAAATATCTGCTTCTAAACCCAAAACGCAGCTATCTAACAGAACGGTTGTCAATGTGTGCACTCAACTTCCAGAGTTAAACCCGTGTGTGGATTCAGCAGTCTGCAAACACTTTCTCTGCAGAGTCCCAAAACAGGCGTTTTCAGCCCATTACCGGCATATGGAAGAAACAGCAGTAAGCACAGGGAAATATCTGCTTCTAAACCCAAAACGCAGCTATCTAACAGAACGGTTGTCAATGTGTGCACTCAACTTCCAGAGTTAAACCCGTGTGTGGATTCAGCAGTCTGCAAACACTTTCTCTGCAGAGTCCCAAAACAGGCGTTTTCAGCCCATTACCGGCATATGGAAGAAACAGCAGTAAGCACAGGGAAATATCTGCTTCTAAATCCAAAACGCAGCTATCTAACAGAACGGTTGTCAATGTGTGCACTCAACTTCCAGAGTTAAACCCGTGTGTAGATTCAGCAGTCTGCAAACACTTTCTCTGCAGAGTCCCAAAACAGGCGTTTTCAGCCCATTACCGGCATATGGAAGAAACAGCAGTAAGCACAGGGAAATATCTGCTTCTAAACCCAAAACGCAGCTATCTAACAGAACGGTTGTCAATGTGTGCACTCAACTTCCAGAGTTAAACCCGTGTGTGGATTCAGCAGTCTGCAAACACTTTCTCTGCAGAGTCCCAAAACAGGCGTTTTCAGCCCATTACCGGCATATGGAAGAAACAGCAGTAAGCACAGGGAAATATCTGCTTCTAAATCCAAAACGCAGCTATCTAACAGAACGGTTGTCAATGTGTGCACTCAACTTCCAGAGTTAAACCCGTGTGTGGATTCAGCAGTCTGCAAACACTTTCTGTACAGAGTCCCAAAACAGGCGTTTTCAGCCCATTACCGGCATATGGAAGAAACAGCAGTAAGCACAGGGAAATATCTGCTTCTAAATCCAAAACGCAGCTATCTAACAGAACGGTTGTCAATGTGTGCACTCAACTTCCAGAGTTAAACCCGTGTGTGGATTCAGCAGTCTGCAAACACTTTCTGTGCAGAGTCCCAAAACAGGCGTTTTCAGCCCATTACCGGCATATGGAAGAAACAGCAGTAAGCACAGGGAAATATCTGCTTCTAAATCCAAAACGCAGCTATCTAACAGAACGGTTGTCAATGTGTGCACTCAACTTCCAGAGTTAAACCCGTGTGTGGATTCAGCAGTCTGCAAACACTTTCTCTGCAGAGTCCCAAAACAGGCGTTTTCAGCCCATTACCGGCATATGGAAGAAACAGCAGTAAGCACAGGGAAATATCTGCTTCTAAATCCAAAACGCAGCTATCTAACAGAACGGTTGTCAATGTGTGCACTCAACTTCCAGAGTTAAACCCGTGTGTGGATTCAGCAGTCTGCAAACACTTTCTCTGCAGAGTCCCAAAACAGGCGTTTTCAGCCCAATACCGGCATATGGAAGAAACAGCAGTAAGCACAGGGAAATATCTGCTTCTAAATCCAAAACGCAGCTATCTAACAGAACGGTTGTCAATGTGTGCACTCAACTTCCAGAGTTAAACCCGTGGGTGGATTCAGCAGTCTGCAAACACTTTCTCTGCAGAGTCCCAAAACAGGCGTTTTCAGCCCATTACCGGCATATGGAAGAAACAGCAGTAAGCACAGGGAAATATCTGCTTCTAAATCCAAAACGCAGCTATCTAACAGAACGGTTGTCAATGTGTGCACTCAACTTCCAGAGTTAAACCCGTGTGTGGATTCAGCAGTCTGCAAACACTTTCTCTGCAGAGTCCCAAAACAGGCGTTTTCAGCCCATTACCGGCATATGGAAGAAACAGCAGTAAGCACAGGGAAATATCTGCTTCTAAACCCAAAACGCAGCTATCTAACAGAACGGTTGTCAATTTGTGCACTCAACTTCCAGAGTTAAACCCGTGTGTGGATTCAGCAGTCTGCAAACACTTTCTCTGCAGAGTCCCAAAACAGGCGTTTTCAGCCCATTACCGGCATATGGAAGAAACAGCAGTAAGCACAGGGAAATATCTGCTTCTAAATCCAAAACGCAGCTATCTAACAGAACGGTTGTCAATGTGTGCACTCAACTTCCAGAGTTAAACCCGTGTGTGGATTCAGCAGTCTGCAAACACTTTCTCTGCAGAGTCCCCAAACAGGCGTTTTCAGCCCATTACCGGCATATGGAAGAAACAGCAGTAAGCACAGGGAAATATCTGCTTCTAAACCCAAAACGCAGCTATCTAACAGAACGGTTGTCAATGTGTGCACTCAACTTCCAGAGTTAAACCCGTGTGTGGATTCAGCAGTCTGCAAACACTTTCTCTGCAGAGTCCCAAAACAGGCGTTTTCAGCCCATTACCGGCATATGGAAGAAACAGCAGTAAGCACAGGGAAATATCTGCTTCTAAACCCAAAACACAGCTATCTAACAGAACGGTTGTCAATGTGTGCACTCAACTTCCAGAGTTAAACCCGTGTGTGGATTCAGCAGTCTGCAAACACTTTCTCTGCAGAGTCCCAAAACAGGCGTTTTCAGCCCATTACCGGCATATGGAAGAAACAGCAGTAAGCACAGGGAAATATCTGCTTCTAAATCCAAAACGCAGCTATCTAACAGAACGGTTGTCAATGTGTGCACTCAATTTCCAGAGTTAAACCCGTGTGTGGATTCAGCAGTCTGCAAACACTTTCTCTGCAGAGTCCCAAAACAGGCGTTTTCAGCCCATTACCGGCATATGGAAGAAACAGCAGTAAGCACAGGGAAATATCTGCTTCTAAACCCAAAACGCAGCTATCTAACAGAACGGTTGTCAATGTGTGCACTCAACTTCCAGAGTTAAACCCGTGTGTGGATTCAGCAGTCTGCAAACACTTTCTCTGCAGAGTCCCAAAACAGGCGTTTTCAGCCCATTACCGGCATATGGAAGAAACAGAAGTAAGCACAGGGAAATATCTGCTTCTAAATCCAAAATGCAGCTATCTAACAGAACGGTTGTCAATGTGTGCACTCAACTTCCAGAGTTAAACCCGTGTGTGGATTCAGCAGTCTGCAAACACTTTCTCTGCAGAGTCCCCAAACAGGCGTTTTCAGCCCATTACCGGCATATGGAAGAAACAGCAGTAAGCACAGGGAAATATCTGCTTATAAACCCAAAACGCAGCTATCTAACAGAACGGTTGTCAATGTGTGCACTCAATTTCCAGAGTTAAACCCGTGTGTGGATTCAGCAGTCTGCAAACACTTTCTCTGCAGAGTCCCAAAACAGGCGTTTTCAGCCCATTACCGGCATATGGAAGAAACAGCAGTAAGCACAGGGAAATATCTGCTTCTAAACCCAAAACGCAGCTATCTAACAGAACGGTTGTCAATGTGTGCACTCAACTTCCAGAGTTAAACCCGTGTGTGGATTCAGCAGTCTGCAAACACTTTCTCTGCAGAGTCCCCAAACAGGCGTTTTCAGCCCATTACCGGCATATGGAAGAAACAGCAGTAAGCACAGGGAAATATCTGCTTCTAAATCCAAAACGCAGCTATCTAACAGAACGGTTGTCAATGTGTGCACTCAACTTCCAGAGTTAAACCCGTGTGTGGATTCAGCAGTCTGCAAACACTTTCTCTGCAGAGTCCCAAAACAGGCGTTTTCAGCCCATTACCGGCATATGGAAGAAACAGCAGTAAGCACAGGGAAATATCTGCTTCTAAATCCAAAATGCAGCTATCTAACAGAACGGTTGTCAATGTGTGCACTCAACTTCCAGAGTTAAACCCGTGTGTGGATTCAGCAGTCTGCAAACACTTTCTCTGCAGAGTCCCAAAACAGGCGTTTTCAGCCCATTACCGGCATATGGAAGAAACAGCAGTAAGCACATGGAAATATCTGCTTATAAACCCAAAACGCAGCTATCTAACAGAACGGTTGTCAATGTGTGCACTCAATTTCCAGAGTTAAACCCGTGTGTGGATTCAGCAGTCTGCAAACACTTTCTCTGCAGAGTCCCAAAACAGGCGTTTTCAGCCCATTACCGGCATATGGAAGAAACAGCAGTAAGCACAGGGAAATATCTGCTTCTAAACCCAAAACGCAGCTATCTAACAGAACGGTTGTCAATGTGTGCACTCAATTTCCAGAGTTAAACCCGTGTGTGGATTCAGCAGTCTGCAAACACTTTCTCTGCAGAGTCCCCAAACAGGCGTTTTCAGCCCATTACCGGCATATGGAAGAAACAGCAGTAAGCACAGGGAAATATCTGCTTCTAAATCCAAAACGCAGCTATCTAACAGAACGGTTGTCAATGTGTGCACTCAAATTCCAGAGTTAAATCCGTGTGTGGATTCAGCAGTCTGCAAACACTTTCTGTGCAGAGTCCCAAAACAGGCGTTTTCAGCCCATTACCGGCATATGGAAGAAACAGCAGTAAGCACAGGGAAATATCTGCTTCTAAATCCAAAACGCAGCTATCTAACAGAACGGTTGTCAATGTGTGCACTCAACTTCCAGAGTTAAACCCGTGTGTGGATTCAGCAGTCTGCAAACACTTTCTGTGCAGAGTCCCAAAACAGGCGTTTTCAGCCCATTACCGGCATATGGAAGAAACAGCAGTAAGCACAGGGAAATATCTGCTTCTAAATCCAAAACGCAGCTATCTAACAGAACGGTTGTCAATGTGTGCACTCAACTTCCAGAGTTAAACCCGTGTGTGGATTCAGCAGTCTGCAAACACTTTCTCTGCAGAGTCCCAAAACAGGCGTTTTCAGCCCATTACCGGCATATGGAAGAAACAGCAGTAAGCACAGGGAAATATCTGCTTCTAAATCCAAAACGCAGCTATCTAACAGAACGGTTGTCAATGTGTGCACTCAACTTCCAGAGTTAAACCCGTGTGTGGATTCAGCAGTCTGCAAACACTTTCTCTGCAGAGTCCCAAAACAGGCGTTTTCAGCCCATTACCGGCATATGGAAGAAACAGCAGTAAGCACAGGGAAATATCTGCTTCTAAATCCAAACCGCAGCTATCTAACAGAACGGTTGTCAATGTGTGCACTCAACTTCCAGAGTTAAACCCGTGTGTGGATTCAGCAGTCTGCAAACACTTTCTCTGCAGAGTCCCAAAACAGGCGTTTTCAGCCCAATACCGGCATATGGAAGAAACAGCAGTAAGCACAGGGAAATATCTGCTTCTAAATCCAAAACGCAGCTATCTAACAGAACGGTTGTCAATGTGTGCACTCAACTTCCAGAGTTAAACCCGTGGGTGGATTCAGCAGTCTGCAAACACTTTCTCTGCAGAGTCCCAAAACAGGCGTTTTCAGCCCATTACCGGCATATGGAAGAAACAGCAGTAAGCACAGGGAAATATCTGCTTCTAAATCCAAAACGCAGCTATCTAACAGAACGGTTGTCAATGTGTGCACTCAACTTCCAGAGTTAAACCCGTGTGTGGATTCAGCAGTCTGCAAACACTTTCTCTGCAGAGTCCCAAAACAGGCGTTTTCAGCCCATTACCGGCATATGGAAGAAACAGCAGTAAGCACAGGGAAATATCTGCTTCTAAACCCAAAACGCAGCTATCTAACAGAACGGTTGTCAATGTGTGCACTCAACTTCCAGAGTTAAACCCGTGGGTGGATTCAGCAGTCTGCAAACACTTTCTCTGCAGAGTCCCAAAACAGGCGTTTTCAGCCCATTACCGGCATATGGAAGAAACAGCAGTAAGCACAGGGAAATATCTGCTTCTAAATCCAAAACGCAGCTATCTAACAGAACGGTTGTCAATGTGTGCACTCAACTTCCAGAGTTAAACCCGTGTGTGGATTCAGCAGTCTGCAAACACTTTCTCTGCAGAGTCCGAAAACAGGCGTTTTCAGCCCATTACCGGCATATGGAAGAAACAGCAGTAAGCACAGGGAAATATCTGCTTCTAAATCCAAAACGCAGCTATCTAACAGAACGGTTGTCAATGTGTGCACTCAACTTCCAGAGTTAAACCCGTGTGTGGATTCAGCAGTCTGCAAACACTTTCTGTGCAGAGTCCCAAAACAGGCGTTTTCAGCCCATTACCGGCATATGGAAGAAACAGCAGTAAGCACAGGGAAATATCTGCTTCTAAATCCAAAACGCAGCTATCTAACAGAACGGTTGTCAATGTGTGCACTCAACTTCCAGAGTTAAACCCGTGTGTGGATTCAGCAGTCTGCAAACACTTTCTCTGCAGAGTCCCAAAACAGGCGTTTTCAGCCCATTACCGGCATATGGAAGAAACAGCAGTAAGCACAGGGAAATATCTGCTTCTAAATCCAAAACGCAGCTATCTAACAGAACGGTTGTCAATGTGTGCACTCAACTTCCAGAGTTAAACCCGTGTGTGGATTCAGCAGTCTGCAAACACTTTCTCTGCAGAGTCCCAAAACAGGCGTTTTCAGCCCATTACCGGCATATGGAAGAAACAGCAGTAAGCACAGGGAAATATCTGCTTCTAAATCGAAAACGCAGCTATCTAACAGAACGGTTGTCAATGTGTGCACTCAACTTCCAGAGTTAAACCCGTGTGTGGATTCAGCAGTCTGCAAACACTTTCTCTGCAGAGTCCCAAAACAGGCGTTTTCAGCCCATTACCGGCATATGGAAGAAACAGCAGTAAGCACAGGGAAATATCTGCTTCTAAATCCAAAACGCAGCTATCTAACAGAACGGTTGTCAATGTGTGCACTCAACTTCCAGAGTTAAACCCGTGTGTGGATTCAGCAGTCTGCAAACACTTTCTCTGCAGAGTCCCAAAACAGGCGTTTTCAGCCCATTACCGGCATATGGAAGAAACAGCAGTAAGCACAGGGAAATATCTGCTTCTAAATCCAAAACGCAGCTATCTAACAGAACGGTTGTCAATGTGTGCACTCAACTTCCAGAGTTAAACCCGTGTGTGGATTCAGCAGTCTGCAAACACTTTCTCTGCAGAGTCCCAAAACAGGCGTTTTCAGCCCATTACCGGCATATGGAAGAAACAGCAGTAAGCACAGGGAAATATCTGCTTCTAAATCCAAAACGCAGCTATCTAACAGAACGGTTGTCAATGTGTGCACTCAAATTCCAGAGTTAAACCCGTGTGTGGATTCAGCAGTCTGCAAACACTTTCTCTGCAGAGTCCCAAAACAGGCGTTTTCAGCCCATTACCGGCATATGGAAGAAACAGCAGTAAGCACAGGGAAATATCTGCTTCTAAATCCAAAACGCAGCTATCTAACAGAACGGTTGTCAATGTGTGCACTCAACTTCCAGAGTTAAACCCGTGTGTGGATTCAGCAGTCTGCAAACACTTTCTCTGCAGAGTCCCAAAACAGGCGTTTTCAGCCCATTACCGGCATATGGAAGAAACAGCAGTAAGCACAGGGAAATATCTGCTTCTAAATCCAAAACGCAGCTATCTAACAGAACGGTTGTCAATGTGTGCACTCAACTTCCAGAGTTAAACCCGTGTGTGGATTCAGCAGTCTGCAAACACTTTCTCTGCAGAGTCCCAAAACAGGCGTTTTCAGCCCATTACCGGCATATGGAAGAAACAGCAGTAAGCACAGGGAAATATCTGCTTCTAAATCCAAAACGCAGCTATCTAACAGAACGGTTGTCAATGTGTGCACTCAACTTCCAGAGTTAAACCCGTGTGTGGATTCAGCAGTCTGCAAACACTTTCTCTGCAGAGTCCCAAAACAGGCGTTTTCAGCCCATTACCGGCATATGGAAGAAACAGCAGTAAGCACAGGGAAATATCTGCTTCTAAATCCAAAACGCAGCTATCTAACAGAACGGTTGTCAATGTGTGCACTCAACTTCCAGAGTTAAACCCGTGTGTGGATTCAGCAGTCTGCAAACACTTTCTCTGCAGAGTCCCAAAACAGGCGTTTTCAGCCCATTACCGGCATATGGAAGAAACAGCAGTAAGCACAGGGAAATATCTGCTTCTAAACCCAAAACGCAGCTATCTAACAGAACGGTTGTCAATGTGTGCACTCAACTTCCAGAGTTAAACCCGTGTGTGGATTCAGCAGTCTGCAAACACTTTCTCTGCAGAGTCCCAAAACAGGCGTTTTCAGCCCATTACCGGCATAAGGAAGAAACAGCAGTAAGCACAGGGAAATATCTGCTTCTAAATCCAAAACGCAGCTATCTAACAGAACGGTTGTCAATGTGTGCACTCAACTTCCAGAGTTAAACCCGTGTGTAGATTCAGCAGTCTGCAAACACTTTCTCTGCAGAGTCCCAAAACAGGCGTTTTCAGCCCATTACCGGCATATGGAAGAAACAGCAGTAAGCACAGGGAAATATCTGCTTCTAAACCCAAAACGCAGCTATCTAACAGAACGGTTGTCAATGTGTGCACTCAACTTCCAGAGTTAAACCCGTGTGTGGATTCAGCAGTCTGCAAACACTTTCTCTGCAGAGTCCCAAAACAGGCGTTTTCAGCCCATTACCGGCATATGGAAGAAACAGCAGTAAGCACAGGGAAATATCTGCTTCTAAATCCAAAACGCAGCTATCTAACAGAACGGTTGTCAATGTGTGCACTCAACTTCCAGAGTTAAACCCGTGTGTGGATTCAGCAGTCTGCAAACACTTTCTCTGCAGAGTCCCAAAACAGGCGTTTTCAGCCCATTACCGGCATATGGAAGAAACAGCAGTAAGCACATGGAAATATCTGCTTATAAACCCAAAACGCAGCTATCTAACAGAACGGTTGTCAATGTGTGCACTCAATTTCCAGAGTTAAACCCGTGTGTGGATTCAGCAGTCTGCAAACACTTTCTCTGCAGAGTCCCAAAACAGGCGTTTTCAGCCCATTACCGGCATATGGAAGAAACAGCAGTAAGCACAGGGAAATATCTGCTTCTAAACCCAAAACGCAGCTATCTAACAGAACGGTTGTCAATGTGTGCACTCAACTTCCAGAGTTAAACCCGTGTGTGGATTCAGCAGTCTGCAAACACTTTCTCTGCAGAGTCCCCAAACAGGCGTTTTCAGCCCATTACCGGCATATGGAAGAAACAGCAGTAAGCACAGGGAAATATCTGCTTCTAAATCCAAAACGCAGCTATCTAACAGAACGGTTGTCAATGTGTGCACTCAAATTCC
Organism: Aotus nancymaae; assembly: GCF_030222135.1. Taxonomy (NCBI): domain Eukaryota; kingdom Metazoa; phylum Chordata; class Mammalia; order Primates; family Aotidae; genus Aotus; species Aotus nancymaae. Next base: position 20,052 of record NW_026988564.1, on the reverse strand, counting down.
AGAGTTAAATCCGTGTGTGGATTCAGCAGTCTGCAAACACTTTCTGTGCAGAGTCCCAAAACAGGCGTTTTCAGCCCATTACCGGCATATGGAAGAAACAGCAGTAAGCACAGGGAAATATCTGCTTCTAAATCCAAAACGCAGCTATCTAACAGAACGGTTGTCAATGTGTGCACTCAACTTCCAGAGTTAAACCCGTGTGTGGATTCAGCAGTCTGCAAACACTTTCTGTGCAGAGTCCCAAAACAGGCGTTTTCAGCCCATTACCGGCATATGGAAGAAACAGCAGTAAGCACAGGGAAATATCTGCTTCTAAATCCAAAACGCAGCTATCTAACAGAACGGTTGTCAATGTGTGCACTCAACTTCCAGAGTTAAACCCGTGTGTGGATTCAGCAGTCTGCAAACACTTTCTCTGCAGAGTCCCAAAACAGGCGTTTTCAGCCCATTTCCGGCATATGGAAGAAACAGCAGTAAGCACAGGGAAATATCTGCTTCTAAATCCAAAACGCAGCTATCTAACAGAACGGTTGTCAATGTGTGCACTCAACTTCCAGAGTTAAACCCGTGGGTGGATTCAGCAGTCTGCAAACACTTTCTCTGCAGAGTCCCAAAACAGGCGTTTTCAGCCCATTACCGGCATATGGAAGAAACAGCAGTAAGCACAGGGAAATATCTGCTTCTAAATCCAAAACGCAGCTATCTAACAGAACGGTTGTCAATGTGTGCACTCAACTTCCAGAGATAAACCCGTGAGTGGATTCAGCAGTCTGCAAACACTTTCTCTGCAGAGTCCCAAAACAGGCGTTTTCAGCCCATTACCGGCATATGGAAGAAACAGCAGTAAGCACAGGGAAATATCTGCTTCTAAATCCAAAACGCAGCTATCTAACAGAACGGTTGTCAATGTGTGCACTCAACTTCCAGAGTTAAACCCGTGTGTGGATTCAGCAGTCTGCAAACACTTTCTCTGCAGAGTCCCAAAACAGGCGTTTTCAGCCCATTACCGGCATATGGAAGAAACAGCAGTAAGCACAGGGAAATATCTGCTTCTAAATCCAAAACGCAGCTATCTAACAGAACGGTTGTCAATGTGTGCACTCAACTTCCAGAGTTAAACCCGTGTGTGGATTCAGCAGTCTGCAAACACTTTCTCTGCAGAGTCCCAAAACAGGCGTTTTCAGCCCATTACCGGCATATGGAAGAAACAGCAGTAAGCACAGGGAAATATCTGCTTCTAAATCCAAAACGCAGCTATCTAACAGAACGGTTGTCAATGTGTGCACTCAACTTCCAGAGTTAAACCCGTGTGTGGATTCAGCAGTCTGCAAACACTTTCTCTGCAGAGTCCCAAAACAGGCGTTTTCAGCCCATTACCGGCATATGGAAGAAACAGCAGTAAGCACAGGGAAATATCTGCTTCTAAACCCAAAACGCAGCTATCTAACAGAACGGTTGTCAATGTGTGCACTCAACTTCCAGAGTTAAACCCGTGTGTGGATTCAGCAGTCTGCAAACACTTTCTCTGCAGAGTCCCCAAACAGGCGTTTTCAGCCCATTACCGGCATATGGAAGAAACAGCAGTAAGCACAGGGAAATATCTGCTTATAAACCCAAAACGCAGCTATCTAACAGAACGGTTGTCAATGTGTGCACTCAATTTCCAGAGTTAAACCCGTGTGTGGATTCAGCAGTCTGCAAACACTTTCTCTGCAGAGTCCCAAAACAGGCGTTTTCAGCCCATTACCGGCATATGGAAGAAACAGCAGTAAGCACAGGGAAATATCTGCTTCTAAACCCAAAACGCAGCTATCTAACAGAACGGTTGTCAATGTGTGCACTCAACTTCCAGAGTTAAACCCGTGTGTGGATTCAGCAGTCTGCAAACACTTTCTCTGCAGAGTCCCCAAACAGGCGTTTTCAGCCCATTACCGGCATATGGAAGAAACAGCAGTAAGCACAGGGAAATATCTGCTTCTAAATCCAAAACGCAGCTATCTAACAGAACGGTTGTCAATGTGTGCACTCAAATTCCAGAGTTAAACCCGTGTGTGGATTCAGCAGTCTGCAAACACTTTCTCTGCAGAGTCCCAAAACAGGCGTTTTCAGCCCATTACCGGCATATGGAAGAAACAGCAGTAAGCACAGGGAAATATCTGCTTCTAAATCTAAAACGCAGCTATCTAACAGAACGGTTGTCAATGTGTGCACTCAACTTCCAGAGTTAAACCCGTGTGTGGATTCAGCAGTCTGCAAACACTTTCTCTGCAGAGTCCCAAAACAGGCGTTTTCAGCCCATTACCGGCATATGGAAGAAACAGCAGTAAGCACAGGGAAATATCTGCTTCTAAATCCAAAACGCAGCTATCTAACAGAACGGTTGTCAATGTGTGCACTCAACTTCCAGAGTTAAACCCGTGTGTGGATTCAGCAGTCTGCAAACACTTTCTCTGCAGAGTCCCAAAACAGGCATTTTCAGCCCATTATCGGCATATGGAAGAAACAGCAGTAAGCACAGGGAAATATCTGCTTCTAAACCCAAAACGCAGCTATCTAACAGAACGGTTGTCAATGTGTGCACTCAACTTCCAGAGTTAAACCCGTGTGTGGATTCAGCAGTCTGCAAACACTTTCTCTGCAGAGTCCCAAAACAGGCGTTTTCAGCCCATTACCGGCATATGGAAGAAACAGCAGTAAGCACAGGGAAATATCTGCTTCTAAATCCAAAACGCAGCTATCTAACAGAACGGTTGTCAATGTGTGCACTCAACTTCCAGAGTTAAACCCGTGGGTGGATTCAGCAGTCTGCAAACACTTTCTCTGCAGAGTCCCAAAACAGGCGTTTTCAGCCCATTACCGGCATATGGAAGAAACAGCAGTAAGCACAGGGAAATATCTGCTTCTATATCCAAAACGCAGCTATCTAACAGAACGGTTGTCAATGTGTGCACTCAACTTCCAGAGTTAAACCCGTGTGTGGATTCAGCAGTCTGCAAACACTTTCTCTGCAGAGTCCCAAAACAGGCGTTTTCAGCCCATTTCCGGCATATGGAAGAAACAGCAGTAAGCACAGGGAAATATCTGCTTCTAAATCCAAAACGCAGCTATCTAACAGAACGGTTGTCAATGTGTGCACTCAACTTCCAGAGTTAAACCCGTGGGTGGATTCAGCAGTCTGCAAACACTTTCTCTGCAGAGTCCCAAAACAGGCGTTTTCAGCCCATTACCGGCATATGGAAGAAACAGCAGTAAGCACAGGGAAATATCTGCTTCTAAATCCAAAACGCAGCTATCTAACAGAACGGTTGTCAATGTGTGCACTCAACTTCCAGAGATAAACCCGTGAGTGGATTCAGCAGTCTGCAAACACTTTCTCTGCAGAGTCCCAAAACAGGCGTTTTCAGCCCATTACCGGCATATGGAAGAAACAGCAGTAAGCACAGGGAAATATCTGCTTCTAAATCCAAAACGCAGCTATCTAACAGAACGGTTGTCAATGTGTGCACTCAACTTCCAGAGTTAAACCCGTGTGTGGATTCAGCAGTCTGCAAACACTTTCTCTGCAGAGTCCCAAAACAGGCGTTTTCAGCCCATTACCGGCATATGGAAGAAACAGCAGTAAGCACAGGGAAATATCTGCTTCTAAATCCAAAACGCAGCTATCTAACAGAACGGTTGTCAATGTGTGCACTCAACTTCCAGAGTTAAACCCGTGTGTGGATTCAGCAGTCTGCAAACACTTTCTCTGCAGAGTCCCAAAACAGGCGTTTTCAGCCCATTACCGGCATATGGAAGAAACAGCAGTAAGCACAGGGAAATATCTGCTTCTAAATCCAAAACGCAGCTATCTAACAGAACGGTTGTCAATGTGTGCACTCAACTTCCAGAGTTAAACCCGTGTGTGGATTCAGCAGTCTGCAAACACTTTCTCTGCAGAGTCCCAAAACAGGCGTTTTCAGCCCATTACCGGCATATGGAAGAAACAGCAGTAAGCACAGGGAAATATCTGCTTCTAAACCCAAAACGCAGCTATCTAACAGAACGGTTGTCAATGTGTGCACTCAACTTCCAGAGTTAAACCCGTGTGTGGATTCAGCAGTCTGCAAACACTTTCTCTGCAGAGTCCCAAAACAGGCGTTTTCAGCCCATTACCGGCATATGGAAGAAACAGCAGTAAGCACAGGGAAATATCTGCTTCTAAATCCAAAACGCAGCTATCTAACAGAACGGTTGTCAATGTGTGCACTCAACTTCCAGAGTTAAACCCGTGTGTGGATTCAGCAGTCTGCAAACACTTTCTCTGCAGAGTCCCCAAACAGGCGTTTTCAGCCCATTACCGGCATATGGAAGAAACAGCAGTAAGCACAGGGAAATATCTGCTTATAAACCCAAAAGGCAGCTATCTAACAGAACGGTTGTCAATGTGTGCACTCAATTTCCAGAGTTAAACCCGGGTGTGGATTCAGCAGTCTGCAAACACTTTCTCTGCAGAGTCCCAAAACAGGCGTTTTCAGCCCATTACCGGCATATGGAAGAAACAGCAGTAAGCACAGGGAAATATCTGCTTCTAAATCCAAAACGCAGCTATCTAACAGAACGGTTGTCAATGTGTGCACTCAACTTCCAGAGTTAAACCCGTGTGTGGATTCAGCAGTCTGCAAACACTTTCTCTGCAGAGTCCCAAAACAGGCGTTTTCAGCCCATTACCGGCATATGGAAGAAACAGCAGTAAGCACAGGGAAATACCTGCTTCTAAATCCAAAACGCAGCTATCTAACAGAACGGTTGTCAATGTGTGCACTCAACTTCCAGAGTTAAACCCGTGGGTGGATTCAGCAGTCTGCAAACACTTTCTCTGCAGAGTCCCAAAACAGGCGTTTTCAGCCCATTACCGGCATATGGAAGAAACAGCAGTAAGCACAGGGAAATATCTGCTTCTAAATCCAAAACGCAGCTATCTAACAGAACGGTTGTCAATGTGTGCACTCAACTTCCAGAGTTAAACCCGTGGGTGGATTCAGCAGTCTGCAAACACTTTCTCTGCAGAGTCCCAAAACAGGCGTTTTCAGCCCATTACCGGCATATGGAAGAAACAGCAGTAAGCACAGGGAAATATCTGCTTCTAAATCCAAAACGCAGCTATCTAACAGAACGGTTGTCAATGTGTGCACTCAACTTCCAGAGTTAAACCCGTGTGTGGATTCAGCAGTCTGCAAACACTTTCTCTGCAGAGTCCCAAAACAGGCGTTTTCAGCCCATTACCGGCATATGGAAGAAACAGCAGTAAGCACAGGGAAATATCTGCTTCTAAATCCAAAACGCAGCTATCTAACAGAACGGTTGTCAATGTGTGCACTCAACTTCCAGAGTTAAATCCGTGTGTGGATTCAGCAGTCTGCAAACACTTTCTCTGCAGAGTCCCAAAACAGGCGTTTTCAGCCCATTACCGGCATATGGAAGAAACAGCAGTAAGCACAGGGAAATATCTGCTTCTAAATCCAAAACGCAGCTATCTAACAGAACGGTTGTCAATGTGTGCACTCAACTTCCAGAGTTAAACCCGTGTGTGGATTCAGCAGTCTGCAAACACTTTCTCTGCAGAGTCCCAAAACAGGCGTTTTCAGCCCATTACCGGCATATGGAAGAAACAGCAGTAAGCACAGGGAAATATCTGCTTCTAAACCCAAAACGCAGCTATCTAACAGAACGGTTGTCAATGTGTGCACTCAACTTCCAGAGTTAAACCCGTGTGTGGATTCAGCAGTCTGCAAACACTTTCTCTGCAGAGTCCCAAAACAGGCGTTTTCAGCCCATTACCGGCATATGGAAGAAACAGCAGTAAGCACAGGGAAATATCTGCTTCTAAATCCAAAACGCAGCTATCTAACAGAACGGTTGTCAATGTGTGCACTCAACTTCCAGAGTTAAACCCGTGTGTGGATTCAGCAGTCTGCAAACACTTTCTCTGCAGAGTCCCAAAACAGGCGTTTTCAGCCCATTACCGGCATATGGAAGAAACAGCAGTAAGCACAGGGAAATATCTGCTTCTAAATCCAAAACGCAGCTATCTAACAGAACGGTTGTCAATGTGTGCACTCAACTTCCAGAGTTAAACCCGTGTGTGGATTCAGCAGTCTGCAAACACTTTCTCTGCAGAGTCCCAAAACAGGCGTTTTCAGCCCATTACCGGCATATGGAAGAAACAGCAGTAAGCACAGGGAAATATCTGCTTCTAAATCCAAAACGCAGCTATCTAACAGAACGGTTGTCAATGTGTGCACTCAACTTCCAGAGTTAAACCCGTGTGTGGATTCAGCAGTCTGCAAACACTTTCTCTGCAGAGTCCCAAAACAGGCGTTTTCAGCCCATTACCGGCATATGGAAGAAACAGCAGTAAGCACAGGGAAATATCTGCTTCTAAATCCAAAACGCAGCTATCTAACAGAACGGTTGTCAATGTGTGCACTCAACTTCCAGAGTTAAACCCGTGTGTGGAATCAGCAGTCTGCAAACACTTTCTCTGCAGAGTCCCAAAACAGGCGTTTTCAGCCCATTACCGGCATATGGAAGAAACAGCAGTAAGCACAGGGAAATATCTGCTTCTAAATCCAAAACGCAGCTATCTAACAGAACGGTTGTCAATGTGTGCACTCAACTTCCAGAGTTAAACCCGTGTGTGGATTCAGCAGTCTGCAAACACTTTCTCTGCAGAGTCCCAAAACAGGCGTTTTCAGCCCATTACCGGCATATGGAAGAAACAGCAGTAAGCACAGGGAAATATCTGCTTCTAAATCCAAAACGCAGCTATCTAACAGAACGGTTGTCAATGTGTGCACTCAACTTCCAGAGTTAAACCCGTGGGTGGATTCAGCAGTCTGCAAACACTTTCTCTGCAGAGTCCCAAAACAGGCGTTTTCAGCCCATTTCCGGCATATGGAAGAAACAGCAGTAAGCACAGGGAAATATCTGCTTCTAAATCCAAAACGCAGCTATCTAACAGAACGGTTGTCAATGTGTGCACTCAACTTCCAGAGTTAAACCCGTGGGTGGATTCAGCAGTCTGCAAACACTTTCTCTGCTGAGTCCCAAAACAGGCGTTTTCAGCCCATTACCGGCATATGGAAGAAACAGCAGTAAGCACAGGGAAATATCTGCTTCTAAATCCAAAACGCAGCTATCTAACAGAACGGTTGTCAATGTGTGCACTCAACTTCCAGAGATAAACCCGTGAGTGGATTCAGCAGTCTGCAAACACTTTCTCTGCAGAGTCCCAAAACAGGCGTTTTCAGCCCATTACCGGCATATGGAAGAAACAGCAGTAAGCACAGGGAAATATCTGCTTCTAAATCCAAAACGCAGCTATCTAACAGAACGGTTGTCAATGTGTGCACTCAACTTCCAGAGTTAAACCCGTGTGTGGATTCAGCAGTCTGCAAACACTTTCTCTGCAGAGTCCCAAAACAGGCGTTTTCAGCCCATTACCGGCATATGGAAGAAACAGCAGTAAGCACAGGGAAATATCTGCTTCTAAATCCAAAACGCAGCTATCTAACAGAACGGTTGTCAATGTGTGCACTCAACTTCCAGAGTTAAACCCGTGTGTGGATTCAGCAGTCTGCAAACACTTTCTCTGCAGAGTCCCAAAACAGGCGTTTTCAGCCCATTACCGGCATATGGAAGAAACAGCAGTAAGCACAGGGAAATATCTGCTTCTAAATCCAAAACGCAGCTATCTAACAGAACGGTTGTCAATGTGTGCACTCAACTTCCAGAGTTAAACCCGTGTGTGGATTCAGCAGTCTGCAAACACTTTCTCTGCAGAGTCCCAAAACAGGCGTTTTCAGCCCATTACCGGCATATGGAAGAAACAGCAGTAAGCACAGGGAAATATCTGCTTCTAAATCCAAAATGCAGCTATCTAACAGAACGGTTGTCAATGTGTGCACTCAACTTCCAGAGTTAAACCCGTGGGTGGATTCAGCAGTCTGCAAACACTTTCTCTGCAGAGTCCCAAAACAGGCGTTTTCAGCCCATTACCGGCATATGGAAGAAACAGCAGTAAGCACAGGGAAATATCTGCTTCTAAATCCAAAACGCAGCTATCTAACAGAACGGTTGTCAATGTGTGCACTCAACTTCCAGAGTTAAACCCGTGGGTGGATTCAGCAGTCTGCAAACACTTTCTCTGCAGAGTCCCAAAACAGGCGTTTTCAGCCCATTACCGGCATATGGAAGAAACAGCAGTAAGCACAGGGAAATATCTGCTTCTATATCCAAAACGCAGCTATCTAACAGAACGGTTGTCAATGTGTGCACTCAACTTCCAGAGTTAAACCCGTGTGTGGATTCAGCAGTCTGCAAACACTTTCTCTGCAGAGTCCCAAAACAGGCGTTTTCAGCCCATTTCCGGCATATGGAAGAAACAGCAGTAAGCACAGGGAAATATCTGCTTCTAAATCCAAAACGCAGCTATCTAACAGAACGGTTGTCAATGTGTGCACTCAACTTCCAGAGTTAAACCCGTGGGTGGATTCAGCAGTCTGCAAACACTTTCTCTGCAGAGTCCCAAAACAGGCGTTTTCAGCCCATTACCGGCATATGGAAGAAACAGCAGTAAGCACAGGGAAATATCTGCTTCTAAATCCAAAACGCAGCTATCTAACAGAACGGTTGTCAATGTGTGCACTCAACTTCCAGAGATAAACCCGTGAGTGGATTCAGCAGTCTGCAAACACTTTCTCTGCAGAGTCCCAAAACAGGCGTTTTCAGCCCATTACCGGCATATGGAAGAAACAGCAGTAAGCACAGGGAAATATCTGCTTCTAAATCCAAAACGCAGCTATCTAACAGAACGGTTGTCAATGTGTGCACTCAACTTCCAGAGTTAAACCCGTGTGTGGATTCAGCAGTCTGCAAACACTTTCTCTGCAGAGTCCCAAAACAGGCGTTTTCAGCCCATTACCGGCATATGGAAGAAACAGCAGTAAGCACAGGGAAATATCTGCTTCTAAATCCAAAACGCAGCTATCTAACAGAACGGTTGTCAATGTGTGCACTCAACTTCCAGAGTTAAACCCGTGTGTGGATTCAGCAGTCTGCAAACACTTTCTCTGCAGAGTCCCAAAACAGGCGTTTTCAGCCCATTACCGGCATATGGAAGAAACAGCAGTAAGCACAGGGAAATATCTGCTTCTAAATCCAAAACGCAGCTATCTAACAGAACGGTTGTCAATGTGTGCACTCAACTTCCAGAGTTAAACCCGTGTGTGGATTCAGCAGTCTGCAAACACTTTCTCTGCAGAGTCCCAAAACAGGCGTTTTCAGCCCATTACCGGCATATGGAAGAAACAGCAGTAAGCACAGGGAAATATCTGCTTCTAAACCCAAAACGCAGCTATCTAACAGAACGGTTGTCAATGTGTGCACTCAACTTCCAGAGTTAAACCCGTGTGTGGATTCAGCAGTCTGCAAACACTTTCTCTGCAGAGTCCCAAAACAGGCGTTTTCAGCCCATTACCGGCATATGGAAGAAACAGCAGTAAGCACAGGGAAATATCTGCTTCTAAATCCAAAACGCAGCTATCTAACAGAACGGTTGTCAATGTGTGCACTCAACTTCCAGAGTTAAACCCGTGTGTGGATTCAGCAGTCTGCAAACACTTTCTCTGCAGAGTCCCCAAACAGGCGTTTTCAGCCCATTACCGGCATATGGAAGAAACAGCAGTAAGCACAGGGAAATATCTGCTTATAAACCCAAAAGGCAGCTATCTAACAGAACGGTTGTCAATGTGTGCACTCAATTTCCAGAGTTAAACCCGGGTGTGGATTCAGCAGTCTGCAAACACTTTCTCTGCAGAGTCCCAAAACAGGCGTTTTCAGCCCATTACCGGCATATGGAAGAAACAGCAGTAAGCACAGGGAAATATCTGCTTCTAAATCCAAAACGCAGCTATCTAACAGAACGGTTGTCAATGTGTGCACTCAACTTCCAGAGTTAAACCCGTGTGTGGATTCAGCAGTCTGCAAACACTTTCTCTGCAGAGTCCCAAAACAGGCGTTTTCAGCCCATTACCGGCATATGGAAGAAACAGCAGTAAGCACAGGGAAATACCTGCTTCTAAATCCAAAACGCAGCTATCTAACAGAACGGTTGTCAATGTGTGCACTCAACTTCCAGAGTTAAACCCGTGGGTGGATTCAGCAGTCTGCAAACACTTTCTCTGCAGAGTCCCAAAACAGGCGTTTTCAGCCCATTACCGGCATATGGAAGAAACAGCAGTAAGCACAGGGAAATATCTGCTTCTAAATCCAAAACGCAGCTATCTAACAGAACGGTTGTCAATGTGTGCACTCAACTTCCAGAGTTAAACCCGTGGGTGGATTCAGCAGTCTGCAAACACTTTCTCTGCAGAGTCCCAAAACAGGCGTTTTCAGCCCATTACCGGCATATGGAAGAAACAGCAGTAAGCACAGGGAAATATCTGCTTCTAAATCCAAAACGCAGCTATCTAACAGAACGGTTGTCAATGTGTGCACTCAACTTCCAGAGTTAAACCCGTGTGTGGATTCAGCAGTCTGCAAACACTTTCTCTGCAGAGTCCCAAAACAGGCGTTTTCAGCCCATTACCGGCATATGGAAGAAACAGCAGTAAGCACAGGGAAATATCTGCTTCTAAATCCAAAACGCAGCTATCTAACAGAACGGTTGTCAATGTGTGCACTCAACTTCCAGAGTTAAATCCGTGTGTGGATTCAGCAGTCTGCAAACACTTTCTCTGCAGAGTCCCAAAACAGGCGTTTTCAGCCCATTACCGGCATATGGAAGAAACAGCAGTAAGCACAGGGAAATATCTGCTTCTAAATCCAAAACGCAGCTATCTAACAGAACGGTTGTCAATGTGTGCACTCAACTTCCAGAGTTAAACCCGTGTGTGGATTCAGCAGTCTGCAAACACTTTCTCTGCAGAGTCCCAAAACAGGCGTTTTCAGCCCATTACCGGCATATGGAAGAAACAGCAGTAAGCACAGGGAAATATCTGCTTCTAAACCCAAAACGCAGCTATCTAACAGAACGGTTGTCAATGTGTGCACTCAACTTCCAGAGTTAAACCCGTGTGTGGATTCAGCAGTCTGCAAACACTTTCTCTGCAGAGTCCCAAAACAGGCGTTTTCAGCCCATTACCGGCATATGGAAGAAACAGCAGTAAGCACAGGGAAATATCTGCTTCTAAATCCAAAACGCAGCTATCTAACAGAACGGTTGTCAATGTGTGCACTCAACTTCCAGAGTTAAACCCGTGTGTGGATTCAGCAGTCTGCAAACACTTTCTCTGCAGAGTCCCAAAACAGGCGTTTTCAGCCCATTACCGGCATATGGAAGAAACAGCAGTAAGCACAGGGAAATATCTGCTTCTAAATCCAAAACGCAGCTATCTAACAGAACGGTTGTCAATGTGTGCACTCAACTTCCAGAGTTAAACCCGTGTGTGGATTCAGCAGTCTGCAAACACTTTCTCTGCAGAGTCCCAAAACAGGCGTTTTCAGCCCATTACCGGCATATGGAAGAAACAGCAGTAAGCACAGGGAAATATCTGCTTCTAAATCCAAAACGCAGCTATCTAACAGAACGGTTGTCAATGTGTGCACTCAACTTCCAGAGTTAAACCCGTGTGTGGATTCAGCAGTCTGCAAACACTTTCTCTGCAGAGTCCCAAAACAGGCGTTTTCAGCCCATTACCGGCATATGGAAGAAACAGCAGTAAGCACAGGGAAATATCTGCTTCTAAATCCAAAACGCAGCTATCTAACAGAACGGTTGTCAATGTGTGCACTCAACTTCCAGAGTTAAACCCGTGTGTGGAATCAGCAGTCTGCAAACACTTTCTCTGCAGAGTCCCAAAACAGGCGTTTTCAGCCCATTACCGGCATATGGAAGAAACAGCAGTAAGCACAGGGAAATATCTGCTTCTAAATCCAAAACGCAGCTATCTAACAGAACGGTTGTCAATGTGTGCACTCAACTTCCAGAGTTAAACCCGTGTGTGGATTCAGCAGTCTGCAAACACTTTCTCTGCAGAGTCCCAAAACAGGCGTTTTCAGCCCATTACCGGCATATGGAAGAAACAGCAGTAAGCACAGGGAAATATCTGCTTCTAAATCCAAAACGCAGCTATCTAACAGAACGGTTGTCAATGTGTGCACTCAACTTCCAGAGTTAAACCCGTGGGTGGATTCAGCAGTCTGCAAACACTTTCTCTGCAGAGTCCCAAAACAGGCGTTTTCAGCCCATTTCCGGCATATGGAAGAAACAGCAGTAAGCACAGGGAAATATCTGCTTCTAAATCCAAAACGCAGCTATCTAACAGAACGGTTGTCAATGTGTGCACTCAACTTCCAGAGTTAAACCCGTGGGTGGATTCAGCAGTCTGCAAACACTTTCTCTGCTGAGTCCCAAAACAGGCGTTTTCAGCCCATTACCGGCATATGGAAGAAACAGCAGTAAGCACAGGGAAATATCTGCTTCTAAATCCAAAACGCAGCTATCTAACAGAACGGTTGTCAATGTGTGCACTCAACTTCCAGAGATAAACCCGTGAGTGGATTCAGCAGTCTGCAAACACTTTCTCTGCAGAGTCCCAAAACAGGCGTTTTCAGCCCATTACCGGCATATGGAAGAAACAGCAGTAAGCACAGGGAAATATCTGCTTCTAAATCCAAAACGCAGCTATCTAACAGAACGGTTGTCAATGTGTGCACTCAACTTCCAGAGTTAAACCCGTGTGTGGATTCAGCAGTCTGCAAACACTTTCTCTGCAGAGTCCCAAAACAGGCGTTTTCAGCCCATTACCGGCATATGGAAGAAACAGCAGTAAGCACAGGGAAATATCTGCTTCTAAATCCAAAACGCAGCTATCTAACAGAACGGTTGTCAATGTGTGCACTCAACTTCCAGAGTTAAACCCGTGTGTGGATTCAGCAGTCTGCAAACACTTTCTCTGCAGAGTCCCAAAACAGGCGTTTTCAGCCCATTACCGGCATATGGAAGAAACAGCAGTAAGCACAGGGAAATATCTGCTTCTAAATCCAAAACGCAGCTATCTAACAGAACGGTTGTCAATGTGTGCACTCAACTTCCAGAGTTAAACCCGTGTGTGGATTCAGCAGTCTGCAAACACTTTCTCTGCAGAGTCCCAAAACAGGCGTTTTCAGCCCATTACCGGCATATGGAAGAAACAGCAGTAAGCACAGGGAAATATCTGCTTCTAAACCCAAAACGCAGCTATCTAACAGAACGGTTGTCAATGTGTGCACTCAACTTCCAGAGTTAAACCCGTGTGTGGATTCAGCAGTCTGCAAACACTTTCTCTGCAGAGTCCCAAAACAGGCGTTTTCAGCCCATTACCGGCATATGGAAGAAACAGCAGTAAGCACAGGGAAATATCTGCTTCTAAATCCAAAACGCAGCTATCTAACAGAACGGTTGTCAATGTGTGCACTCAACTTCCAGAGTTAAACCCGTGTGTAGATTCAGCAGTCTGCAAACACTTTCTCTGCAGAGTCCCCAAACAGGCGTTTTCAGCCCATTACCGGCATATGGAAGAAACAGCAGTAAGCACAGGGAAATATCTGCTTATAAACCCAAAAGGCAGCTATCTAACAGAACGGTTGTCAATGTGTGCACTCAATTTCCAGAGTTAAACCCGGGTGTGGATTCAGCAGTCTGCAAACACTTTCTCTGCAGAGTCCCAAAACAGGCGTTTTCAGCCCATTACCGGCATATGGAAGAAACAGCAGTAAGCACAGGGAAATATCTGCTTCTAAATCCAAAACGCAGCTATCTAACAGAACGGTTGTCAATGTGTGCACTCAACTTCCAGAGTTAAACCCGTGTGTGGATTCAGCAGTCTGCAAACACTTTCTCTGCAGAGTCCCAAAACAGGCGTTTTCAGCCCATTACCGGCATATGGAAGAAACAGCAGTAAGCACAGGGAAATACCTGCTTCTAAATCCAAAACGCAGCTATCTAACAGAACGGTTGTCAATGTGTGCACTCAACTTCCAGAGTTAAACCCGTGTGTGGATTCAGCAGTCTGCAAACACTTTCTCTGCAGAGTCCCAAAACAGGCGTTTTCAGCCCATTACCGGCATATGGAAGAAACAGCAGTAAGCACAGGGAAATATCTGCTTCTAAATCCAAAACGCAGCTATCTAACAGAACGGTTGTCAATGTGTGCACTCAACTTCCAGAGTTAAACCCGTGGGTGGATTCAGCAGTCTGCAAACACTTTCTCTGCAGAGTCCCAAAACAGGCGTTTTCAGCCCATTACCGGCATATGGAAGAAACAGCAGTAAGCACAGGGAAATATCTGCTTCTAAATCCAAAACGCAGCTATCTAACAGAACGGTTGTCAATGTGTGCACTCAACTTCCAGAGTTAAACCCGTGTGTGGATTCAGCAGTCTGCAAACACTTTCTGTGCAGAGTCCCAAAACAGGCGTTTTCAGCCCATTACCGGCATATGGAAGAAACAGCAGTAAGCACAGGGAAATATCTGCTTCTAAATCCAAAACGCAGCTATCTAACAGAACGGTTGTCAATGTGTGCACTCAACTTCCAGAGTTAAACCCGTGGGTGGATTCAGCAGTCTGCAAACACTTTCTCTGCAGAGTCCCAAAACAGGCGTTTTCAGCCCATTACCGGCATATGGAAGAAACAGCAGTAAGCACAGGGAAATATCTGCTTCTAAATCCAAAACGCAGCTATCTAACAGAACGGTTGTCAATGTGTGCACTCAACTTCCAGAGTTAAACCCGTGTGTGGATTCAGCAGTCTGCAAACACTTTCTCTGCAGAGTCCCAAAACAGGCGTTTTCAGCCCATTACCGGCATATGGAAGAAACAGCAGTAAGCACAGGGAAATATCTGCTTCTAAATCCAAAACGCAGCTATCTAACAGAACGGTTGTCAATGTGTGCACTCAACTTCCAGAGTTAAACCCGTGTGTGGATTCAGCAGTCTGCAAACACTTTCTCTGCAGAGTCCCAAAACAGGCGTTTTCAGCCCATTACCGGCATATGGAAGAAACAGCAGTAAGCACAGGGAAATATCTGCTTCTAAACCCAAAACGCAGCTATCTAACAGAACGGTTGTCAATGTGTGCACTCAACTTCCAGAGTTAAACCCGTGTGTGGATTCAGCAGTCTGCAAACACTTTCTCTGCAGAGTCCCAAAACAGGCGTTTTCAGCCCATTACCGGCATATGGAAGAAACAGCAGTAAGCACAGGGAAATATCTGCTTCTAAACCCAAAACGCAGCTATCTAACAGAACGGTTGTCAATGTGTGCACTCAACTTCCAGAGTTAAACCCGTGTGTGGATTCAGCAGTCTGCAAACACTTTCTCTTCAGAGTCCCAAAACAGGCGTTTTCAGCCCATTACCGGCATATGGAAGAAACAGCAGTAAGCACAGGGAAATATCTGCTTCTAAATCCAAAACGCAGCTATCTAACAGAACGGTTGTCAATGTGTGCACTCAACTTCCAGAGTTAAACCCGTGTGTGGATTCAGCAGTCTGCAAACACTTTCTCTGCAGAGTCCCAAAACAGGCGTTTTCAGCCCATTACCGGCATATGGAAGAAACAGCAGTAAGCACAGGGAAATATCTGCTTCTAAACCCAAAACGCAGCTATCTAACAGAACGGTTGTCAATGTGTGCACTCAACTTCCAGAGTTAAACCCGTGTGTGGATTCAGCAGTCTGCAAACACTTTCTCTGCAGAGTCCCAAAACAGGCGTTTTCAGCCCATTACCGGCATATGGAAGAAACAGCAGTAAGCACAGGGAAATATCTGCTTCTAAATCCAAAACGCAGCTATCTAACAGAACGGTTGTCAATGTGTGCACTCAACTTCCAGAGTTAAACCCGTGTGTGGATTCAGCAGTCTGCAAACACTTTCTCTGCAGAGTCCCCAAACAGACGTTTTCAGCCCATTACCGGCATATGGAAGAAACAGCAGTAAGCACAGGGAAATATCTGCTTATAAACCCAAAACGCAGCTATCTAACAGAACGGTTGTCAATGTGTGCACTCAACTTCCAGAGTTAAACCCGTGTGTGGATTCAGCAGTCTGCAAACACTTTCTCTGCAGAGTCCCAAAACAGGCGTTTTCAGCCCATTACCGGCATATGGAAGAAACAGCAGTAAGCACAGGGAAATATCTGCTTCTAAACCCAAAACGCAGCTATCTAACAGAACGGTTGTCAATGTGTGCACTCAACTTCCAGAGTTAAACCCGTGTGTGGATTCAGCAGTCTGCAAACACTTTCTCTGCAGAGTCCCCAAACAGGCGTTTTCAGCCCATTACCGGCATATGGAAGAAACAGCAGTAAGCACAGGGAAATATCTGCTTCTAAATCCAAAACGCAGCTATCTAACAGAACGGTTGTCAATGTGTGCACTCAAATTCCAGAGTTAAACCCGTGTGTGGATTCAGCAGTCTGCAAACACTTTCTCTGCAGAGTCCCAAAACAGGCGTTTTCAGCCCATTACCGGCATATGGAAGAAACAGCAGTAAGCACAGGGAAATATCTGCTTCTAAATCCAAAACGCAGCTATCTAACAGAACGGTTGTCAATGTGTGCACTCAACTTCCAGAGTTAAACCCGTGTGTGGATTCAGCAGTCTGCAAACACTTTCTCTGCAGAGTCCCAAAACAGGCGTTTTCAGCCCATTACCGGCATATGGAAGAAACAGCAGTAAGCACAGGGAAATATCTGCTTCTAAATCCAAAACGCAGCTATCTAACAGAACGGTTGTCAATGTGTGCACTCAACTTCCAGAGTTAAACCCGTGTGTGGATTCAGCAGTCTGCAAACACTTTCTCTGCAGAGTCCCAAAACAGGCGTTTTCAGCCCATTACCGGCATATGGAAGAAACAGCAGTAAGCACAGGGAAATATCTGCTTCTAAATCCAAAACGCAGCTATCTAACAGAACGGTTGTCAATGTGTGCACTCAACTTCCAGAGTTAAACCCGTGTGTGGATTCAGCAGTCTGCAAACACTTTCTCTGCAGAGTCCCAAAACAGGCGTTTTCAGCCCATTACCGGCATATGGAAGAAACAGCAGTAAGCACAGGGAAATACCTGCTTCTAAATCCAAAACGCAGCTATCTAACAGAACGGTTGTCAATGTGTGCACTCAACTTCCAGAGTTAAACCCGTGGGTGGATTCAGCAGTCTGCAAACACTTTCTCTGCAGAGTCCCAAAACAGGCGTTTTCAGCCCATTACCGGCATATGGAAGAAACAGCAGTAAGCACAGGGAAATATCTGCTTCTAAATCCAAAACGCAGCTATCTAACAGAACGGTTGTCAATGTGTGCACTCAACTTCCAGAGTTAAACCTGTGTGTGGATTCAGCAGTCTGCAAACACTTTCTCTGCAGAGTCCCAAAACAGGCGTTTTCAGCCCATTACCGGCATATGGAAGAAACAGCAGTAAGCACAGGGAAATATCTGCTTCTAAACCCAAAACGCAGCTATCTAACAGAACGGTTGTCAATGTGTGCACTCAACTTCCAGAGTTAAACCCGTGTGTGGATTCAGCAGTCTGCAAACACTTTCTCTGCAGAGTCCCAAAACAGGCGTTTTCAGCCCATTACCGGCATATGGAAGAAACAGCAGTAAGCACAGGGAAATATCTGCTTCTAAATCCAAAACGCAGCTATCTAACAGAACGGTTGTCAATGTGTGCACTCAACTTCCAGAGTTAAACCCGTGTGTGGATTCAGCAGTCTGCAAACACTTTCTCTGCAGAGTCCCAAAACAGGCGTTTTCAGCCCATTACCGGCATATGGAAGAAACAGCAGTAAGCACAGGGAAATATCTGCTTCTAAATCCAAAACGCAGCTATCTAACAGAACGGTTGTCAATGTGTGCACTCAACTTCCAGAGTTAAACCCGTGTGTGGATTCAGCAGTCTGCAAACACTTTCTCTGCAGAGTCCCAAAACAGGCGTTTTCAGCCCATTACCGGCATATGGAAGAAACAGCAGTAAGCACAGGGAAATATCTGCTTCTAAATCCAAAACGCAGCTATCTAACAGAACGGTTGTCAATGTGTGCACTCAACTTCCAGAGTTAAACCCGTGTGTGGAATCAGCAGTCTGCAAACACTTTCTCTGCAGAGTCCCAAAACAGGCGTTTTCAGCCCATTACCGGCATATGGAAGAAACAGCAGTAAGCACAGGGAAATATCTGCTTCTAAATCCAAAACGCAGCTATCTAACAGAACGGTTGTCAATGTGTGCACTCAACTTCCAGAGTTAAACCCGTGTGTGGATTCAGCAGTCTGCAAACACTTTCTCTGCAGAGTCCCAAAACAGGCGTTTTCAGCCCATTACCGGCATATGGAAGAATCAGCAGTAAGCACAGGGAAATATCTGCTTCTAAATCCAAAACGCAGCTATCTAACAGAACGGTTGTCAATGTGTGCACTCAACTTCCAGAGTTAAACCCGTGGGTGGATTCAGCAGTCTGCAAACACTTTCTCTGCAGAGTCCCAAAACAGGCGTTTTCAGCCCATTACCGGCATATGGAAGAAACAGCAGTAAGCACAGGGAAATATCTGCTTCTATATCCAAAACGCAGCTATCTAACAGAACGGTTGTCAATGTGTGCACTCAACTTCCAGAGTTAAACCCGTGTGTGGATTCAGCAGTCTGCAAACACTTTCTCTGCAGAGTCCCAAAACAGGCGTTTTCAGCCCATTTCCGGCATATGGAAGAAACAGCAGTAAGCACAGGGAAATATCTGCTTCTAAATCCAAAACGCAGCTATCTAACAGAACGGTTGTCAATGTGTGCACTCAACTTCCAGAGTTAAACCCGTGGGTGGATTCAGCAGTCTGCAAACACTTTCTCTGCAGAGTCCCAAAACAGGCGTTTTCAGCCCATTACCGGCATATGGAAGAAACAGCAGTAAGCACAGGGAAATATCTGCTTCTAAATCCAAAACGCAGCTATCTAACAGAACGGTTGTCAATGTGTGCACTCAACTTCCAGAGATAAACCCGTGAGTGGATTCAGCAGTCTGCAAACACTTTCTCTGCAGAGTCCCAAAACAGGCGTTTTCAGCCCATTACCGGCATATGGAAGAAACAGCAGTAAGCACAGGGAAATATCTGCTTCTAAATCCAAAACGCAGCTATCTAACAGAACGGTTGTCAATGTGTGCACTCAACTTCCAGAGTTAAACCCGTGTGTGGATTCAGCAGTCTGCAAACACTTTCTCTGCAGAGTCCCAAAACAGGCGTTTTCAGCCCATTACCGGCATATGGAAGAAACAGCAGTAAGCACAGGGAAATATCTGCTTCTAAATCCAAAACGCAGCTATCTAACAGAACGGTTGTCAATGTGTGCACTCAACTTCCAGAGTTAAACCCGTGTGTGGATTCAGCAGTCTGCAAACACTTTCTCTGCAGAGTCCCAAAACAGGCGTTTTCAGCCCATTACCGGCATATGGAAGAAACAGCAGTAAGCACAGGGAAATATCTGCTTCTAAATCCAAAACGCAGCTATCTAACAGAACGGTTGTCAATGTGTGCACTCAACTTCCAGAGTTAAACCCGTGTGTGGATTCAGCAGTCTGCAAACACTTTCTCTGCAGAGTCCCAAAACAGGCGTTTTCAGCCCATTACCGGCATATGGAAGAAACAGCAGTAAGCACAGGGAAATATCTGCTTCTAAACCCAAAACGCAGCTATCTAACAGAACGGTTGTCAATGTGTGCACTCAACTTCCAGAGTTAAACCCGTGTGTGGATTCAGCAGTCTGCAAACACTTTCTCTGCAGAGTCCCAAAACAGGCGTTTTCAGCCCATTACCGGCATATGGAAGAAACAGCAGTAAGCACAGGGAAATATCTGCTTCTAAATCCAAAACGCAGCTATCTAACAGAACGGTTGTCAATGTGTGCACTCAACTTCCAGAGTTAAACCCGTGTGTGGATTCAGCAGTCTGCAAACACTTTCTCTGCAGAGTCCCAAAACAGGCGTTTTC